>NC_056762.1:26734363-27059363 GCF_018687715.1 Carya illinoinensis
GTACGGCCATAGAGTGAAAAATCACTTTTATATGGTGTGACGACGGAAGACCCTAGATCTGTCAAAATACGATGTTCGCTCGAGCGGGGTGTCGAGCGCACATCGAGCGTTCGACTCTGCCTGATTTCGCTCGAGCGTCAATGTCTCAGCTCGAGCGAACTTTGTTTTCCAGCAACCCGCTCGAGCTCACTGTTGAGCGGCAGTCGAGCGTTTGAATCTGCCTTAATTCGCTCGAGCGGCCAAAAGCCTCCGCTCGAGCGATCTTGTAAAATCTGCAATACGAAATTTTGCAAGTCATCAATTATACACTATAATGATATATTATAGTATATTATAATATATAGTAATATAGTATTAGTATAACTATTAATATGCACTATATAATATTTGTATAACTATTAATACAATAAACAAAATGATATAAGATTTTAAAATTTAATATTATATTAATTAGTAATTTATCATATAATACAAAACTATTTTATATATAGTTATATATTATATATAAATATTATGTACAATAGAAAAAATTAAAATATATATATATATATAAACCGGTCCGGTCCGGTTTTAAAAAAATAAAAATCAAAACCTGACCGATTTTGATCGGTTTTAAGAAAAATAAAATCGGTACCGGACCGAAACAAACTCGGGACCGGACCGATTCCACCGGTTTGGTCCGGTCCAGTCCGGTTTACCGGTTTTTTTTTACACCCCTATTTTTGCTTTTGCATATTGCTTAAGAAGCCACACCTACACTTCTTACAACTTGATTCACTTAACAATATGTGATGGAACAGAATAGTGTATTTAAACATTAGAAAGGAAAATTCAGGCACTTGGATACCTGATTCTTAAAATAGCCAATGACATTTAGCGTGTCTACCAATTACAAACTGTAGACAACATTTAAATGAATGCCAATAAATAATAACACTGCTAAATGTTCCATCATCGTGTAACCAGATATGTCCTATTTAACACATGTTTCCATGATCATACAGTATAGATTGTAATCCCAAGCCTTTCATAATTCAATTCAAGAAGTAATCCAAATCAAGTATCAGGAGGCAACGGCTCCTCCATTAGCCCCAGAAGTTCAGCGACGAAAGATTTTATTGATGAGGGCCAGAAATAAGATGATGATCCCTCGAATATTGCTTTAGTTGATGTTTTCTTGTCAATTGTAGTCGCAGTTTGCTCTATTTTCTTACTCTGAACTCCACTATCATTTTCAATACTTCTCTTTCTTGATGCTTTGTCCACCAAGTAAGGCACAACGTACCTTTTCATATCCCTTCTGGAAATTCCAAGATGGTTTCCTGGAACACTAATGTACTTGACCTTTCCAGCTTCATCTAAGGTTTTCAAACCAATCCAATCCTCGGCATAAAGGTTTGTCTGCACACAAAAACTACAAATGCTAAGATATCTCTCTAATATGAAAGAGTAATGCCTCTGTTAATCGTAGATTTTATTATCTCGAAACACCTGCTAATGTGGAACATTTTAAGTGGCTTCATATGTCACATTGTCACTAACTTATATGGCTGATTATTTAAAATGTGCCATATTAGCAGGTGTCACTAAGGATGACAAACATTTAAGATGATGAACATTCTTTCTCACACTGAAAAGCTGTAAGATCCATTAATAAACTTGGATGAAACACAACTCTTCACTTTCCCAGGAACGATCAATGAATGGTTTACCATGATTAACTTGTGTTTTACATAGCTGAACAACATCCTGCCCCTTGGCCATAACATTCAATTTTTCTAAGCCAAATTGTTTTTTCATTATCACTATGAATTGCATCAGTAGCTTTAGGCACCCCTTAATTTATTGTCCACCATGAGACTCAATGAAATGGATCTTCAATTTTTTGTTACACAGACGCTGATGGTTTCAAGTAGTTATAATCACCAATGGGTTCCCCAATCATGATTTTTCAAGATATAGAGTTTTTTTTCCTTCTTTTTCTTTGTTTTTTTTTTTTTTCATGATATAGAGGTTGCAGCCATCATTATATAGTAAGCAAAAGTACCGATCTGGTTGGTAAGTGCAGTTATGTGTCCTCAACATACCCGCTTGAAGGCTACCACATACAGAGCCAGGGAGAGGAGGAGAAGCAGAACCAATAAGATACTATTGAACAAATTCATAGAAAAGAAATCAATTGCCCAACCATTTTTACAATGGAAATCCCATGAGAGCAAAACATTTAAGACTGGTAAAGTAATTCCATAATAACGATGATGAAGACAATGACGATAATGATAATGATCACAATAAAGATACCTGCTGTGGTGGTAAAACTGGATTGAAAGTTCCATCAGGGTAATACCCAAACCAAGAAGTTTCTTTGGGTATCAAAACAGTGTCATGCTCAAACTGTGAACATACAAAAATAAGATGAAGGTTGAGAAAATGCTTCATAAGCAAAATTTGTGCACATAAGGACAAATAAAAAAAAGGGGGACTAACCATGATAAGCACCAAGTTCTGTAAGCTAGTGAACCGTTCCTTGTAACTGGAGTTTTTCTCACCAGGGACTTCATTGTTAAGCTTTGGAAGAAATCTGCATTTCTCCAAGTAGCTGGGGATAGCCTGGAAACATTAAATAGTAGATTCTGATGTTAAAGTTTAGGTCAAAAGGAGAGAGAAAGGAAAATGTGCATAGTTTTCAACGCACATATGATTATCTGGCAAACGGAATTTTCTCCTTCAGAAAGGGAGGGGGAAGAAATGAAAACTATAGATAGCATTTTCAAAGAGAAAATTGAGCCAAAAACAGTTAAAAAGGAGGCTTCTGTAAGATGCTGTTGTGGAGGTGTTGAGAAGTAGTGATGCAGGTGCTGCATTACGTGTGTGTGTAAGGCTAAACGACAGATGCTTCTTAACAAACATGTAATATGAGTTGCAGTTTAGAAAGGTTATTAGTACGGTGTCGTTTTATGTTGGGAGTAAAAGAATTAAAAGGCAGATGTCGTATGAATATGAAAGAAAGGAAGAAAGTAAAAACGATGACGTTTGTAATTGTTTTCAACTATAAATAACGAACTGAAAGGAAGGGAAAAGGCATCAGAAAGTTTATCAATCATTCTCTCGTCTCTCTATTTCCATCTCTATTTCTCTCATTCATCTACTTCTTGGAGAGTGACTCTCTCGAATCAGTCAAGGTAAAAGGGCCCATTACATTTGGTATCAAGAGTCAGTACTATGGCAGAAGGTACAAGTTCATATGCGCAGGTTCTTGATTCAGTAAACCAGTTAAGGCAACAGCAAGAAGTGCAGCAAAAGCAATTGGAAGATGCGATATCCATTTTGATTCAGCAGCAAGAAATTGTTCGTGTGGATAGGGAAAATCAAGAAAGAAAGTTTGCTGAGATGGTGCAGCAAATCTCGAGAATTTCTTTGAATAATTCTCTTGGGAATGATCATGGAACAAGACAGCATCAAGAAAATGTGAATCTTGAAGAAAACGACAGATGCTAAACGACAGATGCTTCTTAACAAACATGTAATATGAGTTGCAGTTTAGAAAGGTTATTAGTACGGTGTCGTTTTATGTTGGGAGTAAAAGAAAAGCTTGGAAGTCGAGTTCTTATGATTCTGGAACTAGTGTACAAAGATCAATACAAGTTCCTTCTATTTTGGGGGCTCCTCCTAAAGGGCAGGTTGTCTCTAAAACACCTTACCAGAGGATTTCAGAAACTCAAATGCAGGAAAGAAGGAAGAAGGGCCTTTGCTATTTTTGTGAAGAAAAATATCATCAAGGGCATAAATGTGTCAAACCAAGATTGTATGTTTTGGAGGGAATGGATTTGTCTCAAATGGATTCATGGGAGCTAGTAGAGGAAACTCAGCAGTTACAAGAGGGGGCACAACATCAAGATGAACAACTTGCTGTTCAAGTGGCCTCAATTTCGATTCAGGCAATGATGGGTACATCAAGCCCTCAAACCATGAGGGTTGTTGGACAGCTAAGGAAAAAGAGAGTGGTGATATTGATTGATAGTGGCAGTACTCATAATTTTGTAGATACCATGGTAGCCATTAATTCTGGGTTGTGTTTACAGAGATCCAATCCGATGCAAGTTAAAATTGCTAATGGTGATATGGTTAGTAGTGAAGGAGTGTGTACTGAAGTGGGAATTCAGATTCAAGGAACTACATTTGTAACAGATTTTTGTACCCTGGAGTTAGGTGGATGTGATGTTGTCCTAGGGGTGCAATGGTTATTGTCTCTAGGGCCCATTCTTTGGGACTTTAAAAAGCTGCAAATGCAGTTTAACATTGAAGGAAGAGGTATTTCTTTACAAGGGTTATCTTCCCCTTGTAGTCCCTTGATTAAAGATGGGGAAATTTCCAGTATAGCTGGATTGGAACATCGAAGTATGTTCTTACATATGATTTCTGTGCAACCTCAAGAAGGTATTATTAAAGAACCTGAGAGGATAACAAAGCTGTTGAGTAGGTTCAGCAGTGTTTTTGAGGAACCAACTGGCTTACCTCCTCAAAGATCCCATGATCATCAAATCAACTTGAAGCAAAGGGTTGTACCTGTGAGTGTTAGGCCTTACAGATACCCTTATTATCAAAAGACTGAGATTGAAAAAATTGTTAAAGAATTACTGCATTATGGAGTAATAAGGCCAAGTCAGTCCCCTTTTTCATCTCCAGTGTTGCTGGTGAAGAAAGCTGATGGATCTTGGAGGATGTGCATCGACTACAGGGTTTTAAATGAAGCTACAATCAAAGATAAGTACCCTATCCCTGTTGTAGATGAATTAATTGATGAGTTGTTTGGTGCTACAATTTTTTCTAAGCTTGATCTTCGATCGGGCTATCATCAAATTAGAATGAGAGAGGATGATGTTCCTAAAACTGCATTTAGAACACATGAAGGGCATTTTGAATTCCTTGTAATGCCCTTTGGTCTTACAAATGCACCTTCAACATTCCAAGGTCTCATGAATGATGTATTTAGACCTTTTTTGAGGAAATTTGTAATTGTTTTCTTTGATGATATCCTGGTGTATAGCAAAGATATAGAGTTTCATTGTATACACTTAGATGCTGTTTTAGCAACACTGAAAGAGAAAAGACTTTATGCAAAGAGATCAAAATGCCACTTTGCTTGTGAAGAGATAGAATACCTCGGTCATCTCATTTCAAGAAATGGAGTGAAAGCAGATCCAAAGAAACTTGAAGCAATGATTAGTTGGCCTATACCAAAGAATGTGAAGGGTTTGAGGGGCTTTCTTGGACTGACTGGCTACTACAGAAAGTTCATTAAAGCCTATGGTATTATTGCAGCACCTTTGACAGCACTATTGAAGAAAGATTCCTTTCTATGGAATTCAGAAGCCACAAGAGCATTTGAGGAATTGAAAGAAGCTGTCACAAATCCACCTGTTTTGGCACTACCAGACTTTACAAAAACTTTCATCATTGAGTGTGATGCGTGTGCAAATGGAGTTGGGGCTGTACTGATGCAGGACCAAAGACCCTTGGCTTTCTTAAGCCAAGCATTGAAAGGGAAAAATCTGTTGCTATCCACATATGAGAAGGAGTTTTTGGCCTTGGTATTGGCAGTTAAAAAATGGAGGCCTTATATTCTTGGTGGTGCTTTTGTAGTGAGAACAGATCACCACAGTTTGAAATATTTGCTTGAGCAAAAGATTGGTACAGTTGCACAGCAGAGATGGCTCTCTAAGCTCTTGGGCTATGACTTTACAATCGAATACAAAAAAGGAGTGGACAATAAAGTAGCTGATGCTTTGTCTAGAAGGGATGAAAGTGATGAAGCTGTGTCATTGAATGCAATTACAGTTCCTAATCCTACATGGGTAGAGGATATTCGAAAAGCTTATGATAAAGATCCTCTTGTGAAGCAGAAGATAGAAGAGGTCCAGCTGGGCCAATCTTCCTCAAATTTAGTTTTAAAGCAAGGCATTCTCTTCAAGAAGGGCAGGATTTACATTCCTAATTGTGCAGACTTAAAGTCAAGAATCTTATACTATGTTCATGCTAGTCCATTGGCTGGACATTCAGGTTTCCATAAATCTCTACATAGGGCCCGAGGTGATTTTTATTGGCCTGGTCTTAAACTTGAGGTGAAGAGGTTTGTTAAGGAATGTGAAGTATGTCAAAGAAACAAGGGGGAAAATGTGCTGCCAGTAGGTTTATTACAACCTTTACCTATTCCTCAACGAATATGGACTGATGTGTCTATGGATTTTGTTGAAGGATTGCCTATGTCAAAGGGATTTTCTGTAGTAATGGTAGTAGTTGATAGGCTATCGAAGTATGCACACTTCTTAGCCTTGAAGCACCCCTTTACAGCAGCCACAGTTGCTGCATTGTTTTTAAACAATATCTTCAAACTGCATGGGATGCCCAGCAGTATTGTCTCTGATCGAGGGGCCACTTTTACAAGTTCTTTTTAGAAGGAATTCTTCAAATTACAAGGAGTAAATTTGTCTTACTCCTCAGCTTACCATCCTCAAACTGATGGTCAGACCGAGGCAGTAAATAAGTGTTTGGAATACTTTTTAAGGTCATTTTCAGGTGACAAACCAAGGGGTTGGTTTGATTGGTTACCACTTGCTGAATGGTGGTACAATACTTCCTGTCATGCATCCACCAAAATGACACCATATGAAGCAGTGTATGGTGTCCCTCCTCTGAAATTACAGCAGTACATTCCTGGTTTTTCTCAGAATCAGGTTTTGGATGAGTTACTTAAAACAAGGCAGGAGGTGTTAGAAGCTCTGAAGCATAATTTGATGTTGGCTCAGGAAAGAATGAAACTATTCTTTGATAAAAGGCATACTGAGAGGGAGTTCATGGTGGGGGATTGGGTCTATTTGAGGCTTCAGCCTTATAGACAAAGTTCTCTAGCTCTTCGAAGGAATATGAAGCTGGCACCAAAGTTCTTTGGGCCATTTCAAGTGGTAAGCAGAATTGGACAGGTTGCATACAAATTGGATTTGCCACCTCAATCCCGTTTGCATCCTGTTTTTCATGTGTCCTCCTTAAAAAAGAAATTGGGTCAACATATATCTCCTTTGTCTACCTTGCCACCAGTTGATGCAGAGAGACAACTTGAAACTGAGCCACAACAGATTTTACAAAGAAGGAGCAGAAAACTTAACAACAGGGCTGTTGTGGAGGTGTTGGTTCAGTGGATGGGTGCTACACCAGAAGAAGCTACATGGGAATCATATTGGAAGCTTCGGGAAAAATTTCCTCACCTTGTGGGCAAGGTGCTTTGAAGGGGAGGAGTGTGTAAGATGCTGTTGTGGAGGTGTTGAGAAGTAGTGATGCAGGTGCTGCATTACGTGTGTGTGTAAGGCTAAACGACAGATGCTTCTTAACAAACATGTAATATGAGTTGCAGTTTAGAAAGGTTATTAGTACGGTGTCGTTTTATGTTGGGAGTAACAGAATTAAAAGGCAGATGTCGTATGAATCTGAAAGAAAGGAAAAAAGTAAAAACGATGACGTTTGTAATTGTTTTCGACTATAAATAACGAACTGAAAGGAAGGGAAAAGGCATCAGAAAGTTATCAATCATTCTCTCGTCTCTCTGTTTCTATCTCTATTTCTCTCATTCATCTACTTCTTGGAGAGTGACTCTCTCGAATCAGTCAAGGTAAAAGGGCCCATTACAGCTTCTAGCATTCCTACGAATTCAGAGTCACATGGTTTCTAGAATGTATAGATGTGAGAAAACCATGCAGTAGAAAAGCTCCAGCAGGTTATACTACTCACATTTGGTAACTTTAGATAACCACTGGGAGCCAAGTGATCCTGCAATTCCACAAATCAAAGTGTCATGCCTTGTAAGAGACATCCAAAAGAAAGTGTGATTTGACAGCAAAATAGTGACAGGAAGAAAAAATCCAACTTCAGTACAGAGTTGAAATTCCATATATATATATATATATAAAACACGAAGGAAAAATAAGACAGTGCAAGCTGAAGAGATTTCATAGACAGATTTATACTTGGATATACTCAGTATAGATCTCCGACTTGATCAGTCTGTCCGCAATAATGCATAAAACCCCAGACTGTATGAATATTAGAGGCGTCAAATTTAAGGAAATTTAAATAATTTTATCATGATGTGATGCAGAAGAAAGAAACTATTTGAAATGATAATAATAGAAAGCCATGATGGAACTTACGCCACAAAGAGGAACAGAGGCAGTACCAGCATGGGGTCCACCTAAGGAGATAAAATTCTTAACCTGTTTTTCGAAATTATGAAAAATTTTCGTTAGATTAAAAAAGTAAAAAAGATATGATTATAGAAGACTAGGTACCGTATTATACAGAGCGCTATACTTCTGAAAAGGCAATGATCTGTATATAAATTTAGCAACACATGAGCATGCAAAGATGAGACACCTCTTATTTAACAAAGGAACTCTGCTTCATGTATACACAGCTTAATGAGAAAACAAAATGCTGTGATTCCTAGGTGGAAAATGGAGAAAAAAATATACCGAGTCAATATATATATATATAAAAATAAAAAACACCGAGAAAATTTATGAACATTTACACATTGAGATATGATTGATCCATCACAAATTGTTTTTCTATCAACTCAAATTCAATATTCAATCGATAATTCACGAGCTTCAACTCCCTGCTTATGGCTATACTGGTTATAACCTCCTATTCCCATCCCCCACCATCAAATATGAAAAAGGTAGAAGAAAAAAAGATTAAAAAAAAAAAAAAGGATTAATACATTTGTCGAATCTAAAACGGCCAAATGATGAACCTATGAACACCATTCATTATGCCTTTCAAACATATTTAACATGAATTAGGTGTGAATATGCATAGTCAAAAGATTCAAAATTTCATTATGATAAAATTAAATTGTTGAACAAAAATTAGGAAACACTTAATTAGCAACGTATATCTTCAAGACGGGTTCTTACAGGAGGTCCACCAGCGCAAAACTGTAAAACACCTCGACCTATTAAGTTACCCTGTTAAATCAAACAAACGCTAAGAATGAGAAACGATACAACCTACCTGAGAATCAGCAATCATTATCAAGTTATTACCTCAATAATAGGCAGTTAGAAAATGAAAAGATAATCCAAAATTATGAGTTGGTTCCCACTTACCAAAAAGGAAATTTTCTTTTCTGATAGGATTAGAGAAACACCAACCGATTCCTGGTTAAACCTAGCATGATGGGATATTATCCCCCCTAAATCCATACAGTGCAAACTAACTAGTATTTCTACATCCTTTTCACGTAGCATGCATCAAGTGCACCTAGAAACCTAAACATGTCAAGGTTAAGGAGAGATTAACTACAATGACCATCCTTGACATAATTTATTCTGAAAGCCATTAAGTAATAAAGGGGAAGTTACAATGCACCAAGCACAATTAAAGAGACTAAATAACATCCAGTTAAATAGATCAAGCAGTGCAAGGAAGAAAAACGAATCCATCCATAAGAAGTGATGCAATTCCGGTTGTAACTAAGAAAATTCAGAAGGAAGCTAACCACCAAGAAAAGAAAGGTGCTATATGAAGTGAAAACACAAGATGATATGTTCTTTACCCAAAAAAAGGCTATGATTTTTCCTAGAGTAGAAAGACAAACAAGAAATTCAAGAAGCTGATTCCTGTTGTTGGGATTATACTGTACAGCTGAATTGAGTTTATTCGCAATGACTTGCCCATAGACAAAAAGAGTTTATCAGCAATGACTAATTCATTCAATTTCTAGAAGCGTCATGAAAGTTGCATGAAATCATTAAACACATCGGCAATTGTTAGGTATGATGAAATTGGTTTACTGTAAGGAAAATTATAAGGTTAAAACCCTCCTACTGCCCATTTACTACTCTTTTTGTATTTAATTTTTTTTAAAAATTTTTTATTTTACTTAATGATTAAGGAAGTGATTATTAACAAAATTATATATATTTTTAATTTTTTTTCTTAATGATTAAGAATGTTAAAAAAATACTTAAAAGAAAATGATAAAAAAATAAAAAACTTCAAATTCTTTATAAGTACTAAATGGGTAGTAATAGGGTGGTAACCCTATCATTGTTTCACACTTATGAGAACATGTGAATTAAGTCTTAGGGTGCATTCAAAGAAAGAGAGTTACTTGAAAAAAGCAAATTCACTTTGACTCATAAACTGCAAAAATGATAATTATAACTTGAACATTGTTTGTTTAACTGACCAGTGAAGGGAGATTAGATCTCTTCCATTGGGAAGGAGAATGACAGATAGTTCTACTTAAAAAGTTATACCAGTTCAACCAAATGCCTTCTCCAATTAATTTTTCATTTAAATTGGACAGTGCCATAACAGTACGGAAATAAGTCATAAGAGATGATTGAAAAAACAGATGAGTCAGTAGATCATGTTAATTTACAAAGACAACTGAACAGGAAGAAATCTGACAATCATAAATCACCTGGGAGAGACCAACTATGTTGTAACCATTTCTAAGTTCTTTCATTTCCTTCACCTGTAGTGTAATAGTGAATTAGTTGTATGGAAAAACAAACTTCAAAAGCCAGGGAAGGAACATGGCAACTGTAACCAAGTGAGCTATATTAACTTGTTGCAAACAGTTCCCGCCTACAAACATTAAACTGATTTAATTACTACAGGACAATGTAAACGTTACTTCCAACAAGACAGGCCTAGGTTTTTTATGCGCTTGCCTGTTCCGCAAGTGGCATAAACCAAGAATCCCATGTTCCATCTCCAACTTCTTTGCAGCGAGGAAAGAAATGAACATATTTTTGGGAATACTAACTTTTGCAGGGTTATGGTCTGGAATGCTTCGGAAGAAAAATAAACTTCCAGAAAATAACCAATCGCCCCAGAAGATTTTGAAACTTCCTGGAACATATATAATATCTACATGTGGGATAGTTTATTAGTTTCTGGTCCCCCCTAAATCATTGATATTTGAGAGTAAATTATGACAACCCCAAATGTACAAGTGGTATTGAACTATACAAAGACATAAAATGAATACTTTAATTTTACTTCAGTAAAACTAGCCAACGTAGTTGCGTTCTATGACATTTTACAAATGTTGTTAACTATGTCCTACAAATGTTGAATTCCTGTCAATTTGCATGCAAGGAGCCATAAAGGAAGACACAAAAATATTTTGAATGAAATAGTTTACGTAGAGGGAAAATTCATGTCTCAGTTTACGATCTTCGAATTAATGGATTTAACTTATCCTAATATTATCTTTAATACTGCAAAGAAAAGGATCTATCATCTTTAATACCGAAAAACTCATCCAATTTGGTACTTCATAGGAAAATTGGGTTTTTTTTTTTAAAGATCCATTTTCAAGGATGTTACTGTGAGACAATAACCAAAGCCAGAAGAGCAAAAGCATTCTGAATATGGTAACGGAAGCAAACATCAATTAGTAGTGTCCTTCGACCTCCAACTAGATGACAATATGAATATCATCTCTCAGGAATTGATTATAAAACGAGACATTTCAAACATCTAGTCTTGATCTAACTTTGAAAAAATTTTATTCAGAAATACTGTGTATTTGTAAGCTTTTGGTCTGTAATCAAGCAAGTTTTACTACAGAACAAGGTATGTATGTAAAATTTGTAAATGAAAGCAGAAGATTTGATCAAAATGAAACTGAACTCATTCTCATTATCAAAAATGCTTAATGGATGTATCTGTACAAAAGACTATTTATAGACTTGTGATGGACTATTATGACTGTACAATTCTTGATATCTGATTGTACAATTCTTGATATCTGGCCAACTTTACTTGGCTACCCTTGTAACTAACTTAACTAACTATCTTTAGATGAAGCCTTTTGTTTGGCTTCTCGGGACTTCAATTATAATTCCTCTATATAACTCTGTACATTCCAACACCCCCCCTCAAGATGAGAATGGATGTTAATCATTCCAATTTGCAAAGAAGATGATGAAAGTTAAGAGATCCGAGAGGTTTGGTTAAGATGTCTGCTAGCTGATGCTTGGAAGGAATATGGATGATCTTGATGAGGCATTCTTGTAGTTTTTCTCGAACCAAACGGCAATCCAATTGGATATGTTTTGTTCTTTCATGATGAACAGGATTTGAGGCAATATCAGAGGCAAGTTTGCTGTTAGTGTAAAGTAGTGCAGCTTGAGAATGAATTATGTTGAAGTCAGCCAAAAGATAAACCAGCCATTGAAGTTCACAAGTTGTAGAAGCTAGGGCTCTATATTCAGATTCTGCTGAGGATCTACTAATAGTAGGTTGTTTCTTTGACTTTCAAGATATAAGAGAGTCACCTATTAAAACTGTAAATCCAATGACACTTCTTCTAGTGTCTAGACAGCCCCCCCAGTCACTATCTGAATAGGCCTTTAGGTGCAAGGTAGATGCTGCAGATAGAAAAATACCTTGACCTGGTGTAGCTTTTATGTATCTCAGAACCCTTTCAGCAGCTTGAAGGTGCATGGTGCTAGGATTAGACATAAATTGACTGAGTGCTTGGACTGAATAAGCCAGATCAGGTCTTGTGATTGTGAGGTAGAGTAGTCTACCAATTAGTCTTCTGTAAGAGGCAGGATCAGATGAAGGAGGAGTGGAGTAATTTGTAGTGAGCTTTAAAGTTGATTCCATAGGAAAGGCCACGGGTTTGCAACTAAAGAAGCCACTGTCTTGGAGAATATCTAGAGCATACTTTCTTTGACAGAGAGTGATGCCCTTGGCTGATCTAGCCACCTCAATACCCCAGAAATATTTCAACTCACCCAAGTCTTTGATGGTAAAGGAATCATGTAAAAATTTCTTTACAGTAGCTATTTGCTCAAGATTATCAGAGGCAATTATAACATCATCCACATATATCAATAAGGCCATGAAACTAGTTGAAGTTTGTTTTATGAAAAGGCTTGAATCTGACTTGCCTTGAGTAAAACCAAACTGAAGTAAGGATGAAGATAGTTTAGAAAACCGCTGTCTTAAGGCCTGTTTTAGATCATATAAGCTCTTTCTGAGTTTGCAAACTCGAGGATCATTAGGGGCTGAAAAACTTGGTGGTAATTGCATGTATACTTCTTCATTCAAGTCACCATGCAAGAAGGCATTATTTACATCAAGTTGATGTAAATGCCATTGTTTTATGGCAGCAACAGCAAGTAAGACACGCACAGTTGTCATTTTTGCAACAGGAGAGTAAGTGTCAAAAAAATCTAGGCCTTCTTGTTGAGTATACCCCTTTGCTACTAATCTAGTTTTGTATCTCTCAATTGTACCATTAGTTTTAAATTTCACATGATATACCCATTTGCAACCTATTGCAATTTTATTTGGAGGTAGAATGGCAAGATCCCAAGTTTGATTAAGTTCAAGAGCTTTTATTTCATCTGCCATAGAGCAGCTTGCCATTGAGGGTGTGGAATGGCTTGTTTGAAAGTTTTGGGCTCAAAGATAGAAGAAACAGCAGAGACAAAAGCTTTGTGTTTAGGAGATAATTTGGAAGTAGAAAGAAAAGAGAGAATAGAATGAGGCTTACCAGGAGAATAGCTGGGAGATACTTGAGCTGATGAAGCAATCTTAGTCATGTTACCACAATAGTAATTCTGCAGATATGTAGGTGGATGCTTAACTCTTTCAGATCTTCTAAGAGTGTTTGTCTCAGTATTAGCAGAAGTATTGGAGGAAGTATTTGAGGGAATTGACATAGAAGAAGTATTTGGGATTGTTGAGTCATAGATTTGAGGAAAATTAGGAAAAACAAAAGATGTATGGATGGTGTTTGGAATAGAAGGAAAAATTGACTCATGGAAGACCACATTTCTAGATACAAAGGTTTTGAGGGTGAGTAGATCAAGAACTTTGTATCCTTTTATGTGAGGTGGGTAGCCAAGGAATATACATTTGGAAGCTCTTGGTTGAAACTTGTCTCGATTGCTTGTAATTGTGCTTGCAAAACACAAGCATCCAAAGACTTTGAGATGCTTATAATCTGGTAGTTTTTGAAATAAGAGGTAATATGGGGTCTGGTTATTGAGAATGGAGGAAGGAGTACGATTAATAAGATGTGTGGCAGTTAAGACACAATCTGTCCAGTAAGGCAAAGGTAGTTTTGACTGAAACAAAAGAGCTCTAGCTACATTCAATAGATGTTGGTGTTTTCTTTCAACCCTACCATTTTGTTGAGGTGTTTCAACACATGATAATTGATGTATAATGCCATGCTCTTGATAAAAAACAGGCATATTAAACTCTTGACCATTATCTATTCTAAGAGTTTGAATGTTTGTGTTGAATTGAGTATGAACATAGGTAATATAGCTATTGAGTAGAAACCGAGTGTCTGTTTTTGCTTTCATACAAAACAACCAAGTAAACCTTGTGTAATCATCTATGATGGTTAGAAAGTATTTATAACCAGAATATGATGTAGTGGAGAAGGGATCCCAAATATTACAATGAACTAATTGAAAAGCTTTATTGGAATAACTGTTTGATACAGGAAATGATAGCTTCTTTTGTCTAGCTAAGGGGCAAATCTCACAGACATGATTGTGAGCAGCTTTTATAGAAGAATCAAATGAACTAATGATTTGCATTCTTGCAGATGGAATGTGTCCTAATCGAAAATGCCATACATCAGAATTGGTATTACAAGTTTCAGCTAAAGAAGTAGAAGAAATAATAGAATCAGGCATTGTTTGTTTCAGTAGAGAAGTTTTGTCGATGGTATAGACCAGATTTCTCTTCAGCAAGCCCACTCATCTTCCATTTGCTGAGATCCTACAGAATACATTTGGATTGAAGAAAGAACAATCCAATTGAATTATCTTTAATCAATCTTGAAGTTGAAATAAGATTGATATTGAAAGCAGGAACATAAAGGGCATTATGCATAATTATGTTGGGTGAAAATTTCACATTTCCAGTAAAGATAATAGGAACAGATTGACCATTAGGTAAATGAACTGTGGAAGGTGTACTGGGAATAGTAATGGAATCAAAAAGATGAGGGGAGCAGATCATATGATCTGTTGCCCCAGTATCAAGAATCCAAGTGGAATGATTCTTTGATGATGAAACTGTGTTGCAAGAGAAAACATTACCTGAGGTAGAGGCAACATTAGCTGTTGCAGTAGGATTAATATTTGAGTTTGATAGGCTATTGGCAAGTGTAAATAAATTTTGAATTTGCTCTTGAGAAAAAATCATGTTGGAAATACTTGGATTCTGCTCCAAATAAGAAACATTGTTAGCAATGGGCAATCTTGGAATAGCACCTCCAGATGATGTAAGGAAAGATCTTTTGCCTCGTGGACCCTTCCATCCAGGTAGATAACCAATTAGCTGAAAACATTTGTCTGCAAGGTGGCTAGAATAGCCACAATGAGAGCATATCACATTTGTTTTTCCTTTTGGCTTTGTGAATCTAACTCCATTTGTTGATGCTTGTCTTGATGGTTGTGCAGCAATCATAGCATGGGAGTCAAGATTGATGCCAACTGCATTAGTCAAGGATCTTTGGCTTTCTTCTTGAAGCAACAAAGAAAAAACCTTGCTCATGGAAGGTAATGGGGATTGAAGCAATAATTGACTTCTCATGGCTGAGTAAGAATCATGTAAGCCAATTAAGAACTTCATTACATAATCAGATTGTTGACGGTCTGTGAGATTCTTTAAAATGTTAAATGAACATCTAACCAGATTTCCACACTTACAGGATGGTATAGGACGAAAGCTAATATACTCATCCCATAAAGCCTTGAATTCACTGAAATATTCAGTAACAGATTTTGAGCCTTGAGAAATGGAACTAAGAGACTTTTCTAAAGTGAAAACTCTTGGACCATCACTTCTAAGATATCGGGTTTTGAGTTCTTCCCAGATATCAAATGCACTTGTGAAGTAGAGGAGACTGCCACGAAGCTCTTTGGCAATTGAATTCATCAACCAGGATAACATCAGATTATTAGCACTCAGCCAAGCCACTTGAAGGCTAGGATTATCAGGATTAGGTTGAGCCAAGCTTCCATCAATGAAGGCTATCTTGTTCTTCACAGTGAGAGCAATGGAAATAGATCTACTCCATGCAATGTAGTTCTCAGCCGTGAAGATTTCAGAGACAAGAAGAGCGCCAGGATTGTCCGATGGATGCAGATAATAGTGACTCGATGAATCATCAGAAGGATTTGTCACAGTAGAAGAAGAATTTTCCATAGAAGAAAGCAAGAAAAGATCAAGAAGAGCAGCGGAAGAATCTTTATTCTCTCGATGATACCATGTAAAATTTGTAAATGAAAGCAGAGGATTTGATCAAAATGAAACTAAACTCATTCTCATTATCAAAAATGCTTAATGGATGTATCTGTACAAAAGATTATTTATAGACTTGTGATGGACTATTATGACTGTACAATTCTTGATATCTGGCCAACTTTACTTGGCTACCCTTGTAACTAAATTAACTAACTAACTATCTTTAGATGAAGCCTTTTGTTTGGCTTATCGGGACTTCAATTCTAATTCCTCTATATAACTTTGTACATTCCAACAATGTACAACAAATGACACTATTGGAAACAATTTGATCCATGATCTGGAAACAGTTTTTTTAAGAGGATAAAATTTGGAATTGCTTTAGACGATGTGAATGAAAGAAGTTATGTAAACATACATGCAATATCCTTTAGTACCAGAAAAGTTACTCAGTAGCTCAGTGAACCGTTTAACCCCTCGATTGGAGCACTGATCTCCAATTCCTGCCATGAAGCATTAGAATAGAATAATGACATTTCAAAGAGCGACCGCATAAATACTAGCAACAATTTCTAGCTTTATAAACTTTTTCACATTGATCTGGTAATTCATTGAAGTTAAAATCAGGCATTATTTCTAAAATAAAACATCATAAAAGGACAAATAAATACGAAAAATACATATATCTAAATACATGACCAGAATAGAATGGGATTCCTAAAATAAGTTGGCTATGAGTTAGTATGCTGAAAATTCTCATAAAATAGGATAACCAAGTGTTTTGATTGCTAAGAAAATTCAGTGGTCCATTAGCTCTTGCAGTTAATAAATGAACAAGTTAACAAGGTAATAGTAGACATAATAATAAACATAGTAAGGTAGAAATTAGATATCTGCTATTGAAATTCAGATTGTGTTTACTTAAAGAAACGTTTAGGACATTTGGACCCATTTCAAGTCCCAAGTTAAACACAGTTTACAGCTTACTCCGCAAAGTTACCAAGCATGCCACCATTTTATGCATGTTGTGTTCCAGAGTTTTATACAACATGAGAGTTTTATGTTAAAATTCGCTCCTGATAGATTTTAATACAAACCTCAACTTGTTTCCTAAATAAACAATTTGCCATGTAAGTATAATTTTTTTGGTTCGTTTCATTCTGTGTAGTCTTGATTCATAAACCGAACCCTATACAAGTTACAAATAGTTTGCATAAATCGCAAGAGAAATGAGAAGATTATAAAACCCTGTTCCCACGTGCATGTTTGCAAAAGCTATCCTTGGAAATCAAAACAACAAGTAAGGTCAGATGCGTGTGCGTGCAAAGACAAGGTGTGCCATTAATCATTTGTAACAATTGCAGCAGTATCTCTCCGTATGCTATATTGCTATTTTCGTCGGCGACTCACAACAATATCTACTTTGTGGTAGCACCCACCCACTAAACTAGGATTTTGGTTGCTATCCCAAGTGTTTCTCCTGCATTTAATAATTCCAATATAAACAGAGGAAGCACATTAAGTGCAGGATGTTAATATCCAAAGCTCCAGCATCTTCCTCCTAGTTAGCCCAAGAACACGAGCATAATCGAAATCATACAAAACCGCACAGAACATCCATTTATATAATCTACCACAAGCTTCCGTTAAATAGCAACAGAGCCATCAAGTATTAATCACCAAAAAAAAACACAAGACTAACAGTCAAAGAACCAGCAGAGAAGGGGAAAAGAAAGCCAATAATACTACAAATCAAAAAATAGATTCTACAAGCAAATTAATGATTAAAAGGAAACAGATTAAAAAAAATAAAAAAAGAAGAAGACATACCGTGGAGTATTATGAAGGGTATGGACTGCGAAAGTGAGATGAACGTAAAGAGAAAGATAACTATGGAGGAAATGACTGGTAAAGAAAAAGCCATGAGTATTTTCAGTTGAAGAAGAGAACTATAAGATCAAAGGGAATGTGTGATTTTGGATGAATTTAACGACTCCAAGAACTTTCGGAAGATTTTGTTCTCTTGTATTGGCTATTTGATAAGAGTGTTAACGGTAGTTGGTGCTCATTGATTGGTGAAAAGGCACCTTCGCTGCTGCTTCTGCTGCTCAGCATCGTAAGGTTTCTTCTTGAAGTCACCAATAGGTAAACACCTTGGTCTTTGGGTCGGATTGCAGTGTCAGTTTGTTGAGTAAATGAATTCTCTGCGGCGATGTTCTTGTTTGTTAGTGTGTGGGCTACTCCTCTCGGTATTTTGATATTTTCCTTTAGGTTCTGTTTGTTTTCCGACAGCAAAACATAAAAAAGAATTTTTGGAGACTATTCCTTCACTCTCTCTCTCTCTTAAAAAATTAAGGGCTCCACGTCTAATTTTCATCAAAAGAGGAGGAGGCCTCGATTTTCTCTTTCTTCCCTTTCTCATTATCCTCATTCCACCATCCACCCACCTTGTTTATCAAGGGAGTTTTTTTTTTTTTTTTTTTAGCTTAGTTTTAATTTACTTCTTTCAAGATCGAAAAAGACAGATCTATATGCAGAAAGATAACATTTTCTTATACACAAAAATATTCGACCCCAGACGTAACGAAGTTGCATAGCAAGACATCACTCAATAAGGATAGAGGAATGTTCAGTGGCGTTGGGTTAGGTTCTATTGATGGAGTCTTATTTTGTAATGAAATTGGTGAAACTATTTGGTAAACATGATCGACTTTTGTTATGTATTTTGAAAATGCACTTTTTTGTAAACAAGATCTTCATACTGCGTAACTGGTCATAGGTTTAAGGTGTAACTAATAGGATAGTTTTTATATTTAGACAGATACCTTATTTTGAAGTTTGAAAGTTGTGATAATGAGAGAGTCCATTTTATCAAATGTTAGATTTTATATTAGTAATGTATAAAGGGAAAGTACTATGAAATATAGCAACTTAGTCCATCTTTAGGAAGGGGTTGTTACAATTCTTGTGGATGCAAGCTTTTGTGTTGAACCATATTAAATCTGTATTAAGCCACGAATGTGTGTAATTTTCAAGAGAAAGCTTGAGCCATATTTGAACCTATATTTCAAAAGAACTACTCAATTGTACAACAGGAGCCACATTAGAATCATTATAAAGAGCAAGAACTTCTCCCTCCCAAACAATGTGAGTTCTCCTATACCACCTCACTCATCCGTCACTATAGTGTATCTCAATCTCCCCCTTTAAAATTCTGACGTCTACAGCATGCCATTTTATCGTATGTGGCATGGCTCAAGTGCCAAGTTTTTTTTGTTGAGATTGGCTTGATACCAGTTGTATAGCCCCAAAGGAAAGCTCAAGCCATATCTGGGCTTATAAGGAAGATTTGGACGTTAATGACCTTTGATATTTTTTTTAGATAATGATTTTTATTTTTATTTTTGGATGATCAAACTTCATTAATCAAGAAATGATTACAAACATATATCAAACCATAAGGTTTGACATTAAAATTCCGGAATACAATCCCACCACATGGTGATACTTTCAACATTTCTCGCATATTGAGCAAGAGAATGAGCAGCCATATTAGCTTATCTATAAACATGTGTAAACAAAGATTCCCCATAACAAGATGATAACTGTTTAATCTCAAAATAAAGTCCACCAAACAATGAACTAGTGATACTATCTTGTTGCAACACCTCAATCACCATAAGACAATCACTTTCCACTTGAATTTTAGGAATTCCCATACCTGCACAGAATTGAAGCCCACGTAAGATAGCTAGCAACTCAGGCGTGGTTGCTACCAACAAAATTCTTCCTGAGCTATCAAGCAAGATTGCACCAGTCCCAGCTTTTCCAAACTCTGAAAAAATTGCTCCATCCACATGTAACTTCAGTATTTCTGATTGCGGCACCTTCCACTTGTAAAACTCTTGCACTTGCATCTTGGTTTTCTTATAAACAGTTTTAAAATTTTTAAGTAATGAAAGTGCATGTTCAGCAGCATGGTAAGGAGAAATGACAATTTGATCATGAAAGAATTTATTCCACGGGTACCAAAATCCCCAAACCACAGCAAAAAAAGTGGACAGGCTATCCCATTGTTTAGCCTTGCAGAAATTAAGAGCCACCTTAAAAACATTTAAAGAATTGTCAATGGCTAGTACAGGTAGAAATTCATTCAAAGTTCTCTTAAGCAACTTGCAGCCCACCAAAGCATGATAAATTCCATCTTGTCTTTCATTACATAAACTACAAATCCCATTATTTGGAACATATTTTAGTAATAGATTTACCTTTGTAGGCAATCCATCCTTGCAAGCATGCCAACCAAATATTTTTATCTTATTAGGGACTGGCATCTTCCAAATATGTTTCCAAACCACTCTTTGATCACTTGTAGCTGAGGACTCAGCTTCTTGGAAACCCTACTGATCTAGAATGAATTGGTAATAGCTCCTAACACTGAATAAGCTACTTCTTTCAAAGCCCCAAACTCTCTTGTCTACACTATTCCCAGCACCTAGAGTTGTTTTCAGAATATCCATCACAATACTTGGATTAAAGAGAGTTCTAAGTTTTTCCATATTCCAAGATCTAGAAGCCTTAGAAAAGAGAGAACTCACACAATCCAGCCTAGTCCCCTCACTTATCTCAATCCCTTCCTTAACCAAAGAATTATGACCTGAAATCTATTTATCAAGCCAAATGTTAATAGAATTTCCATCTCCTATCCTCCATCTACACCCATCCACAACCCATTTTTTAGCCTCCCAAATCCCTCTCCATGTATAGGATGGAGACTTGCCCAACCCAGCTGCCATAAAGTTTGAATCCGAAAAATACTTCGCTTTAAGCAACCTATGAAGTAAAGAAGTCTCATCTTGGAGTAACCTCCACCCTTGTTTAGCTAACATAGCCAAACTAAAGACTCTCAACTTCTTAAAACCCAAGCCTCCCCAAAATTTACTACCACACAATTTATTCCAACTCAACCAATATATTTTTCTCTCATTTTCCTTTTGCCCCCACCAAAACCGAGCCATCATACCCTTTAAATCATCACGCAAGCTAGAAGGAAGAAGAAAACATTGTGGAATATGAAGGAATAGAGAGAGCAACAGCCTTTAACAAAACTTCCTTTCCCCATTGAGAAAGCAACTTTTCCTTCCAAGTTTGCAATTTTTGCCAAACTCTTTGTTTAATAGAGTGAAATGCTTGAGCTCTAGATCTTCCTACGATTGGTGGTAGACCAAGGTACTTCTCGTACTGCTGGATTTCAGAACTACCCCATAAGTTTTTTATCTCCTCTCGGGTTCCACTACGCACATTACCACTAAACACCATAGCTGTTTTTTCACGATTAATCCATTGACCCGAGACTACTTCATATTTCTCCAGAATTGCTTGAACCCTTCTATTCTCCTATAACTCAGCCTTACAAAAAACCAAGCTGTCATCCGCAAAAGCAAATGAGTGATATTTGTACTCTGTGCTCTGGTTAAAAGAAAAAAGAGTTTTTGTTCTCTTTTAGAATTTCCATTGTCATTTAATTATCTATTTTTTCCGAGTGTGTATAAGTAAGTATCACCTTTAGCTCTATGAAATTGAGATCCGATACCAAGGGTGTCATACTCTAATTGTATATCTCAAAAACTTCATCTAAAAGAGTTGTAATCACCAGGAGTTAAAAGAATTTCCTCAATCAAACATCCTCTAGTATTGTTGCTAGCAACGTAGTTTGATTACATTGTGGACAACATAACTTACTCAATTTGTATTATTATAAATATTAATCTCAAATCTCTCACTTTATAGCAAAAAACAAGATCTTGCATCGGACAAAGATACTTGAAAATCCACTTAACTTCTTACCAATTAATTGGTTGTAGCTTATCATGATAAAACCTAACCATTCAGACTAAAAAGCAAATGTATGGTTATGTACACAATATAATATATGTTGCCCTTTCTTAGCCACATCCATGCCTTAATTAACTCTCGAAGTGGTGAGATAAGGAAATCCATTGAATGTTCAAGATCAATTATCTCCTTATAAACAAACCTCCATCATAGTGTTCATATTAGAATATTGTTGACTCTATTGGTGTAGACATGTTCATTGGCTGGAAGGATTTTCAAGATTGCTTGAGTGTAGAGATCGAGTTTAGAAGCCAATAGTGACTCCTCCCAAATTTTATTAATAAACCCTTACTTATGGTGGATGAATACCGTGGTAACAATAAACACTTGGGGGGTTACAAGATTGAGGAGAAAAAAAAAAAAAAAAAAAAACCCAAAACCCAAGTGTCCAAAAAAACCCTTAAAACCAATAACCAGAAAATACCATCAAAAAACCAATGAACCATGAAACAAGACACTAAGACCTAAAGGCATGAAGACCCATTTTGTCAACTTTTAGGCCCTTTAAGCTTGTGTGGAACATCATTGAAATTTGCCCACGTTCCATATCTCTAATACGAAGCCCAACGAGCTAGAAAATCTGCCCCTGCATTACTTTATCTAAAGATATGCATAATCTTAATTTCCAATGTGATGACCCGCTTTTACGTGTATTTTCACTGAAGGGTTGTTTTTAATTTAATTAATATAATGGTTTATTTATTTTAAATTAATATTTTTTAATTTATTTGATATTGTGTTTTATTTATTTAGTCATTTTACGGTTTTTAATCTCGTTTTCGGCGGATTAGTTTTGGGTTTCTGGAGTGAGTACTGGACCTCATTTCTTTCCTCCATCTTTTCTTTTCTCTTTTTCCCTTTTTTCTTTTTCTCTTTCCTTTCTTTTTCTTTTTCTTTTTCTTCTTTTTCCCTCCTTCTTCCCGTGCATCGACCCCCCCCCCGTGCATCTTCTCTCTCTCTCTCTCTCTCTCTCTCTCTCTCTCTCTCTCTCTCTCTCTCTCTCTCTCTCTCTCTCTCTCTCTCTCTCTCTCTCTCTCTCTCTCTCCTTCACGCCGTTTCGTCCAGCTACCCAGACCCACCGCTACCGGCTACCGTGCGGCACACCACCACCGCCAATCTCTTCCCCTCCCTCCAGTGAACCACCCCACAAATTTCCACCGCCAACGGAGCCGCCGTTTAGCCGGAAAACCACCATCAAGCCACACGATTTTAGTCCCGATCTGCCGCCGTCGCTCCACCTCCGGCCACTACCTCTTCACCACTTCATCACTGACTCCTTGCCGTCCTAACCCACCCATTTTCGACCTCAATCCGTCGCCGGAACAGTCCCCACGAGCTAGCTTTCCGATTTGGGTATTTTGGCCTTCCTCCGCCGTTTTCGCCGCCACCCACGGCCAAACTCCACTTCCCTTAGTTTCATAAACATCCTTAGGCCATTCCCTATCAATCTCGAGCTTTGGTTTGTCCCCGTTCAAAAGTGGGTATTTTACAACCCACGACCACAGTGAAATTTCACTGTTACGTTACTTTTCTTCCGCCGTTTGCAACGCCGCGAGCTTTCTAAAAATACCGTATAGCGCTATAAGTATTTTCCAAACTCTACTTTTAGATTTAAATATATTTTGCTCTTACAATAATTATTTGCTATTGGTTGGTTGATTCCGGACTGAGTCCGAGGAGTTCGAGGGTTGGATGGATTGAGGACGGAGTTGCGTGATGTATTGATTTGTGATTGGTTGGTTATTTGTGCCATGAGCCGTGCGTTACATATTTCATACATGTGCATTTTATTTATTTGAGAAAATCATGTTTTGTTGGCATAAATGGATTTTCGGGTGCGTGTGTCTCACAAGCCCAAGCCGAGATGGGTTATTATCTCGGTGGAGCTCCTCTGGTCACTCGGGAGCGTAATATACTGAGTGAAATCCCCTGAGTTGTCGCTGGGCGACGACGGGAGCGGGGGCTAGGGGATGCTTGGCTACGAACGCGCCTGGCGCGGAACTGGACATCGCTCTACGCACCGACTCTGTGGCCCTTAGCTGGCGAGGGCTAGAGGATGCTTGGCTACGAACGCGCAGGGCGTGGAACTGGGCATCGCTCGTTTAGGTGTCACACGCGTAGTCGTTACCTGCGGTGTGGCACAGGAGCCAGGGTGTGCGGATGACCCCTAGGGGAGGTCATAGTGCATACGGATTAATTGGTTAATGGATGGAGCGTAATATACAGAGTGACGTCCCCTGAGTAGTCGCTGGGCGACGACGGGAGCGAGGGCTAGGGGATGCTTGGCTACGAACGCATCGGGCTCAAAACTGGGCATTGCTCTACGCACCTACTCCGTGGCCCTTAGCTGGTGAGGGATAGAGGATGCTTGGCTACGAACGCGCGGGGCGCGGAACTGGGCATCGCTCGTTTAGGTGTCACACACGTGGTCGTTACCTGCGGTGTGGCACAGGAGCTAAGGTATGCGGATGACCCCTAGGGGAGGTCATGGTGCATACGGATTAATCGGTTAATGGATTGAGATAGATATGGGCCAAATGTGACTTTTGGAGAGGTATTGGGCCAAATGTGACTTTTGGCGAGATATTGGGCCAAATATGACTTTTGGCGGGATATTTGTAAATGATATGTTTTTGGGCCAAATGAGATTTTTGGCGTGCATAGAAAAAATATGATTTTATGGGTTTTGAACATTGGCATCCTATCATGCATATTGATTGAGTTTTATATGTTTTTATTTGGTGGTGTTTGGATTTTACTTACCTGCGGCACCATTTTTGGTTCCGTAGATTTTGATGCAGAGTTCGAGGAAGAGGAGGAGGCTGAGCCCGAGAATGCGGCTCCGCCGGAGTGTTGAGTTGAAGTCTATGCTTTGTAGTTGGTTTTAAAACAATATTTGTGTTTTATAATATTTTATTATATATGTTTTGACCAGTTTTGTATTATATTAAGAAAAAAATTCTGGTACTTAGTTATATGATTTTGCTATCCGCTGCGTGTTTCTTCATGCACATTTGTTGCCTTTACACACACTTGGCACTCGTCGATAGGGTGGTGACCCGTGTTGTATCATCCGGACGTCTCGATTTCCCCGTGTCCATATATGGGGATTTGGGGGCGTCACATCCAATATAGAGAGAATGGCTTGTATCCTATCCCAATAATCTTCAAGGTACCATATGCTACATCTTCCTTTTGCCAACCAATTAGCAACTAACAAAGAATCTACTTCAATCTCAACTTTTTGAATAGTCAAATCTTTGCAATGCTGTAAACCATAATATAAAGCTCGTAGTTCAACTTCATTATTATTCCCAACAGCCAACTCTTTAGCAAAGGCCCATATTAGATGACCCTTATCATCCCTAACTAATCCGCTTGCGCCCATACAACCAGGATTGCCCAAAGAACTCCCATCCACATTAAGTTTAAACTACCCTGCAATTGGTTTATTCCATTTCACAAGACAAGCTCTTAGTCTAGCAGCAACTTTTAGCGGAATACGAAGATTTTGTAAAAAATTTTCATCCCATCCTTAAACTTTTTACTAGCACGTAATCTTAAACCAACCCAAGCTATCGCTACTTTTGTTGCCCCCCACGGATTCTCCACATTATTCACTTTCCCTTCAAATAAAACTCTACAAAATATAAGACTATTTCTCATGAACAAGATGCATCATCAATCTTAAAACCAAAGGTTCCTAACCTCATATTTAGAAACTTCTTTACCTTATGCACTAAAACCCTTTCATGTAGTAGGTGCATTTTGAAATGCATATATCTAAAATTTATCATTCTTAACTTTTATTAACACAATAAATTGTAAAAGTTTAAAATACTTACTGCAGAGTAGGACATGCCTTGAGGAGACCATGGCCTAGATTGTTTTTCACTTTCTGTTTTCAAAATTCCCTTTTCCTTGTAAATTTTTTTTTTAATTTTTTATTATTATTATTTTTTGCATAAAATTATATTCTCTTTTATTTTGAAAAGTCTACAAAATCATCGACATGGTCTCTGATACCAACTATAACACCCCACTCACCCAAAGTTAAGAACAACGCCGATACAAACATTCCTTATAATAATTAGAGTCATTTTGTATTAAAATACTAAAATCATAAATGAGAGTACGTGGAAGCATTTATTAAAACTTCTCAAAGTCAGTGCCATAAAAATCATAACTTAAAATCTCTATAGATGATCTAGACTACTACCACGCCTCCTTGGACTAAGTCCATCTTGCAGCTCTACCTTATAAATATTTCTGACCTTGGGCGGTTTAAAAATATAAAAGCAAACTAAAATGAATTGATAACTCAATAAAAAAACTCATCATAACGTAAACATACTTAACATAAGATTTTTCATAAAATATTTCATATTAAGAACTTAAAATCATGACTATGCATACGTATGTTATGACATGCATGACTTATCTTGGCTCTTCTGATTTATATTACTTATCATACTGGCTCACACACTTAATCCTGTGTGCAAGGTTGTGCACTAGACTCATATCCCATGACTGCATTGAGAGTCACTAATAGTATTCTAGCATAATATGGTGAACCACGCTTACTTCCGTGACTTACACATCCACCCATATATCACATTGGTACAATGCATCTGAATGGTCATATGATTAACTGTTATGAGCTTATCTTACACTTGATCTTATGAAAGCTTACGTATCTTATACAATGTAAGATATATGATATGCATAATACATATATAACTATAATATATAGAATGAAACATGATGAATGACGTGCCTACAAATATCATGACATGCGTGGTACGTAAAGACTGGCTTCCAAAGACCTAACTTTAATAATAACATATATAACTAGCTAACGTATGCTAATCTTAATTTATGATCAATCTACTTATCTTACAGTGTTAATCTAATATTTCTAGAATGAAATCGATCACGTGAATTAGAATGAGAGAGAAAACGTGAGAGATGTTGTGAGAGTAATAAGGCAGTCGGCTATTGGCATTGTGAACGTCGACGAGTTCGAGTTCGACTTGATCGCAATTATTCAATAAGAGAGATTAAATTTAAAAACATGATCTAATAGCTCATTCAATGTAGGATTGGTAGTGACTGAGATTGCGTAAGGGTCTAAAATTATAATTTTGAATTGAAATAAATTTCTAATGGCTAATCTTTAAATTCTAAACAGAGTCTAACTGGTTCAATAATAAATGACATTTTAACCTAATTGAGTCTAATTAAAACTCCTAATGAATCTCAATAATTAATCGTTGGTGGGCTTATTTAATATGGCCCATTAAATATAATTTAAGCCTAATAAAAATGATCAATATTTCAACTTTAGAATTATTAGGCTGGGTTGTTACAAAAGATGAAGAACACTCCATTTGTTTGGTGAAGAAAATAGTTGTGCATACTACAAAGTGTAACTAGTCCAAAATGTGGGCAAGCAAGCACCTTGTAAAAGGCTCGGTAGACATATCCCAGCACGAGGACGAGATGAGCATCTCACCTTGTGATAGGCAAGCTAGAAAAGTTGCCTATTGTGAAGGCGAGAATGAGGAGCTGAAGAGGCCGCTGACTCTGATGAGACAAAAGTTACCCGCCTTAGGGGGACAATAGTCTAGGATAGATTGAAGTAGATATGCGAGCTCTCGGAATAACATAGAAAATGCTTAGAAGAGTGGCAATGTCGTACACAAATGCCTACACTCCATCTGAAGGGTCACATTTGGAGTGGGTCTACAAAAGGGGTTACGACTCGGCATGTTATATCATTTGAACCAAGTGGTATGACTTAACGCCATTGAAAACCCTTATTCAAGGTAAGACCGAGGAGTTGGCAGGCAGCAAGGAGGTGTGGACCATTCCTTGACCATTTCTCTATGTCATCACAGTATGACAGTTGAGGCTAAAAGACTCCTGTGACACCCCCAGATTTTCACTTGGGATCAGATCGACTTTGAAGCGTCGGGACATACAACACAAGGTTACCTGCCCTCGTTTATGACAAATAAAGATGCAATGCACTTAACGTACATCTAGCAATATGCAATATTCGTAGCGGTTAATTTCTTTTCTTTAAGCAATACTATGCATCAAATGAGATATATCCCAAAAACTTTGAAATATAATGCATAAACATTGAAGTGATAGACCTTCTTCATTATAGCATAAAGTCCAAAAGGTTTGTAATCATAAAATTACTAGAGTCCGAGCTTCATAAGTACAAGCAAGAACTAAAGCAATTACTAGACTAATCTATTGAGTAGCTAGCGCAACTCATTCAAAGATGCTATAATACTAATGATAAATCGAAGCATTGAGGCTATGAGATTGAGTATAACATATAATAGATAACATTACGTGACATGGCAAAACACGTAACAGATAAAATTAGGTGAGATGGAATAAATTGTAATAGATAACATTATGTGATAGAGTGTATTGTGTAATAGGTAAATATTGCATGACAAAATATATTATGTAACAAATACATATGTTATGATAGAATGATAGAATATAACATGCGTAACAGACATACATGATGTAGCATGGAACATAGGATAACATAAGTATAAAACAGTAGTTCCCTTACCAACATATGTATATAGTAATTTGACAATAAGTTATAAGTTAACTTACAGTGCTTGTCGCATTAACGAGAAAGCACAAAACACGAGAAACTGTCAGTAAGGATTTCTAAATTTTAGAACTTCATCACTAATAATTTCGAAATATGAAAATACTATCTTAGAGTAAAATTACCATTTTACCCTCTACATATGAGAAAATTACTAGTTTACCCCTAATTTAAGGATTTCACATCTTACGTCTAAAAATACAAAAATTTATATTTCTCATGTAAATTTTGTCATAAATCCAAATATCTAATCAGAAAAATTTAAAACAAATTATAGCTATGAGAAATATAATATGGCTGAAACATCCTTAGGTCATTTCTCTTTGATTTTTGTTTTAATTTTATCCAATTTCAAAACTTATGTATAAATCAAAACATTGCAACATAGATCATCACATCCTATTCTTAGAAATATGCTTAAAACAACTAACAAAAATTCACTTCATATAAACACAAAACCTTTTAGTAAAAAGATTCAAACTTTTTAACTAAAACACAAATCCTTGAATCTCAAGGTTTTGACTATTTTTAAAACATCTCCAAAAACTCCAAAATTCAAAAATTTCTTCTAACATGTACATAACATACTTCTAAGAATTAGCATGCTTTGAATCATCAAATACAAATCAGAAAAGGTCACAAAATTCCAACTTGAAACACTTAGCTCCAACACTTCATCAAAACAGAATTTTCTCAACTTTGATCAAACCACTTGATCCAAGACATACTATGATAAAAAAATCACATACTATCAACATCATATAGTTTAAAAATATGTCCTAAAGTAGATCCAAACATTAAACTCAAAATCACATGGCCAAAATTAAACCAAAACATGGATTTATCCAAAAACCTCACATTTTTTACTTAACTGAGTATCCTCATGCATAAAATCATATCTTTACAAATCAACCCCCAAAATATTCAAACCAACATCCTAAGATGTAGATCAAAGGCTTAGGATTATCAAGTAAAAATATAAAGGTCGTTGGAGTAAACCTATTTTACTCCTTCCAGTTTCTAACTTTCTAGATCTAAAAAAATCTTTCATCAAAATCTTATAAAATACAAAAAATCCTTAACAAAATTCATATAAACATGTTAACAACACTCCAAAAAAATTATGGGCCAAGATCAGTCTATTAACTTGGTCAAAAAATCTAAAATACAACATACTATCTAGTTTATCTCCCATAATGACATTTTCATGGTTAAAAGAACTTTTGATTAAACATATGACCATGAAGTCAAACACAAGAGGTACCCACAAAAAAAAAAATCTAAAGAGGAACAACTTTCATGAAGGAATCATCGTGAGAAAATACTGAAAGGGCTTAAAAAAATTGAAAGTAGGAAGGCTCAGAAAACGGTGGGAAAATGGATGAAATGACAGGGGCATGGTCTGCACATGTGATATCCACTCCTTCCTTCTTCTTTAAGTATGAGTCTCGTCCTAAGTGCCGAGCTTCGATCTACGTGCTGACCCTTATCTTATGTGCTGTACCTCGATGGCGTGTTCCGAAAGTTATCTAGCCGATTTTAAAGAAAGATAGATATTTTAAAACTTACGAATATTTTAAATATTCTGAAAATATTTATATGAAATTTCCAATACTATTAGATAAGTTTTTTTTTTTTAAAGTAACACAATTATAATATTTTAATGAGCTCTAAAAATACTATAATTGTGGATAATTACTTAAATTAAATATTTTAGTTATTTTAAAATATTAAGAGATTTAACTTCACGTTGAAAACTCTAAAATTAATTTAAATGATTTTATTCTCTTTGAGTAATTAACGATACTTTATCATTTTAAATAATGATGAAGAAATATTATTTTTTAAACTTTAGTTTATAAAATAATATTTTATCTTAATTCCTCTCAGTGTTTTATTTTAAATAAAACACTTACGCATTTTCAAATCAGTATTTAAACTCATCGTTAGATCGTTTTGAGGATCCTGAAACGAAGGACTTGGATTAAATACCCAAGCCCCTATCACTTTCTCTTCACTTTCTCCTTTCTTCTTTCTCTCTCTCTCTCTCTCTCTCTCTCTCTCTCTCTCTCTCTCTCTCTCTCTCTCTCTCTCTCTCTCTCTCTCTCATGCCTGACGTGCATTGCACCCTTCCTCACCATACAACTCCTTCCACGTCTAGCCCAGCCGCCACTAGCCACTGTTGGCCTCACTTTCGGTCGCTGATTACTCCTCTCATGCTAGCCACCACTTCCTCCCGTCGGCCAACTCACACGTTGACCCTCTCTCCTCCCACAGCTTCATTAGCCGAAATGGGTAAAAACCCATCATCCACCTCCACGTCGTCGTACACGACAGTTACGGCCTCACCATTGGTCACCAACTGACCACCACCTTCTGGCCAACATTCCCTCCCACAGGCGAGCCCCCAGGTGCCCTCCTCCTCCCTTCATGGCATCATCTTCAAAATGGGTTTTACACCCATTTCCTCCACCTAACACCTGCATACACAGCCAAAACGGCCAACGAGCACTTCCACCAGCACCACCACATCATAGGCTTCTTACCCATGTCCTCCTTTTCCTCTACCTCTCTCTCTTTCTCCGATGGGTCTCCACAACTACCTATTCGGTTGCACCACCATGCACTGCCATGCACGGCTACCCATGGTGTTTCACCACCATCATCTTGTTCCTCTCATCACCACAACCTTCCCTAACAATTTTCATGCCCAACCCAGCTTTGTACAGCTCTCACTCTCCCTCACTCTTCAAGGCACGAGTTGCACCACTTGGGGCCGATTCGCAGCCATGAGCTACCGCCTATCCACCACAGCTCCACCACATCTTCCTCTACCCCTCCCTAGCTTCCTATGAAGTTCCATAGCCTTTTTCTCCCTCAAGCACTCTCCCTCCTTTTCGGATGCACTGTTCACGACATGATGTCGTCGTGCTCCGTCGCCTTTGACCACCACGAGGCCACCTTGAGCCTTTCCAAGACCACGCCTAGCTATCCTCAAGCCCAAACTGCCACTTTACGTGGTGGACAGACATCGTACGCGGTGTTACCGCCATGTACGACTCCTCTGACGTCTTGATCGTGACGGTATTATCCCGTCAATGGGTTATCCCGTCAATGGTATAACCCTATATCTTTAGTTATTTATGTTTATATTAGTTGGTTGGTTGGACTGTAGGCTGTGTAGTTAGTAATTGTGGAGTTCGCTGTGTAGTTGTGAAGTGAAGAGTAGTGTGAAGTGTTGGGCTTGATTGTGTAGTGTTGTGGACTATGCTATGAAGTGGGCATGAGATGTATGCCATAGTTGTGATGCGGTGTGAAGTGTGAAGAGAGTACAAGTGGAGCATACTCTGTGTAGTGTAGCAACGTACCGTGTGATGTGCGCTATAGTGACGTGTGGCATAGAGTGAATAGAGTACACGTGGCATGTGCTCTGTGTTGTATGGCGATGCACCGTGTGATGTGCGTCGTGATAATAAGTGATGTAGCGAAGGGAGTATGCATGGTGTGCACTCCATGTTGCGTAGAGATGCACCGTGAGGCGTGCATCATAGCAAGGTTTGTCGTAGTGTGGATGGAAGAGAGTTCACATGAGTGTACTCTGTGCTATGTCATGATACACCAGACGGCATGTCACAAAAGGTTGGATGGCGTTGTGGAGAAGCGCGAAGTGTATGGTGTAGCGTACCCGTCACCTTGTGATTGACTTGTGGCTGGAAGTAAGTGTGAAGTGGTGGAAAAGTATCAGAGAGTGCAGCGGAAGCATGATGGGCATCATGACGTGACTCGGGATTTGTCTCGAGCTGCATGACGTGATAGAGGTGCATTTGTGGATGCAGTCATCTTGTTAAGTGGTGGGAATTGTGTAACAATGTCCCGAAGCAGTGGTGATGTGGCCTATAGTCCGAGGTGACGGGTGTCACCTTATGGTTGACTATGGCTAAGAGTATATAAAAGTGGTGGAAAAGTATCAGAGAGTGCAGCAGAAGCATGATGGGCATTGTAACGTGACTCAGGATTAGTCTGGAGCTGTGTGATGTGACAGAGATACATTTGTGGATGCAGTCCTCTCTTATCAAGTGTTGGAATGAACTTATACAGGGCCAGAAAGTAGGAAGAATTGACTAGGTCTGAGCAAGTTGGTATTTGAGTATGGAGCTTATTTATACAAGCGGGCATTCATTGGAATTATAAGTTGTTCTTAAGTGATAAAACGGGATAAGATACAGGTGTCTCTGGCAAGACACGTGTACCAGACAGGTTTACCATATGTAATGGGTAATCTGTCTTGAGCATGGTTATGTGGTGTTTTAGCCCCAGAGTTGGCTTGAATTGATGTAGCCTAACTAGTTGGGAATGGGGATTTAGTATGGGCTAGGATACATGAAGGTAGTAATGGGTAAGTAGTCTAAGGTTGGGACGCATGACTCTGTCGATCGAAATCATGCATCGGAATGTGGAAATAGAAGAATGAGACGGAGGTCTTAGTGTCTTAACCCTAAGGTGAATCACGAGGATTCACTTTAAGGAATAAGACTCCGAATGTTTTAACATAGTAAATGGCACGAAAGAGCCCAGAGATGGATGGAGAGTGTTCCAAGTGAAGCATAGTTATATTTTTAGAATAGTTCCTTATGCATTAGATAGATGTAAGGTTATGTGTATGCATGTAGGTTGCCATCTAACACGCACATGAATGGACTGCATGGATTGAGTATGGCATAAAGTCCAGGTAAGTATTGCGTCCATACTCTTCTAGAGTTTTTCCTAATTAAAAGAAGAAGAAAACGAAATTTTTTCTCAAAAAGGAAAACAAAACTTTTCTCTACGAGACACGCTTTACTTAAAAGAAAATGAAGCATAAGTTTTCAAGTATAAGTAAGTAGGAATCGTAATTCCCGTCAATTTTTATCAAAATCATTTTTGAAAGGACCCACCACAAGGAAGAGCATTACAGCACGCCTCATACAAAAACTGAAGGGTGAAGTGAGGGCTTGCGTGACACTTAAGTGACGGTGGTTTTGACCAAAACAACGGCCAAACCACCCATGGTATTTGGCTGCCTTTATCTGCCATGTAGTGAGGTGGTGATGAGGTGGACTTTGTTTTCCCATCAAGTACCATTTGAGGGCTTCCTTGGAAAGAGTCTGGCCTGCCATGGGTGGGAGGAAACTTCCTCAACAAACTTTACGAAGGTGGTTCAAATTCATGGGCCTAATGGGCCTTAACCGAATGGGCCTCATTTTTTTGTTTAAAGAGGGTTAAGTTAGGGTTTGAGATGCTATCAAGCTCAAATCCAGTTTTTCTTGGCTCAAAAAAATTTTCAAGGATTAAATAATGATGTCATAACATGAATTTGAGATACTAACAGTATGAGGGGTATTTTTGTCAAGGGTCTGAGGTCCATGGGGGCCAGCCCAAGCCCAACATCAGTTAGCTTTCCCATATTCTAGAAAGCCCAAAATGACTCGGCCCAAACCTACAAAAGCCTCCCAACAGCTCAGAAATAACCCGTGATCCATGTGAATCGGGTATACCTATCTAGGCCAAGATGGCACGTTACATGGAAATGCGGGAAGCCAGGCTGGAGGATGGAGAAGGAAGCACGCCAAGAGGAAGGGATTGTACTCAAAGCAGCACCTGGAGATCACGCTGCATTAAATGAGTTCACCATACAATCACGATGCATTAATGACTGATCCTAGATGGCAACGCTGCATTAAAGATGGTATGGTGAAGGGAGCTCTGAGAGGACTTCCCTTCCCCCCAGACTGTAGGGTATGGCCATCTGACCCTCCAGGTTTGATATATAAGGTCCCTCGACCTTCAGGTAAAGGGATCGGCTTTCTCTCTAATCAAATTTTCCCACTAAAACTCTGCATTCACTCTCTTCTCTTACTCCTTAGTAAGCCATTACTAACTTAGGCATTGGAGGATATCCGGACCATACTTCCTAATCCCTTTTTTGTTGTTATAGGCCCCGTAAGTGGAAGACTCAGACTGCTGGGAGCCCAGCCCAAAGGTATACAAAACATGTCGTTAACAGTTGGCACCGTCTGTGAGATTCAAAAAATTCCAAAAGAAAACGTGTTCTTTGTATGCCTGTAAAAACCCGTTCTCATTTGGTACGAGACCAAGAAGAAGAAACCTCAGGCAACATGAAGACCAGGTTGGCAACCATGGAACAACTCGTTGAGAGGCTCACCAACGAGATGGATGCTCTCTGCGAAGAGAACCAGGCTCTCAAAGATAACCTCCAAGAGTCAACGCACTAGGGAGATCCCAGTACCAAGAGTCCCGGAGGGAAGAGGAAGAAGATAATGACCAAGAAGAGAGGAAGCGCATGCAAGATGAGTTGCGCAACCTCAAGGGAAAGTAAGAAGAAACTATCAGAAAGATGGGCAACTAATCTATAGTGGACCAACTACTCGTCAGTACGGGTTTGCCCTACATCGCAAAGGTAATGGCAGTTCTGTTACCACCAAAATTTTGCGTTCCACCCATGGAGGCGTATGATGGGACATGAGACCCAATTGAGTACTTCAAAACTTTTAATGCTCACATGACGTTGCATGGGTTCCCAGGGGAGGTAGTCTGCAGAACCTTCCCGTTGACTTTGAGGGGACTATCAAGGACATGGTTTGGCTCCTTAGCACCTGGCTCCATTGAAAATTTCAAGGAGTTGGCTCACTTATTCCTCACCCATTTTAGGGTCAGTAGGAGAAGAAGGTGCCCTACCGCTTTCCTCCTTACCACCAAGCAGAGGGAACAAGAGAACTTGAAAACCTACTTGGCCAGATTTAATACGGAGCGCATGACCGCAGAGGATCAAGAAGAAAATATCAATTTGCCAGCACTCCTTGGAGGAGTTTGGCCCCGGTCCACGTTCAGGGCAGAACTGGCTAAAAGGATCTCCATGACTCTGAGAGAGTTCATGGATCAAGCCGACAATTAAGGATACTCTCTGTAGCTTGGCTGAACCTAGGCGACAAGAGCTAGAGTGAGTAGACAAGAAGGGAAAGGCCCAAACCAAAGGCTACACCTGGGAGAAAGCTGAGAGGAAGCAATGGGAGGTGAAGAAAGAAGAGCCTACGATAGCTCAGGCCCTTTTGGAATGAGGCCCACAAGGAATACGCCACACCGGCGAAAGGAATAATTGGAAATACTAAATAGGGCAAAAGAAATTTCCATTTGTCTAAACCGATGAGAATTGGCAGAGTAACTGTTAAGGATATTTTCGTTGGGGGCTTAAGACCCATGAGGGCAAGCCTAAGCCCAACATCAGGTAGGTTCTTTGTATTCTAGATAGCCCGAAATGGCCCAACCCAAACCCACAAGAGCCTCCCAATAGCTTGGGAAGAACCCACGATCCCTCTTAATCGGGTATACCTATCTGGGCCAAGATGGGATGTTACAGGGGAAGCATGGAAAGCCCAGCCAGAGGAAGGAGAATGAAGCACGCCAAGAGGAAAGGACTGGACTTAAAGTAACACTAGGAGATCATGCCTCATTAAATGAGTTCACTAGAAAATCACGCCACATTAATGACTGATCCTAGCGGGCCATGCTGCATTAAAGACGATATGGCGGAGGGAGATCCGAGAAGACTTCCCTTCCCCCCAGGCTGCAGTGTATGGCCATCTGAGCCTTTGGGCTAGGTATATAAGGTACCTCTAATCAAATGTTCCCGCTAAAACTCTACATTCACTCTCTTCTTACTCCTTAGTAAGCCATTACTGACTTTGGCATCGGAAGCTACCCGGGCCACTCTAGGGCCACACTTCCTAATCCCTTCTCATTGTTGCAAGTCCCATAAGCAGAAGACCCAGACCGCTGGGAGCCCAACCCAAAGGTATAAGAAACACGTAGTTAACAAATAGCATGTGGAAGTGATTTAATCAAGTGATTAAACACAATACTAGAATTTGGATCCATTTAGGGCTTGAAATCAAGTTTGACATTTGAGGAAACTGTTTAGAATTTCGGTTTCAACCAAGATTTTGGGGTTTCAGTTGGATTCTAAGTATTTAGGATTTCTCTAGGGTTTAAACTCTCTCTAGTTTGGCGCAAAATGTTTGATTGGATGGAATTGTGTTTTCCTTGGGTGGCGTGATCTTACACCTTAATTTCCTTCACATTTCCATCTCATGATTTCTGTTGGTGTCAAGTGTCCAATAATATTCATCAAGTGTGGTCAAGATCTTGCCAAGTATCTAAATAAAACTTCTCTAACCTAATTTGGACATTACACATTATGATTTTGAAAACACAGTTCTTGATGCTACTATCAAGGCTACTATTCACCCCAGGAAAAATAAAAATAAACTTTGCACTATAAAATGCTAAATACACATGCTAACCTCATGGTAGATATCATTTATTTAAATTCAACTCTGAGGTGTCTCAAAATAACCAAAATGTGTTTTCGAACGAACGTTTCGTCCAAAAATTGAAAATGAGTTTATTGCGCTGCAAAATCTTAAATAATCATCTAAGTTCAATGGTGTAAACCATCTTGCACTCTAACACTTCTAACTACCTCAAATAAATAAAATCACATTTTTAGACTCACAGTGAATGGTAACACTAATTATGCTAACAAACCAAAACCTGCGCGATTAGTCAATTTGTAAAAAACTTATGGAGTTTTCACGAGGTTCCTAAAACCTATAGAAATTCTATCATTGAATTTCTAATGGGCTATTACCAACTCCTATCTAAGTATAATTGGAGTCAGAAGTTTGTCAGAAGGACGAATGACAGTTCTGCCTTATAAAAGGGATCTAGACATGGGACTAAATCTCACTTTGAGATTTTAAACACATAAGATCTTGTGGAGCAAGATTCTTAAGTGGAAACAAGGAAAAAGTGGAGCAGCGAAGTAGCGATCCCTACTCTGAGAGCCGGGTTAGCTTCTAAAACAATATTTAGAAATGTGGAGTGAATGTTGTATGTAAGAGTCATCTACATATTCTGTAACCTTTTCCTTTCTCATCATCAATAAATCTAATTTTTATCACTATTTTTTGAAACTTTGAATGTGTTTAATGTTTTCACCAAATCATATCTCTATGTGAAAAACTATTACTTTTGTGTGAGAAATCATATCTCTGTATAAGAAACTATTAACTCTGTGTGAGAAACTTTTATCTTTGTGCAAAAAATCGTATCTTTGTGTGAGAAATCATATCTTTGTGTGAGAAACTGTTATCTCTGTATGAGAGATCCTTAACGTGTGTTGATCACCATAGGACGGGATGGAGAATTCCCCGAACCATTCCTTTGAGACTTTGCCACAAGCTTCACACGGGAAGGAGAATTCCCCGTGATAATTGGGATAGAGCGGTATCGCGTTGGCCTCACCTAATATTCGGGATGCAAAATGACCCGGTGTATCATGTATTGGTGTCCTCGAGTTGGTTGGACGGGTAAACATTACCCTATGCAACATGTTATCTCTATGTGAGAACAACTGTGTGATGAAGTTTGTGCCTCTAAAATCAATATGAGTTTATGAACTCTACATATTGGAGCATAGGGTGTTCATCCGCTTAATAATATTCATGCTTTAAAATACATTGCGTAAAGAGTAACTCCTCGGAGGGTGATTTCTTACCATGTATGTGTATGTGTGTGTGTGTGTGTGTGTGTGTCACAAGAGGGTGATTCATCCCCATGTTTACAGATCCATTATTTTCATTCCACTGTTTGCATGAACTATTCATTGCATAATCAGGAGCATTATCTTTCATTAATAGTTTTGTCATAATTACTTAATTTACCTATGGTTTCATCGTTGGAGCCATAAACTATGATGCAAAGTTATGGCCAGGGGTGATGCCTGGGGAAGAACCATGCCTGAACCCTAAGAATGAAGGCTGGTCTCTGTTGTAGGAGTATTGTATCATTTTGAGTTGTACATAGTCCTTTCAAAGGGGCAACCACTTGTATTTGATCTGTTATCCATTAGGCGATGGATGAAGTATTTGGGTTTTATGTATTTTCTAAGTTTGGAATTAATGAGAAATAACAACAATTATTTCTATGATGTGATTTAGACTTTTAGTACTACAAGGTTTTAGTTTACCAACTAAATCTCTATCTTTTCCGCTATGATTTTACATTTGAAACCTGACACGTACACTTCCATCTAGATGAGACCCACCTAATTCTGACCAAACCTTGGGCGTTGATCGATAGGCTAGCACTATTGGCATCATAAGTCCTCGCCAAGTCCTTTATTGAGAAATGGGGCACCACAGATTTGGTGCTCGTGGTGAAACTATAGAAAGGCTGATGGTCAGGAGCTGTCAGGGTGCAGAGATTTAGCAGGGTACTTGTGATGTTGGAAGACAAATTTAATTACGTTAAGAGTCTTGTAAGTGTTTCTAAATTAGTTGTAGTAAACTCAATTTCTATATTGGATTTTATATTACTCCTACAGTGGTTTTAGATTTTGAAGACATTATTCAAATGAGTTTCTATTTCGTTACCAAAACTGATGTATTGATTTTTTTATTTTTTATTTTTTATTTTTTTGTGATCTGATTGATTAATTGCTTGTTAAATAAAGTAGTCCAATATACCTATTCACTCCCTTCGATCATAAGACAAAGATGGAAGTCATAAATTGAGGTAATAGTTCCAATCCATGGAGTTTTAAGGTTTTGGAATTACGGACTTTCAGAAAATGAATTATAGTAAGGTTTGATGATCTAGGTTTTGCAGACTTAGTATGCAAGTTTGATCAAATTGAAAGTTATAAATCTGGAGACTTTAAGAAGCGAATTCTCTCTATGATTTCTAGAGGAGTCAATTTTGTAGAATTAAAAATGATTATTATCAACCTGAGGTTCTAGGGTTGATATACTTTAGAATGTGATTCTTAGATGATTTAAATTTATAGATGATACAGACTGTAGAAATTGATTTTTGTTGATTCTAAAGGTATAGATCCAGCAAACTAATGGAAGTCATATCTTATATTGGATGGTACAATAAGTGATAAAGCTAAGTTAAGAGTATGATTGGGTAGATCAGCTAGTATTATGCTCAACTCCAGATATGATTTGGTGGATTTCAGAGGTGAGTAATAAGGAGTTTAGTTACTACTGGAGTAAATGCTAGTCGAAGGTGATGAGCATAAAAGTATATATTGGACCTTTTGAGTTCGGCTTTCAACTAGTTGGTTTCTTCTTGGATTACGTTGTACTTGGGAATATCTCCTCCGTAAAGATGTTTGCATAGATATGTATCGACACATGTAGGAGTTAAGGAAGACCAATTTTCTATCTCTGCGATAAGAGTGCTCCAACCATTGCTACCCTTGGAACTGAAGTTAGTTCTCCAATTTAATTACCCCCCAAGTGCAAGAGGTGCGAAGTTGATGTGTAGTGGAGGCTCCAAGGTCGATTTCACAGGGATTAAGACAATTTATACTTCAGAACTAAAAAGAATATAAATGGATGGGATATCTACCCAAGAACACCCTCCTGGTCACTAAGTAATGACCCAGTGGGTAATTCCTTAATAAAGATACAGTCCAGGTGCATAAAGAATTTTTTTGTAAACCAAATTAAAGTTGTGCTTGTTATTCTCTTTCTTCCTTAAAGATTTTACCAGAAGCTAACATAGTGAAATCAAGTAATTTCAAGAAGTTAAAAAAAAAAAAAAAAAAAAAAAAAAAAAAAAAAAAAAAACTGGGTTTAGTGCAACAAAACGAATTCAATAAAGAAATATTTCTCTGGTAAATGAGCCTAAGTCTCGGTCAACCTTTTCACAGGGAGTAATCAAAGGAATTGCATCATCCCACATTTTTTCCTCAAATTCCATCCTTGTCAAGGTCAAAACATTCGGATGATGGGTATCACATACGCACAGCAAAAATATAGTAGATAATCTCGGTAAGTTCCATATCAACCTGGAATCATCAAACACTTTCAGAAGAATAGGGTTCACACCATTCAAGCATCCATCATGCTTTCAATCAACAAAGGATCAAACAAATGAGAAATCCCATACTTTGTTTCATTTAGGGTTAAAAAAAAACTTAAAGAAATGCAGATTCACACAATCGAGGAATCAAAACCCCTAAAATTAAACATTGCTCGAAGGTCTCCCATGACTTAGGGTTCGGAAATTACTCCCCCTTCATCTTAGAATCCCTATATCTAAAAACAAGGAGAAATAACATTTTCCAAAATCTAAAGAAAGAAGAACCTAAACTTCCGGATCGCCCTCTCCAATTTCCCAAACTTTTCCTTTACATGCCCATAGCAAAACTTGATGCCCCTTGATACTGTTTCCTCTGCCTTTTAACTTCCATTCTCCCATCCTTTGCCGTGCCCTCAACCGATTCCTCTCCAATTCCATTTGATTCCTTCTAGAGTATAGGGTTTGTAAACACAACATAGAGAGTTAGGATTCGAGTGATGGAGCGGCTTAAAATTTCATAAGTGTAGTGCGAAGGTGTAATAGGTGTTCTGAGTATACAATGATCACTTTACCCATTTATCCTTTCTTTTTGACTTCATGATGTCCCTTTTGTAAAAGTGATGTGTGAGTGAGTATTTGTAGTGATTTTTAGGTCAAAAAGTCTTAATTTAAATACTCACTTGCTACAATTTCCTCACTGAATCAGAAGTTCACATAGTTGCCTTGACCTAGGAAAGATGCAAGAAAGAAATTGGTGATTAGTTCTTTCCAGAATTAGTTTAAAAAAAAAAGACACAAGTTTACATCACTGATGCAAAAGAGAAATAAATTTATTAGTGCAAAGATTCACAGATTGAGGCTGTAGAAAACTTACCAATGTTAGCGAGAATGGTGGTGGTGTGGCTTGGAGGATGACGCGGGGGCTCTTGGCAATGATTTTGTGATCAAATAGAGAGAAGAGTGTGACTGTGGAAAAAGGAAAATTGGTGGAGGGAGAGAGAGAGAGTGAGTGAGTGACTAAGAGAGCATGTGAGACAAAGTATATGAAAGAGGGAGGAAAACAAGATACTAACATATAACCATTAGAGACTCGCTAGCGTTAGTGGTGCAAAACAGGGTTGGGGGCATCAATGTGCTCATGGGGTAGTGGCTTGGCAATGGTAGTGTGTGTTGGGTGTGGCCATCGCAACGTGAAACTGCAGCAAGGGAGAAACATTTGGGGACCGTAGGACAGTAAGACCAAGAGGGAGAGTGAGAGATGTAGTTCAATGGTTAAGAGAAAAAGAGATGGAGGGACGAACGAAAAGCTTACTGGCTTGGCCTCCGGGTTGGACGACACTAAGAATGGAAGTGACAGAGCTGGACGGTGTTAGCACAACAGGAAAAAGAGCAACAGAGCAGAACTGAAGATAGGGAGAGAGAGTGAAAAAGAGAGAGGCAAAGAGAGAATCGGAAAGGGAGTGAGGTACGGGGAGGGAGGGACAGAGCAATTATGGAGAGAGTAACTATTGAGAGATAAGGCACACGGGGAGAGGGAAAATAGGAGAATGTGTACAAAATGAAGAGGAAAGGGGAAGGGGGCATCAGGCAGAGAAGGGTTGGGGTGGCAACGAAAAATCCTCACATGGATAAACATCGCATTTAGGACTTGATTGTCCTTTTTCTTCTTTTATGCGGGTTGGGCTTTGGGTTTTGAATGACTAGGACTTGGGCTTCTCAACATGGGCTTGGGCCTAAAACAAAATCTGGGTTATGATAGCACATGTTCATGGTTCTTTTTACATGAAATTGTGTATTATATTATCACATATGTTGTCTTTAATCAGTAGTTTTGTTATAGCTATTTAACTTACCAATGGTTTCATTTTTCAAAACTGTAGACTTTAATACAGAGTTAGCTCTAGGAGAGTTACCCAAAGTAGATAGACCAACTCGGCCGAGCAATAGATACAGAGGCATGTCTTCGTTATTAGTAATTGTATTGTCTCTTTGGAGTTGTATTAGTTAGTCCCGCGACCAATTGTGTTTGGTTTGCTGTGTTTGAATATATAAAATAGACAATCAATTTTGTATTACTATTTTTGGAAATGGAGTGACGTATGGATATTTGGGTGTTTTTTGAATGATACTATTTATGGTTTAAACTTTGGTACAACTAGCAGTTAACCTTTACTAGTCCGTTGCAGTTACATTGTACACCTGATCTTGATCCGAATCTTGGGTGTTGTCGATCGACTGGTACTTTTGGCACTATAGATCCTCACCAGGACCTTTATTGAGGAAGGGGCCCCACAACAGTGCTTGCTTACCTAGCATAGGTTGAAAAGTCCTTTATCACCCAACGTTGTGATGTGTCAGCCAACCTATCTACAACGTCCTGCTCACCACTTCTTCGCATGCTGTTGAACAAACCTTCTTTAGCTGTCTAGTGCTTAAACGTGTATGAAAGACTTTCTACATAGTGTCGCTTGCCCTTCCATTTGACTAGATGCACTCTACTTGCCTTGCTACCTCATCTTCCACCTTGCACGTGGAAAGGGTATCTTCTTTATCAACTTCAATGTAGTCCTCACACCAAGCATGTCAATAGCCCTAGACTTGAGAATGTTGCAAACATGAAGCCAACTATTTCACTTCATTAATAGACCTAAACCAAGTATAGTATGAGCCTTAGAAATTGAGTATAGTATGAGCATGAAACTAAGCACACCATACTACCAAGTAGGAATAGTAATAGGCAAGGAAAAGAGACAACCGAGAGATCCATGCATGAAGCACAACACACTAATGCATAATAACTTAGAAAGTTTACACGATTGCTTATATTATTATAGGTTTCATTGAAAAGTTTGAAGAAATGAAAAGACTAGCTTAAATTACTTAAGGATGTAGGTAAATCACTATAATCATGTTCTTCAACACATCTCTTTGTAGTTAATTATGAAAGTCTATTTTGAAAAGTAGATATGCATGTAATGCATGATTCTCAAAAGTATATATGTATGTATGAGCCCTATCTTTGAGAGCGCCCTTTTCAATGTTTGAATCCAATGCATGATAACAGAATGTTAGAGTTGCATGACTGTTGTATGATTGGGTAGGCAAATTGTAGGGTGGGAATTGGAGTGGTGATAAGGGATTGGGAAGGAAGAATCACAACCACTCTTTGCCCTTCTATCCTCCTTTTTCCTGACCCCCTCCTAGGTGAAGCAGCAGCTACCTTAAGAGCGGCTTCTTTGTGTGTTGAGTTGGGCCTCCAACATGTTATTCTTGAAAGGGACTCCCTCATAGTGATCAACTCCATCAAGAAGTCTAATGAATCCTGGAGCTCAACTGGCCTTCTTGTCAGGGATATTAAGACTATCCTATCTAGCATCCAAAACTGGTTGGTTAGGCATGTAGATAGAAATGCTAATGAAATGGCTCATTGTTTAGCCAAGTTTAGTTTGACTCTCTCCATTGATTGTCTGCTTGTGGAGGACTGCCCTCCTTGTATTCTTCACTTATTATAATGAAATGAAGACTACAGTTTAATAAAAAAAAAAGTACGATGTTGCATGAATGTTTATGAAAAATAAGGTAAAGGTTCATGTAAATAAAACAGAAAGAAAGCATGAATGCTTGAGGTTAATGAATTGGGCATATGAGGAAGGTACCATGAGGTTGAGACGGATGGTAGTGTCGAAATACATCATTGGATGTGCCTAGTGATGACCCATTTTTAAGTTTGAAGTTCTTAAGCCGATCATTCTAAAAAGAACCATTGATCACAAGGGTTGTTAGTCCTAATACACGGGGTTAACAGTGTGTAAAGGGTCATAATGATAAGGTTAAGGTAATGGAAGTTAGGTTAGTGATGTTAAGAAAGAATAAATGGTTATGCTTGAAGTTGAGGTAAAGGAATATTTCTTAATTCTTTACATTAATGTTTTATATATGATCACACATGTTTTCAAAAGAAAAATGTTTTTTTTTTAAACGCTATATTTTGGATTATGTTTATTGCATGATGTGGTTCTTATTGAGTATCCGACTTATTTTAGCTGTTTTTAAATGTTTTATCACCATAGGTGAGGAAAAGTTAGAGGATGATGTGGGCAAGAAGGCGATGCTCAGTCTTACTGCTTGACGTGACTAGTTATACATTAAAAAAAACAAAACATGAAACTGATTTCTTTTTCCTTTGTCACCCTCGCAATGCTATCACACGAGCTGAGATCTCTAGCCTTTATTTCGACACAACTATGGCCATCGCCGGCAAGGAGATGCTTGTAAGGCATTCCCAACCTTCTCCCGCCACTGAAGTCCTGTAACACTCAGGTCCAATGTCAAGCTGTTTTAAAAAATTTTGGGATTTATATGTATGAAATGCTCACTTTAGTTTTAACGAGTAATTTTGGAATAGGCTACGAGCCAAAAAATTTATGGTGGCAGAGTATGTGGGTTTTATTGGGCTCAATAATTGGACAAAGGTCATTTTATTATTCATGGATCGAGTGGGCCTAAATAATTTGATCCTGGCACAAAAAATTTCTTTTAAAGGCCTGAAGATATTATTGGGCATTGGATTTATTTTGGGACATGAGGATTTTGGCCAGTTTATCTATGAAGTCCAAGCCTATTAGAGTGTCTAATTTCAAGTGAACTAGGGTTTCAACTTTAGAGTCCCCTTTATGATAAAATTCCTCAAACCCACTGCCTTAAATATGTTTAGACCCATGCACGTAAATCATTTTCATCCTCAAGTGCCTAGAGTTACTGCACCACACCCAGCAAATTCAGGATCCTCTCCAATTTCCCATGCCTAGAACCTCTCAGCCTCCACGTTACCTTCCCACGTCCTTACGTCCAGGGAGACCCACAAGCAGTCGCATGAATTATTTCTCTCACATAGTGGCCTTTATTTTTGTTGGTAAGCTGCCGCTCGAATACTTCTAGTTCTACACTTTGTGTTGCCTTGAGTCACTTTTGGCCAGTTCATCTATGAAGCCCAAGCCTATTAGAGTGTCTAATTTCAAGCGAACTAGGGTTTCAACTTTAGAGTCCCCTTCTTGATAAAATTCCTTGAACCCACTGCCTTATATATATTTAGACCCATGCACGTAAATCATCTTCATCCTCAAGTGCCTAGAGTTACCGCACCATCCCCAGCAATTTCAGGATTCTCTCCAATTTCCCATGCCTAGAACCTCTCAGCCTCCACGTTGCCTTCCCACGTCCTTACGTCTAGGGAGACCCACAAGCAGTCTCATGAATTATTTCTCTCACACGGTGGGCTTTATTTTTGTTGGTAAGCTGCCGCTCGAATGCTTCTAGTTCTACACTTTGTGCTGCCTTGAGTCACTTTTACATTTTACATTCTAGTATTAGTAATTTACGGCCATGCCCTTAGGCAACTCATGGTAGATATGAATCAGTATGATGTTATCGAATTAAGGTGGGCCTTTTATTCATGGTGGTTTTGATCTTAAATTGGGCTCATTTTTCTCCTAGTGGGTCAGCGTTGATCATACAAGGATGGGTATTCTAAGTTCAACTGGTGTGTTTTTGGATTGGGTCGTAAATCATTCCTGGGTTAGTAATATTTTGGTTATAATATGTGATTTGGGTTTAATAGTTTTGGTGAGAAGTTCACGTGTTTTCATGGATAATATTATAAGACTAATTTTTGAAGCAAAATCTATCGTGTAATTGCGTTGAGGAACTTTATGGAATCAAATTTGGGAAGTAGTGATATTTTTGGTGTTAAGAGAATTTTTTATTTTTGAGGAATTAAAAAAGGAGATTTAAATATTTCAGGTGTAAATATGAGATAAATGTTCAATTGAAAATTTAATCTGGTTACATGAATTTTCTATAATTTACTCAGGTTATATGAATTTTTTATAGGTGATGATTGATGTTCTTTTGGCACTATTGTGAGGAAAGTCTGAAAATTTAAGAAGTTCAGGTAAGCCAAGTTCTTATACTAGAGTTTGTATAAAAATAAAATGAACTGAGGTTAATTTATAAAAATGTGCATTATATGTTATGAAAAGAATTATGAAACCAACTTTAGTTATTTGTTAGACATCATTCATGAACTTTGATGAAAGAAAAAGTATTTTTGTCATGACTAGTATAGACATGAGCTTATATTTGTCTGGCATTCAATTTCTAACTGTGCAAAAGAGAGCAAATATGAAATTTTGTGTATAAATTATATTTTTATTTTATTATGTTCCGAAGATCTTTTGTACTCTGATAAGATATAATGTGATTTTTGAAAACTTTTGTCATGACATTCTGAATCTGGATGTGGTTTGTGGATGGTGATCTGTTTGACCTACCACGAGTGCTAATAGTGACTTCTGTTTGGATTGGTAACAACTGTTCTGTTTCTGGTAGTCCCACTTTAGAAACAAAGTGATTTTTCTGGTGGTCTTTCTTGTGTGCACACTTGGGACTCCGAGAATAAATAAGGGGAAGATTCACGTTCTGTTTCTACTTAGTTAACTATCGAGATTTGCACAAATCTATCACGGGGGCTAAACATAGCTTTTGATGTGATATAATGTTCTGGTATGCTGGTAGTCAGTTATTCTATGTCAAAAGACTTAATAAAACTATTTTTGAATATGAAGATAATATAATTTTGGTCAGTACTTTGTTTTGATAAGATGTTGTATCTGAAATTTTTTTGACATAACTATCTGGTTCTAAATTTGATTTTGTCTCTGCTTTGTTCAGTTATGGGACCCTACCACGGGTGATGTACTTGGTATCTGTTTCCATGTGATGTCATATGGCCCTGCCACTGGAAAGAATAGTAGTAATCTATTTCAATTCTGATATGCACCTACTTGGGTATTCGTAGATGCCCAACCCTACCACATGGGTTAAACATGACCTTTAATTTGATATGATGTTTTGATTGATGATGATAATGAATAAGATACATTATGCCAAAGTACTTTTGAATATGAATATTTGTGAAACTTCGTTTTGATTTTTGATAACATGTTTCTGCTTCCACACTCTAAAAAAGAAAAGCAAAATGTTCTATTCTGCATTCTGATATCTATAAATGCTCATGTTTATATATACTAGTATATGTCTTTTGCTTATTCAATTGTTGAGAACTCACCCATTTTCTCCAAAATATCTTTCAAATGATTTTGGAATAATTCAGTTAAAGATCAAGATTATGGAGCATGTGTGAGATGATTATTTAAGTATAGTGGATTACTCATAGAAAATCTTTGAGGATTGGCAAATTTTATTAAGAGATATTATAGTATTCTGATGACTTTAAATTTTGGAGTCTATAAATATTTTAATAAAATGTGAGTTTTAAGTTATATGAAGTAACTCTCCGGCCCTGTGGGACTAGGACATTATAGGTCCTCGGTTTTTTTTATTACCTTTCCTCGCTGTTGCATTAGGCTTTCAACCCCTTGCTGCTACTGCTCCTGCTATTGCTAGTGTGAGACATCACCACTCATCATGGCGAGGAGGCATTGGTGATGTGATATCCTACATCCTCTCGTTCCGTTGGCCTCCTCCTCATTATTATTATTATTACATCGCTGCAACTGCTGGGCTTAACAGCCTTTTGCACCACTGCTGCAGGGACGCATGAGAGGAGGTTTTCGGCCTCCTCCCAACACCATACACCCGTTGCTTTTTCTCTCATTTTTTTTTTTTTTTTTTTGTTGAAAACAGAGACATCCGTAGGTCTAGGCCACCAATAGAGGGGCTTCACAACCCACCGGCAATGCCACTCATACCAAGTTACCAGCGAGGGTGCTCCAGCCTCTTCACACCGCCATATTTTGACCTCACACAGCTGCAGTTACCTCACGGTCCTCTCATCCAAACAACAAAACAACATTAACACTCTCCTCAACTTTCCAATACCGAAACATATGAGGATTAATTAAACATTACAAATCTTTCGAGGCCAGGGAGGGGGAGGAGCGGATAAGGTTAGGTTTTCTCTTCTCTCAATCCATATTCTTTTTTAATAAGTAGCGATGTGGCATGCCACCTTGATTGGTAACATTGAGCCGTAAGTAGGAGGCAAACTAGCATTTTCCAATGCTAAAAGTGAATATTTTGGAACCCTAAGCTAGATGGGAAAGCAGGCTAGGTTTGAGTGACCCACTGCCCACCCCAAGTATATAGCATTTTCCTTTTACTGAACGCGATATTAAGAAATAAGAGAGCACTAATAAACAAGATACCTCCAAGAATAAAACGGTGTTATAAAGTCATTCCAATTCTTTATCCTTCCCTTTTTCATTCCCTCTTCTTTTCTTTTTCTCCCGTCCTTCAACTCTTCCTTCATCCTCCAAGAATAAATACAGGAGCTCTTTGGCTGAGATGCTCTGCCCCCCCTTCTCTCCATCGTTTTCTTGCTTTAGCTATTAACACGTTGAATGGATACTTTTCCCTCCTCACGGTTTTGATGTTCTTCTTCTTTTGTTTTTCAAGAATAGAAGTTGCTTCTCTAGGCCATTATTCTTGTACTTCACTGCCTACCAATCCTTTCCTTTTTCTCGAGTGTATGTTGGTACTCGTGGGTGGTGGATCAAAACCAAAAGAGGGTGTCGTCGAGCTCGAATTTTTAAGATAAAAGTCTTGCCTTCTCTTCCTTCCCATTCAGTCCGTTTCATTTGTCATCTCTTTGCCTTCCCCAGTTCCCACCATTGCTTCACCCAAAGCTGCACATGCAGACATATTTTGCTTGAGCAGATAAAGTGGGAGGCAAAGAACAACATCAATGGAAGAAACAACGGCGGGCGCCATTCATCTCGTTTGCACAAACTACGGGAAAAACAACATCAACTGAAAGATGCAGTGAAAGATCTCTAGAAAAGGCGAGTCTGAAGAAAACATTCGTTGACTCACTCGTGATTAAAAGCCACGACACCAACCCCTTGTGGTTCCCCATCATCTGTACAAACTGATCCGGATAGGAAGGTCCTATCAATCAATTCTTCGTGAAATCGGAAGCGAGTTATGACGACAGCTCAAACACCTTCCGGAGGAGACAGCAGTTCACCAAAGGAGTCCGAGGCCTATAAAGATTTCCATAGACGACTCCACCCACACAATTGTATAAGCTTTTCCAATAGCTCCTTTTACAGCAAAATTCAGACGATTTATGAAGCCATGGATGATGAAAATAAATTCTTTTTGTCGTGCATCGCTATGCTCTCTGAAAATGAAGTGGTGAAGAGGAGGCTTTTGACAAATTGGTGGGTCGGAGAGGAGAAATTATTGAAAAAAACTGCAAGTACTGAGGAAAAAACACCAGAGGAAAAAGAAACAGATGAAAAAACGCCAGAGGAACTTGTTGATGAAATTCTTGACAAGTTCAGGGAAAAGGGCTTAATCGAGCCTGCAGAAAAGCTGGGAAAAGGGAGAGTTAAAAACTATAGAATGCATCCCCTTGTGCGGTCTGCTGTGATTGCACTTTCAGGGAACAAGTTCTTTGTTTTTAATAACGACGGAATTCTGACTGCAAATATCTCGGAATCAAACAGGGCTTGCATTATTAAGTATCAACCAGAGAACCGACCTGAAAATTGGAAGATGGAAAATATTGATACGATATTCAATGTTAGTGAGCCTTTTCCAGATCTCAATTTGCAGCAGTTGACAAAGAAGAAAGATTCAATTCTGGGGGGGGAATGGTTATCGAGGATGAAAAATGTCAAAGTTCTTTATCTGGGTAGATGGTTGAGATCCCCTGCCTATCACATTGAAGTGGAGAGCGATGATTTCTTGAGTGGGTTGAAGAGTATGAAAGGCTTAAGGCTGCTTAGCCTTCAAGGGATCTCCAATATTAGCAAGATTCCAAATGCCATTGGCCGCCTCAAAAATTTGATAATCATGGATGTCAAGGAATGTCATAATCTGGAGGCACTTCCAAATGATGTTTCCCTTCTCCATAACCTCACATACTTGGATGTTTCTAATTGTCATATTCTGGATCGCATGCCGAAGGGGATATCATCTCTCTCAAAACTCCAAGTCTTTAAGGGGTTTGTCATTGCTGCTGAACCAAGCAGCGATTCAGGAGGTGCCCTTGCAGAATTGGCAGGATTGAAAGAGCTGTGGAAACTATCTATCATTGCAAACAGCAACCACTTCCCAACGGTAACAGACTTGGATACTCTCCATGGACTACCAAAGCTTCGAAATCTGGCAATAGCATGGGAGTCAAAGCAAGGCAGTCATGGAACAAAAGGATTGACAAGTGTAGATCAAACCTCGCAGGCTCTGCTCCCACCTAAAGATTTGGAGAAATTGGGTCTTCAGGGTTTCCCTAAGCCAAAGATGCCATATTGGCTAGTAGGAGCTAGTAAATCTCTATGCCCAGAGAAACTCTACATCAAAGGAGGAATGCTCAAAACCCTAGGTAATGAACCCCAAGAGTCGGTTAAGACTCTATGCTTGAAGTTCTTGAGTGACTTGAAGACAGATTGGAAGGAATTGCAGGATAAGTTTCCGTCCATGGTTTACTTGGAGAAAGTGAAATGCCCTAGGGTCACCTTGTGCCCTTGTGACGAGGATGGAGTGTGGGTAAAGCCTCCAACAAATTAAGAGTAGTTTCAATAAAAACATATATTGGGAAATGGGGATTGTTATCTTGTATAACCCAAAATGTTTATAAATTTGTTGTATGCTTTGTTGCTGTTTGTTTTAAGTATTTATTAAACCTATGTGTTGCTTAGGTGTGTGTTGTACTTTCAAGGATTCTGAGTGCTAATATCCACTTTATATGTCAGATCCTTTTATTTACATTCATTGAAATTGTTCTATTTTACATTCAAGCTATAGGAAGAAAATGTACAAGGATTGGTGATGGAGACATCGGCCACGTGGATATAGATTGGACACTTTGATGAAAAATAATTGTTATCGGTTATTTTCCATTTCTCTGTAGGGTTAAATATCAAGTTCCCTTGTGCTTGCCACTTGGACAGATGATGCTTCTTATCTATAATTTTCAAGCTTTTTCTCTATATATGTACTTTCAGCTTTCATTATTTCAATTAATATTGTGTTAAAAATATATACCATGCTGTTATCGATGACTAGATGCCACATGTACTTTCACATGCAATCTGTGAAAATTTGTAAAATCTTTTATAAAATTATTTTAAAAAGATAATAATAAAAGCCCAAGTTGCCCTAGACTTTCGCATGAACCAGGCTAGTGTCTACGATAACTCAAGAAACGTTAGAGTCGATCCCACCATACTAAAACCGTAGAAAACCTGCTTTCATTGTCGGTAGGTGTCGTTAGACTAACTCTGATTCTGATTTGATTTGATTCCAACTACAATATTATGCGTATGTTACAAAAATATATGTATTTATTTATATCCTAATCATATATTTTAAAATATTTATATAACTAGAACTTATATAGTTAAATTCAATAATATAATAATATGAGTAAATTATTATAAAATAATATATGTATATTATAATATAAATTGCTTAGTAGTAAACCAAATGAGTGTAAAGTTGATTGGAAAGTTATGAGGTTGGAACTTTTCACTCGTAGGCATGCCATGGTACTACCCAAACCTTATGGCATCTATGCCCTGTCCCTTGGTCAATCGGATCCGGTCACTTTTTTGCCACATTGCCCTTGCTTAGTAGCAAATCAATTGAGTGCAAACTTACAAAGTTATGGTGTTGGAACTTTTCGCTTCCGGGCTTCCTATGGTACTACCATGACCTTATGGGATGTACTGCCCTAACTTTATGGTATGTATGACTCCAAGTACGGCTGTAATCGAGTGAGCCGAGCCGATTTTTGACTTCTCGAGCTCGGCTCGACTCAAAATACTTGAGCTTAAGTTTGAGTCTGAGCTCGAGATTTTTTTTTAAATCTTTATTCGAACTCGACTCAATAAGTTAAAATCACAACTCGAGCTCGAGCTCGTCCTACAAACGAATTCGAGTCGAGATGAGCTCGAGCTTGAATTGTTTTTTTTTTTAAATAAGATTTAATAATTAATAAATTAAATAAATAAATAAAAAGAACTAATATTGAATTTATACAACTAACAAGTAAAACCTCTATTAAATTATAAAATTTTAAAAAAATTATAAATAATTAGTACCTAACTAGTTGATATTTATCCAAAATAGCAATATATTATATGCATACATATATTATTAATACATACACTTAATATGATAGCATATATCTATTTCATATATGGTTCTCACATACTAGTATATGAAATTATTAAATTTTATCGACTAATTATTATACAAATTATAAAATATACCTATGAAGTATATTTACTATATAGACATAAGTAATTAGAATACATATTATATATTTAATTATAAAAGTGGTATGCTTATATTATTAGCTAATACATATATACATGCATAGGGGTATGTATATTTATCAATATATGAATGAGTTTTAATCGATTCGAGCTAACGAGTCGACTCGAACATAAACGAACGAGTCTAAACGAATTTTAGCCGAGTCGAGTCAAATTTTGTCAGGTAGGTGTCATTTACAAATCAAGCAGGTATCTACTTTCACGAATGAGATATTTTTTTTTACGAGTCGACTTTGATTCGACTTTAACCGAGTGAGTACCGAGCGGACTATCGAACAGACTGGTTCATTTACAGCCCCACCTCCAAGGGCCAATTGGATCCTGTCACTTTTTTGCCACTTTGCCCTTGCTTAGTAGCAAGCCAATTGAGTGCAAATTACTTGCAAAGTTATGAGGTTTTAGCTTTTTGTTCGGGAGCTTCCTTTGGACCAAGACTGATTGATCTAACGTTCGGTCCGGATCGAATGGTTTGGTCTCGTCAATTTTTTTCGGTCTGGACCGATTGCTTTACACCCCTATGTAATAATTCTAATAATTAAGTTAGAAATTAATACAATAACATGTAATTAAACACTATAGTACAAGTTTATAATAGGAATAACATAGACATCAGTATAGAATAGTATAATGAGTTAATAACATGTAATTTTATAGTATAATAACATGCAATTATACACTAGTTCAATAGAAATTGTAAATAATTAATACTAAATTTAATTTAGTGATGAAAAATATTATAATAACCATAAATAAAAAGATTTATGACTAAAACAAAGATTCAAATTAGTTTAGAGTTTGGTTTAGTTTAGGGTTTTGGATAAAAAAAAATGCCCAAAACATGGTTTAGGGGAAAGAAAGAGGCTTTAGAAGACCAAAACCTTGTCAGCCCAGCCCAAAAGGACCCAAACTGAGTCAAAACAACATTGTTTGATTATAAAATAAAACCCTCCAACAGAGCAAAATTCAGGTAAAATGGTGTCATTTTTAGATGGTAAAATGACGCCATTTTATGTAGTTAGGGTTTTTGCCCCCTTGCCCTCCTTGACCTCATCTCATTCCTCACTCTCTCAACTTCAAAAATTCAAATCCCTTCTAATTTCTCTTCTCCCATTGTCGTCTTTGCTTTTGCCCCTCGTTGTCATCCACAGTTGCCTCTCATTGTTAGCTCCTTCTCCTAAATCCCTCACCCTTTGCTTGAGCCGTCTTTACCTATCTTGCCGCCTCTCTCTCTCTCTCTCTCTCTCTCTCTCTCTCTCTCTCTCTCTCCTCGTGAGGCTGTTCCTCCATTGCCCATCGTCGTTCACCACCATTGTGAGTAAGTGCCTCTTTGGTTCACCACCATAGCTCAGGCTTGTTGTGGTTGACTTTTCATGTTTAGTTAATAGGTTAATTTTGCACCTTTGCTTCCGGATTGGGGTCTGCTTACACCACTGCCGTAAGTAATTATGGGCTACCATATTCTTGTCTTGAAAATTAACTATTATTTGTTTTTCCTTCGCTAGTTTCTGCTTGTATTTGTTGTGCTCTAGCTCCAATTAATTTTCCAATATTTATTGATGAATATTGAGTTAATATACAATTCACATACCTTGTATGTAAATGCAAAATCAGCTTCAATAGCATGACTGGCTAGGACATTAATGATTTAAAAGGACAAAAACAATTAATTTAAATTACTGCAACCTTATGCACAATTTGATCAAGTCAGAGCGCTCTTTCATTAGGCAACTTAGGCAATTACCGAAGGTCCCTAGTGGAAGAAAACTCCTAAAAGAAAGTTTAGATATAATTTTTTAAAAAGAAAAAAAAAATACTCAATTAAAAAAATTAATTAACTCAATGAGAGAATATCAAAAGTATCAAATAGATATTATGTCATTATTGATTTTAAAAGTATCACACATAATAATTATTTCAGTTACTCTTTTTTTTTTTTTTTTTTTTTTTTATAACAATCAGACTCACCTTCATTAATCAGAGTCATAAAAGAGAATTACAAATTGGCATCATGCCAAACAATTTGGGAAATACACTCAGGAATTGAATCCCACCAAACTGTTGAATTCTCTACAAAACGTGCTAATTTTGCCAGGCCATCAGCTGCTGCATTGTGCTCTCTACTAACATGTTGAAAACTTACCCTTGGCACCTGTTTTGAAAGGTCTTGGATAAAGGAGATCAGATTGCCTTGGGGGAACATGGACTCCCCTTCTGTTGCTATGGCCTTAACATTGAGCAAATAGTTAGTCTCCACAATAAGCTCATTGATGCCCATCGGAATACATAATTGGAGACCTCTCAAGATAGCAAGTAGCTCAACTTCCATAGGATCAGAAAACTCAGGTTCTTTGTTACACGTAGCCAGCACTACTTTCCCCTTCTCATCCTTCAATATTACTCCCACTTCTATTCTGTATTGCCCTTGGAACAAAGCTCCATCTGTATTGAGCTTAAGGACCCCTGTGGGAGGGGGTCTCCACCCCATATTTCTTATCAATAGCTGTTTGCTACCACCTTGAACTCATTGTGACTCCTTAAACATAGACAGGGCATGATCTGCAGACTATTATGGATGCTAAACTTGTCATTCAAAATAGAACTGATTTCTTCTATACCAAAAGGACCAGGCAATGAGGAAAATTTTCTCTCAGTCCCCTGCCCGCCCTTTGGGTCTCCTTCCATTGGGGTAGGATGGAAGGGCAATAGATCAGTGCATGGCTTGTGTCTTCCCTGCTCTCATGACAAAGCTTACATATCCTCGGTTAAAACCTTCCTAACCATCAGGTTCTTCAGAGTAGGCAAATTGTGCTTGCATGCTCTCCATGAGAAAACTCTGACCCAATGTGGTATAGACAGTTTCCATAGTTGCTTCCAAAAACTTTGCTGGGTCTGATAGTTTGAACATTCTCCTCCTGGCCTGTGGTTCTTTAGGGACCAAAATAGCTTATAAGCACTCCTCACTGTATACTCTTCTGAGCTTTCATGGTGCCATATTAGCTTATCCTCTCTAGGGGAAGGACCTAGAGGCATCCTTAGCACTTAAGCAGCTTCTCTAGGAGGATGAGTTCTCCTGACTAACCCAGCATCCCACCAGTTTGTATCCCCATCAATCAGTTGTGCAACCTGTGACAGTTGTTTCTACTAACTTGACCTTGGATTAAAGGGACTTGGTTTTGGCCTGGCAGCTAGATATCAGTCCAGATGTTTATGGACTCTCCATCACCCACCCGCCACTTGCATCCTTTCATTAGTAGTCTTATAGATTCCCAGATCCCTCTCCATGCATACGATGGAGCATTTCCCAGTTGTGCTTCCTGAATGCTCGAATTGAGAAAGTACTTAGACTTGTAAATCCTGTGGAGAAGAGAAGATGTCTCATTCATAATCTTCCATGCTTGTTTTTCCAATAATGCCATATTGAAACTATGGAGGTCCTTAAAACCCTTACCCTCATTTTGCTTAGTAGCACACATCTTTGACCAGCTCACCCATCTAATTTTGTTTTCCTCCTTCCTTTGGCCCCACCAGAACTTTGTCATCATGTTCTCCAACTCTTTGCACAAGCTTTCAGGGAGTTTGAAGCAACTCATAGAGTATGAGGGGATTGATAAGGCTATTTCTTTGATCAGTACCTCCTTTCCATCCTTGAAGCTTCTTCCAAACCCTGCTTCTACCTACCACGAATGGGAGACCAAGATACTTCTCATAATGTTGAGCCTGCTATATCCCCCAACAGGCCATAATTTCCTACTGCAGTTGGGAGTCAACATTGGTACTGAAGACCATTGTTGTCTTCTCCTTATTGACCTTTTGACCCGATGCTAGTTCATACTTCTTTAGAAGTTGGTGGATGTGTGCATTAGTTTGCAAAGTGGCCCTGCAAAAGAACAAACTATCATCTGCAAAAAGGGTTGTTGATCCTTGGACTACCTCTACAGATTTTTATTCCTTCCACCAACTTGTTCTCCTCGGCTTGTTTAAGCATGTCTATCAATCCTTCAGTGCAGAGGAGGAAGAGATAAGGGGAAAGGGGGTCCCCTTGTCTCAAACTTCTCGAGGGCTTGATAAGACCTTTTGGGCTTCAATTTACAAGAATTGAGTATGAGACAGACTGCACATAGCACATAATTAGCTTTCTTCATTTCTCATGGAAGCCCATTTTACTCATAATTGTGTCTAGAAAATCTCACTCCACCCTATCATATGCTTTGCTCATATCTAATTTGAGTGACATGTACCCTTTTTTTTCCTTTTATCTTCTGCCTTAGATAATGGACTAGCTCGTAAGCAACTAAGACATTATCTGTAATTAGCCTTCCAGGTACAAAGGCTGATTGAGACATGGATATTACTTGTGGCAGGATATGTTTGAGTCTATTGGAGAGGACTTTAGCAATCAACTTGTAAACTACATTGCACAAGCTGATTGGTCTGAATTCTGCTACTGTTTCTGGTTTATCCTTCCTAGGAATCAAAGTAATGTAATTGTGGTTGAGTTCAGCTGGAAAAGCCCTCTCATTTAGTACTTTCAACACAGCCTCGGTGACATCCCTTCCTACCACAGTCCAATACTTCTGATAAAATAAATGGGGCATACCATTAGGTTCAGGGGCTTTGGAGGGTTTCATCTGATTCAAGGCCTGGACCACTTCTTCTACTGTGTATTGCTGCATCAGATTCTCATTCATTTCCTCAGTCACATAACCCTGCAACCTGTCCAGAAAACCCATTTGTCCTTGTTGGCCTAAAGAAGTGAATATGGTTTGGAAGTAATCCAGTATAAGTCTATCTCTTTCTGCTCCCACCTGCCAGATATTATTACTATCCCTCACACCTTTGATTTGATTCCTTTTCTGTCTTTGGGAGGCTTTCCTATGAAAAAACCTTGTGTTTTTGTCTCCCTCCTTTAACCATAATGCCTTTGACCTTTGTCTCCACATGATTTCATCTCTCTCCAGCCATGTCTACATCTCAGCCTTTGCATTTCTATGCTCTTCTGTTCTCAAATAGTTTGGATCAATTTGATACAAAAGGTTCATCCTGTCTCAGGCCTTAGTAATTTTTCTTCACATGACCAAAATTGCTCTTGTTCCACCGCTAGAGCCTCTCTCCACAGCTCTTTACCTTCTTTATTATCAGGGAGAGGTCCTTTTCTCCTTCCACTAAGTCCCAAGTGGAAGAAACCACCTGCTTGCAATCTTCTGTCTCAGTCCACATGGCCTCAAACTTAAAACCAGGTCCTCGGCTTCCCAAGCTGGGATCAATCTGAGGTTTCAAACAAACAACAAGATGGTCTGAGTAGGCAATTGGAATATGTACAACGTACCACATTGAGAATAGAGAATTCCACTCTTGATTAGCACAGAATCTATCTAGTCTTTCAGTCACACTATCTTTTTTCTGTCTCCCATTCCACCATGTGAATTGGGGTCCACAAAACCCCAAATCAAACAGTCTACATTTAGTAAGCATGTCACTGAAGTCCTCCATCTGCCACTCAGGTCTACACCTTCCTCCCCTTTTCTCCCCCATGTGCAAGATTTCATTGAAGTTCCCCATTATGAGCCAAGCACTACCTGTTGGTACTATGAGAGATTTTAGTAAGTATCAAGTTTCATGTCTTTTTGCAACTTCTGGATGACCATAGACTCCAGTCAAATACCAGACAGCTTCATTCTCCTCTTGTGGTTTAATTTCTGCGTGGATATGGGATTTTGAATAGTGAAGGATCTTTAGTTGGATGGGTTTTTTCCACAGAAGAGCAATGCCCCCCCCCCCCCCCCGCGTCCTCTGTCATTACTTACTACTAGGCAATTTGGATAGCCCAGAAAGAACTTAAGTTTTTCCATTCTATTGACACTCAATCTCGTCTCTTGTAGAAACAAAATTGTGGGATCTTCTCTTCGAACCATGTCTCGAAGCACTCGAACTCCCCGTGGGTTCCCAAGCCCACATGATTTCCAGCTGATGAAACTCATTGGACTTGGTGGGGCTGTTCAACAGCCTCCACCATGTCTGTGATGTCATTGTTATCAACCCCATTATTCTCTGTCTTTATTTTTTTGTTCTTACTATGGTTTGCACAGGCAGTTGCAATTCTTTTGCTTCTCTTGGGTATTGGACTTATAACTCTCTTGCTTATGTGGGGCAGGCTTGAAAGACCTCCTTCCAATCCTGGTGAGAAGCTTTCAGCATTCAAGTTCCTTACTCACCTTCTCCATGTGGGGCCCTTCTTTGGTTGGTTCAAGACTTCTATTTGGTCAGAGAGAAAGTTCTCAATGAAATGAATTTGTGTAACTAAATCAGTTGGGGCCTCGACTCCAGCTGTTCCATTGTGAACTATTCCTTTAGCTGACAAAGGAGTGTTTACTTCTGTAGCTTGCCTTGTATGCTCAACAGGCTTCTCGCCTAGTGTGTCATAGGGAATATCTAAAGAGTGTAAGGGAAAATCTCCTTTACTTGCCAGCTTTTGTGTACAATCTTTTCTAAGAAAGTTTCCTTGCCTAGTCAACATCCCTACCTCCTGCATGTCACATCTTTTGATAGTCTTATGGTCAAGTCTGTCTGAGGCTATGTCCCTCACCTGACACCCTTCCGTGAATTCTGGATTACCCTTTTGGGGGTCTTCGCTAACCTCTGTCTCCCTCCTCCATGGCTGAGTTTGAGCTTGAACTTCTGGAGTGACCCCTTCCCCATACTTCTTTGGCTGTAAGTCACTTTCCCTAGTAACTGGCGCTCTCAGCCAGGCCCCATACTGTTGATTCCCTCCCCCTTTGGTCACATTCAAGCAAGCTGTTTGATTATGTTTGATGGTTCCACACTTAAAGCAAATTGAAGGCAACCTCTCATATTTGAATAGCACCCAGCATTTCTTCCCCTCCACAGTGAGAAAAGTACCCCTTAGTAAAGCTTTTGTAATATCAACCTCAACCCTTATTTGTAAGAACCTTCCCCAGCTAATTCCTCTGTCATCTGCATGGACTTTTAACACTCTTCCCACGCAGCTACCAAGTTGAACTCCCATTCCTTGTGTCATGCAGTTGAAGGGCACATCATAGGCCTGCAGCCAGAACACCTCCTTGTTGAAAGCTACCTCATTAATGGACATGGAGCCATCATATGCTTGTAGACACAAGAGCCACCGATCGAAGGACCACTGTCTCCCTTCCACCACCCTTTGCATATCCTGAGCACTGTTAAACTCGACAAGGAACTTGTTAGGACCCACCTCAGAGAATTGAATCCAGCTTTCACACCTCCATACTTTGGCCATAGTGCTTTTGAAGGCCTCCTTGTTGATACTCTTCTCGGCCATTATCATTACCAGTAGGCTTGAAGGGACTTGTTTTTTAGCTGTTGACATGGTAGGTGGTGCTAGAGACACCCCCTCCCTTTCCTTCTCTGTAAGACTTAGTCTTTCCCACTGCCTCAATAGTTCTTCTTCCATGGGACCCTTTGTTGGACTAGCAAAAAAGACCCAGCCAAGAGGACGTACTCTATTCTAGAGAGAAAACCTCCCAACCAGCAAGAGGACTAATTTAATGCCTTGGTTTAATTATTTCAGTTACTCTCCATCTAAGAATACACTTCTTTTTTGTCATTATTAGTTTAAAATATAATGTGAAAATTATAAATAGCAAAATCTAATTTTTGAGTGTTCATAAAAATTTTGTGTATATATAATCCTTCGAAGAGGCAATGGCCATTTTTTCCCAAATGTGTAAGTTGTTTGTAGAACTTTATTGACAATAATCATTACAATTGCTTCTAGGGCTTGTTTGAATACTAAAAGTATTTCAGAATATCTGTAAATATTAGCTAAATAGTTTGGGTTAGCATGTCTTATTGGGTTTTGAGAAATCAAAGAGAAAAATTTGATTTTAAAAATGGTTGAGAATACCTGAGAACAGTTGTCTTCCTAAACAGGCCCTAAGAGTTTAAAGCACGTATTGTAGAACTATATTTGATAAAATCCTCTAAATAAAAAATTTTCTAATAAAGATTAAGTTGCCTTAGTCAGGCGGCCTTGGGTCAGGTACTGCATCTGTATTCTATTTGGTAAACCAAAAATATCTTAAATTAATCGTCAAATTAATTTGTGAGTGATTTGATGGCCTCTTTATGTGGTTTTACAGAAATAGTACGTGATGATCAGCAAGAGGTAGCTTCTCAAGTATTAAGTGACCCATTTTTGTAATTCAAGTTTTTCTCTATTTCTTTTAGCTTTTTGTTCAAAGCGATTGGGAGTTAAAATATTTTCTCAATGCATAACGAGCTAGCTGTATAAATTAAGCAAAGAGTAATCAAAAGAAACATTTTAGTTGTATGAAAAAATGCATCAAAATTACACTCTGATGCATCACAATTTATTAGTCCTTGAACAAAATTACATTAAACAATAAAAAATGCTAACTTCCAGCAATAGGATTCAGAGCTAATTAGATAACACCAAACTATGTGAACATTTTTTTTTTTTGGAATAAAAAAAAAAGGCTATGTGAACTTTTTGGGGTAGTTTTTGTGATGTGTGAACTTATATTATGTGAATGTGTTGTTAGTCGATAACCTGGTTGTTTAGGGCTGTTTTGAATGATTAACCTGAAACTTTGGGGCTATTTTTGTGTTGTGTGAATGTGTATTATGTCACATTGTTGCTAGTCGATAGTCTGAAAGTTTAGGGTTGTTTTGTATGATTAACCTAAAAATTTGGGACTGCTTTTGTGTTGTATGATTAACCATACTCTTTTGTTTGTATGTTGTATTCTAGTTCTTAAATCATTAATTGTGAAGGCATAAGCACACCTATGTCCAACTCTGCATCTTTTTCGAAAGGACCACAACTACAATAGGTTATCAAGGCTACCATAATTGAAGAGTCTACTGAACCATTAGACTCTTCGATAAACACTCCTACTACCTTTCATTCTACCCGTACCCTCCACCAGGTAGTAGAAACCTCAATAATAGGCTTGAGGTATGGGATCATTTCACAAGAGTGTCGGATTGTAATCCTAAAGAACATACAACAACTTGTAACAATTGTGGAAACGCAAGGCACTTCAGCCATGAGAGTACACATCCACATTTGCCCTAAAAACCGTTAGAGTAAATTGGACAAGAGTACAAACTTCTTGGTTCTGGAGGCAAGAGTTGAAGGAGGGGAAGGGAAGAAGAATCTAGAACTGACCAAGTATAATGAGAAAAAAAATTAGGGCTTCCCCTTGCTTGGATGGTGATAGTGGATCAATTAACTTTTAGGTTTGTTGAGGGCCAAGGGTTTCACAACCATAATAAATTCCTTGATCCTAAGTTTCCTATTCCTTATTATTTTATGGTAATAAGGGATTATATGAGGCAATTCTTAAGAGAGAATGATAGCCTTCCAACTTAAGTTGGATGTGGCATAGAAGTATAAAAAAACCTTCCAACTTCTGCTTGATGAAAATCCCTACTCACAAGTTTATTTGCCAAAGGATGGGCTTTGGAAAAAGGTTTTAGGAGCTCCTAGGTCGGATGATTGGGAGACCATCAGAATGTGAAAAAGCCCCCAATATTTGTTTGTGTTTGTTGTTAGAATGAGAACATGAAATTGGTTTTAATTTGTGTTGTTGATTATATAACTTATGTTTTAGTTTTGACTTGTATTAATTTTTGAGTGAATGATTTAGTTTTTTACTATTTTTATAGTTTAGTTTTGGCTGGTTATTATTATTGTTTTTCTAATATTGGCCCAGCCCAAACCACATGCTAAAGGGCCACAACAACCCGATACTCTTGAAGAATAGACATTCGAATAAACCGATTGGTCCTTCTGGTTAATAGGGTCCATAAGCCATGATATGGCAAACAGATCATTCCAATTATTTAGAGATAAACCTCATTAGTTAACATGAGATCAGTTTGAGATGTACGCGTGATAAGCACATACCACTGTGTACTGAATTGTGAGTATCTATTATGTTAGAGCTTCTTGTGAACACACTAACAAAAAATTGAGTATTTATGACAAGTTATTTGTGACGAAAATGACTATTTTCGATAACTCATTTTAACAAAAAAAATCACTTTGACAAAAAATAACTAATACCAAATAAACAATTTTTTATTGTGACATTAGCATATGAATTGCAATTACACTTTTATAAAATTCACAGCTTTAGTCATTTTTTCAACTCTTTTTTTAATTTATCGGGATTATATAACGATTTTATTAAATTTCCAATGAGTTTGATCATAAGAAATGGAAGTGATGTAAATGGGTGTGATATAATCTCCAATGAAAATGCGTTTAACTTCTCATCGATTTTGAATTTTCAATTTATTCATAACAAAACTTTCCACAAAAAGTCTGGGAGTGTTAAAATGGCATTGTCAACTGTATTGTTTTTCATTTTAAATTTTATCATTTTAATTACACTTATTAATAATAAATTTTAAACGATTTTATATACTAATTATTTAAAAAATAGTTGCTTAAAATATATTATATCACAAGTGTAATCAGAGATAATTCATTCTTAATATTTGAAAAGTGATTTTTATTTTTATGGGTTAAATGTAGCAGGGACCTAATTCCTCCAAACAAGTCTTTTATAAGTGTGAAACGAGCCCTACGAGCATCCCCATCCGGCAACTAAATTAATTTTTGAGTGTAGGATTACTAAATCATTATTTTTATTTTTTTATTCCTACTTTCTTCAAATCAAATTTTGAGGCAGATTTTATTATTTTTTTATCATAAAAATGAAATTTTCTTAATTTTGTTAATGTGAGGCAGATAATATTTTATATCTTTCAAAAAGGCCAGGCCTCGAGCATTAACAGATTTCAAAAGGTGTGTCAAAGCATGCTTAAAAGCCATCCCTACTCAAGCTAATTTGTTTAAGAGGAAAATAATGGAGCGTCCAAAGTGTCCCGGCCATATGTTTTAATGAAGAAGAGACTGTTGTTCATGCTATTCGAGAATGCGAATCTGCTAAGGATGTTTGGTGTCAGTGTTCAAAAACGCTCCAAAACAATCATTTCTTTCACAAGAATTTGCTGGAACCAATAGAGGCTATGTCGAATACAATAGAAATTGAACTATTGTAGAAGTTTGCAGTGGAAGCAAGAAAGATTCGGTTGAGAAGAAATAAACTCACGTTCAATAAAGAGTTCAACCATCCTAACAAAGTAGTGTGTGCAGCTCATCAAACTTTGCAACTGCTACACGAAGTGGAGAAGTAGAAGAGTCATACCTCAGAGCCAAGTAGCAGCACTGAAACCATGTGGGAACCCCCTTCTATGCACACTTATAAATTAAATTGGGATGTAGTTGTAGGTAAGATTCAATTCAAAATTAGAATTGGGGTTGTGGTGAGAGACTATGAAGGAAGGATTATTGTAACTATGAGGAAAAACAAGTGTATTTTTCTGCATATGGGGCATTGCAAGCAACAACTTTTGGCTTGGAATTGGGACTAAGAAGGATTATACTTGAGGGGGACTCCCTTTAGATCATTCAGGCCTTGAAGAAGGAGGTTGCTGCGTGGACTAGTGTAAGAACGTGTGTGTCTGAAGCTAAGGAGAATTTAAATAATTTTGTCAAATGGGATGTTCTTCATATTAGAAGAAATGTCAATGTTCTTGCACATGTCTAGGCAAAAGATATTTTATTCATTTCTGATGTAATTGTTACTATGGAGGAATCTCTTCCATTTACCAAAAAAAAAAAAAAAAAACAAGAAGAAGAAGAAGAGTTTATAAGGCCAATCATCACCATTTAAACATTTTTAAAATAATATAATCATAATGAAGGATATTTGGGCTTACAACTTTTTCCATTAGTCCAGCACAGGAAGCATTTGTGAGTTTATAGGTATGAAAAGCCCATTTGGAATTATGAGTAAATTTTTGGAAGAGACTATGAGTCTAAAATTTTATTTTTGGCGGATATTTATTGGACTTGATATTTTTTAGTTAAAATCATTAAATATTTTGGTTTGGATGGAATCTTGGTTTGGGCCAAGGAATTTATGGAACAAGTATATTTTTTTAAGGGTTAGTCAAGACCGAAAATTATGAGAGAAAGCCCAAGCCCATGAGATCTTGTATAAGACTCCATGTTCTACACATTTCGCATCTGTTTGTCACTGCATGCACGGTGTCATTATGTCTGTGTCCATTGCACACACACTTGTTCCACTTGGGTTATCGGTAAACACTATATACTTATATGTTCTCACTTCACAGATCATGCCTAGTTCCCCAAGCACATTTCCTTGCACCTAGAATTTTCACGGCATCTCGATAAAATGCCAGACTCCACTTCAATCACATCCGTTTTCCACGGCTTGCCGATGCACGTCTCTCTTTCCCTCCCTCTCTAGGTTTTATTTTCAATCCTCTATATATACTTATGCAAGTCACCACCATCCCTCATGCACGAAGAAACCCCAAGCTGCCACTGCCCTCTTTTCACAACCTTAGCCATCCAAACACCTTCTAACACCTACCTTCCATTTGTGAATGCAGAGCAACCACCTACGGGTAGGAACAATGCTTGGACCTCTGTTTTGCTACCCAAAAACAAAGCACCTTTGTGCTCTCAGGTATTGCATAGTAGAAGTCAAGTGACGTCGCTGTGCACGGCGATCCATCATTGCACGAACCACCATTGATCTTTAGTCCTACTTGGTCACTATCACCCTCACATCGTCTCAGTATGTACACATAGAGGTCCCACCATTTCATCACTCCGTATTCTCTCATCGTGATATCTCTCTCTCTCATCACTTTTTTACTCTCTCTCTCTCTCTCTCTCTCTCTCTCTCTCTCTCTCTCTCTCTCTCTCTCTCTCTCTCAGTGCATGACTGCTACCTAGCTCCTACCTCCTCCACACACAACCTCTACTCTCGATGAATTTTGAGTTTTCATACCGACATCACACGGTGTATATCCTCTATAAGCCTACATTGTTTCACTTAATCGCTATGTTTTCAGTTTTTCCAAAGTGCATGGATGTTCTTCTTCAATTACGAAAATGCTCTTAAAGCCTCTAAGTTGTGGTGTAGCCTTCCGAGTAGAAATTTTTGGTTTGAAATCGCGCCAATATGTTTTTTAGCAATTTGGAACCTTATTTTTTCCTAAAGTTTTTAAAAGGTTTTAAATTATGTTATTGATTACTGACTTGTTACTATTTTACCCTCCGAGTTATAAGCCTAATAGGACGTTTGAATGTTTATTTCAAGTGGGTTTTGAAGTTCACCTTTGGCTTTGCATTTAGGATGGGCTTGGCCTTTAATTGAAGTTGAGTTTTTGAAATGATTTTATTTTAAGTGGAAATTGAGGTATGTGAGAATTTATGATAGTTTAGGGTTTCGAGGAATTTAGATTTTTGGGAAAATAGGCTACTTATTGTTTAAGGTTTAAGGAAAAATGTGTTAATTTCGGATGTTTATGGAAATTACATGATGGTCTTATAGGTAACGATTGATTTTGTTCGGCATTGTTGTGGAGAAATTTTGGAAAATAAAAAATAAAAAGCTAAAAAGTCCAGTTAAATAGTGTTCCTATGCTAGACTTTGCATAGAAATAAAATGAACTTAGGTTGATTTATGAAAATGTGCTTGATATGTTATGAAAAGAATTATGAAAACAACCTCGTTATTTATTCGACATCATTCATGAACTTTGATGCAAGAGAAAGCATTTTTGACATGACTAGTGTAGACTTTAGCTTATTTACTGGCATTTAGTTTCCGAACTTTGCAAAAGAGAGCGAATATGAAATTTTGTGCATAAATTATATTTTTGTGATCTGATTCTGTTATGTTTCGAAGATGTTATGTACTTTGATATAATCTGATGTGATTAATGAAAACTTGTAGGACATTCTAAATTTGAATGTAGTTTGTGGATGGTGATGTATTTGACCTACCATGGTAACTAATAGTGGCTTCTGTTTGGGTTGATACCAACTATTCTGTTTTTAGTGTACCCAGTTTGGAAACAAAGTTGTTTTTCTGGTGATCTTTCCTATGTGCATACTCAAGGCTCTGAGAATAAATAAAGAAAAGATTCACATTTTGTTTTTGCTCGGTTAGCTATGGGGTTTGCATAACCCTACAATAGGGGTTAAACATGGCCTCTGATGTGATATGATGTTCTGTATAATGGTGGTCAATTATGCTATGCCAAAAGAATTTTGAATAAAAATATTTTTGAACTTTCGCTCTAATAATTTTGATAACATGTTCTGATTCTAAATTTTGACCATATAAATATTTTGTTCTTCATTCTGAACTTTGTAAATGCTCATGTTAACACATTGGTATATGTTATCTGCTTACTGAGTTGTTGATAACTCACCCCTAATCTCTATAATATTTTTCAAATAATCTTAATGATTCAGCTAGAAAGCAAGAGTAGGCAGTGTTAGAGAAGTTTAATGATCATAGAGGAATAAGTGCTCGAGGGTACAAATACTTATTTGAGTCATAGTTAGTAAATTGGTTATTTTCGGTTATTTTGATATGTTGAGTTAAGGATATTTTTCAAGTCTTTTGGAGAGTTTCTAATTTATTTTATTGAGAATTTATTTGTTGTCCCTTTGAAGGAACATGGATGTTTGGGTTGAGCAAATGAACTACTATTTTATGGAGTTTTCCACATTTTATAGTGTGATATTAGAGTTGATATTAAGTAATAAAAGCTAACCCTCTGAACCTCCAAGGCTGGGGCATTACAATTGGTATTAGCGCCAAGCTTGAGGTTCTGCAGATCATAACATATCAGGTTTTGGATATCTGTGGGTTTAGGAAGTAATTTCATACTTGACGTATAGAAATTTGAGGACTACGAGATGATCTTGGGGATATTTCAGTTTGAGGTTCTTTGGACTTTAGTATATGTGGTTTAGGGTTATTGGAGACCTTAGGAAATAAATCTCAGATTTGATGTTTGGAATTGTGCAGATTGCAAGGAATAATCCTATTAGTATTTAAGGTCTTAGAATCTACAAGTTTTAGGAAAGATGTCTTATGAAATTTGAGGTATTGGATTTTGCAGATTTTTATGAGCTAATTTCATCATGATTTAATTTTTTTTAAATTCAGTAGACTCATTCTATAGGCCTTACCAAATGATTTTGATAAGATTGATAGGTTAGATTTTGGAGACATTTTAGTTACTATGATTGTGTGTACTACTATTTGCCTGTGTTTATATGAACTCAATATTTTGAAACTTTTATTAAAAGTCCATGTTTATATACCTCATCGTCAGGTATGAAACATTTCAGATTTGAACGAGACTAATAATGAAGGAGAAGGAAATCCGAGTGCTATTGAAGTACTTCAAGCTGTGGCCCAGCAGTTAATAGAGGAGCTCATGCAGAACCCTCCGGGTCATAATCGCAACCGGAATGAAAGAGGCTGTACAATGGAACAATTTAACCGGATGCACCCTCCTTCATTTGATGGGAAAGGCAAGCCAACCTTAACTGAGGATTGGGTTCAGGATATCAAGGAGATACTTCGAGTCTTAAACTGCATAGATGAACAGAAGGTATCGTACACCACCTTTAAGCTAACCGGTGAGGCAAAACAATGGTGGATTCCAGAGAGAACCATTGGGGAAGCAGATGGGAGGGGAGTTTTTAGCTGGCGCCATTTCAAGCAGATCTTTGTTGATCATTTCCTTCCAAGATCGGTCAGAGATGATAGGGCCAGGAAGTTTGCTAACTTGGTTCAGGGCACCATGACAATACACTAGTACATTGCCAAATTCATTAAGCTATCACGCTTTGCTTCATATCTGATTCCTGATGAGGAGAGGAAGACATAAAAGTTTGAAGAGGGGTTGGACAACAAGATATATGTGTTGAGTACTGTGGAGTTTGGTCCACACCACTCAAGCAGAGGCATTGGCCGCTCAAGCGAAGTCAGGCATTTTTTCTCGATGTTAGCTCGACAGTGAGCTAGAGCGGATGTGGGAAGAAAGTTCGCTCGATGTGCACTCGATGTGCCGCTCAATCGAACATGTATTTTATGGTTTTTTCTATCATTTGACTATATATATATGATTATTATATCATATGGCCATGCTGTAGAAATACTGTGGACATACAGTAATTGATCCATCATTGTAGTGTGTGATTCCTCAATAAGAAAATCCTCTGCAACTCCCGTGGACGTTGGCAATTTGCCGAACCACGTAAATCTTGTGTCGTGTGTGTGATTGTTTTCTCGTTCCATATTTATTTTCACTTTATTGTCATCGTTTTTCACAACAATTGGTATCAAGAGCCAAGGTTCGGGTCTGAGAAAAAACGATGGTTGCAGATGAATTGAAGGCATCAGGGATCAAGAAGTTTGATTGCACGGATTTTGGATACTAGAGGATGCAGATAGAGGACTACCTCTATGGGATGAAACCCCATCTTCCACAATTGGGAAAGCAACCGGAAAAGATGGATGATGCTAATTGGAAGCTGTTGGATCGACAGGTTCTAGGGGTTATTCGATTAACCTTGTCGAGATCCGTTGCACACAACGTCATCAAGGAGAAGACGACTATGGATCTCATGGCGGCTTTTTCATGTATGTATTTGATGAAAAAGTTATTCAATTTGAAAATGGCGGATGGTACGTCTGTTGCACAACATCAGAATGATTTTAATACTATCACAAATCAATTTTCGTCTGTTGAAATTGAATTTGATGATGAGATACGTGCACTGATACTATTGGCTTCACTACCAAATAGTTGGGAAGCCATGAGAATGGCTGTCAGTAATTCTGCTGGTAAATCTAAATTGAAATATGATGATATTCGTGATTTGATTTTGGCTGAAGAGGTGCGCAGGAAAGATTCAGGCAAGACCTCGGGTTTGAGTTTAGCTCTAAATGTTGATTCTCAAGGGAGATCATAAGACAAGAACTCAAACAGAGAAAGATCAAAATCAAATTACAGGGGCAAGAGCAAGTCAAGGCTTGGTCAGCAGGCAACTTGCTAGAATTGTGGCAAAGCTGACCACATAAAGAAGAACTACAAAATCCATAAGAAGACCGAGAATGATAGTGCTAATGTGGTAACTTAAGAAGTATAGGATGCACTATTGCTTGCAGTTCATAGTCCAGTTGATGACTAGATACTGGATTCAAGGGCTTCCTTCCATACATCTTCCCACCGGGAGCTAATGCGGAACTATGTTGCAGGTGATTTTGGGAAGGTGTACTTGGCTGATGGAGAGGCTTTGAACGTAGTAGGGATGGGAGACATTGATATTGCACTCCCTGGCAAGAACAAATGGACCTTGCAAAAGGTCAGGCACATTCCTGAGTTGAAGAAGAACCTCATTTCTGTTAGGCAACTCGATGAATGTGGTCATTCAGTGGTGTTCTCAGATAGCACCTGGAAGGTCACAAAAGGGGCATTGGTATTGGCTCGGGGTAAGAAAACTAGTACACTATATATGACTACTGGTTTGATTGCCACTATTGCTACTACCGTTGCAGAGAGCACAGCAGATTTGTGGCATTGCAGGCTTGGCCATATGAGTCAGAAGGGTATGAAAGAACTTCTGTCTAAAGGCAAGCTACCAGAACTGAAGTCAGTTGATCTCAGTATGTGTGAGAGTTGTGTTATAGGGAAACAAAAGAAGGTTAGCTTCTTGAAAAGTGGCAGAATGCCTAAGACAGGAAGACTGGATCTTGTGCACACAGATGTGTAAGGTACTTCCCTAGTGGCATCTCTTGGAAGTTCTCGTTACTATATCACGTTCATTGATGACCATAGTAGGAAGGTATGGGTTTATTTTTTGAAACATAAATCTAATGTATTTAATGTATTCAAAATTTGGAAGGCCATGGTTGAGACAAAGACAGGCTTGAAATTGAAATTTTGAGGTCTGACAATGGTTGTGAGTATGTCGATGGTGGGTTCAATGAGTATTTTGCAACTTTGGGTATCAAAATGGAGAAGACCATTCCTGGGACACCACAGCAAAATGGAGTTGCTGAGCATATGAACAAAACCATTAATGAGCGTGCTAGAAGCATGAGGTTGCACGCTGGACTACCACCCACTTTCTGGGTAGATGCAGTCAGCACTGCCGTTTACTTGATAAAAAAATGGCCATCAGTTCCACTGGATTGTGGATTGCCTGAGGAGGTTTGGAGCGGGAAAGATGTCAAATTTTCTCACCTTAAAACTTTTGGCTGTCTTTCTTATGTGCTTATTGATTCTGATGCTCGTAGTAAACTTGAGGCTAAGTCAAAGAAATGTTATTTCATTGGCTATGGAGACGAGGCATTTGGCTATAGTTTTCTGGGATGATTAGGGTCAGAAGATCATAAGAAGCAGAAATGTGATTTTCAATGAGAAAATTATGTACAAGGATAAGTCTAGTACAGCTTCTTTACTAGCTCCTCAGGAGTCCAAGTTTGTAAGATTGGATGACCTACCAGAGGTCACAGTGCAGTGTAGAGATGTGAGTGACGGGGAGAGTAGGTCCAGTGCACCCATTCCTATTATTCCGCAGGCAGTTTCAAAATCGTCCACTCCTACACTTGCAGTTCGCAGGTCAGTTAGAACTAACGTCCTCCATAGCGTTTCTCACCTACTTTGAATTACATTCTGTTGACAAATGGTGGAGAACAGCAGAGTTACGAAGAAACCTCGCAAGATGAAAATTCTAGCAAGCGGGAGCTGGCCATGAAAGATGAGATGGATTCCCTATTAGGGAATCAGACATGGGAGTTGACAGAACTTCCATTAGGTAAGAAGGCATTACATAACAAGTGGGTGTACCGGGTGGAAACTGAGCATGATGGCAGTAAAAGGTACAAGGCCAAACTTGTTGTAAAAGGATTTCAGCAAAAGCAAGGTATTGATTACTCTGAGATCTTTTCTCCTGTGGTGAAGATCACAACCATCAGGATGGTACTGGCTATGGTTGCTACTGAATATTTATTTCTTGAGCAGATAGATGTGAAGACAGCTTTTCTTCATGGAGACCTTGAAGAAGACATCTACATGCACCAGCCTGAGGGGTTTGTGGTACAGGGAAAGGAAGGTTCAGTTTGCAGATTGAAGAAGAGCTTGTATTGTGACGCCCTCAACTCCCACATACGGACACATGAAAATCGAGATGTCGGGATGATGACAACACAGGTCACATATCACATCGCCACATCAAGCTAAAATATAATAAATAACTAGTAAATACTAACAACAAAATTTTAAATCCAAAAATAAACTAAAATAAATTACACAGCAACTTAAACTCAAAACAATAATTAATATTAAGAAAGCTCTACAAAATAATTTTTACAACTAAATAAATCCAACTAAAATACGATAATTTAAAATAAAAGAACCAATATTTTAATTAAATTAAAATACTCCTTTAGTAAAAATACACGTAAAAACAAGGTATCACATCCTCCCCCCTTAAAATAAATTTCATCCTCGAAATTTGCAAGATCAAACACTAACTTTAAAACAAGCCATATGATTCCACTGAGACCAAGTTTAAGAAACATACCGTCATTTACTCAAACAAATAGGGGTACTGCTCTCTCATGTCTGCTTCTCTCTCCCAAGAGAAATCTTGAACTAACAGATCTCCCCATGCCACCTTTACCAGAGGCATCGTCTTGGATCTCAACTATTGCTCTTTCCAATCTATAATCTGCGTCGGGACAACCTCATAAGTAAGATCCGGTTGTAGCTGAATACACTCTGGGTCGACAAAGCGCGGCTCTTGTTGTCCAAAACTCTTCTTCAAGGACGATACATGGAAGACATCGTGAATTTTTCCAAAATATTCTGGCAATGCAATTCTATAAGCGATGCTGAAAAGGGCCAACATATCTCGGATCCAGTTTCCTCCTTTTACCAAAACGCTTAACTCCTTTCATGGGAGAGAGTTTGAGATAAACCCAATCACCTTCCTCAAAAGATAATTCTCTCCTTCTTGTATCCGCATAGCTTTTCTGATGACTCTGAGCTGCCGCCAATTTATCTCTTATAATCCAAACTTGACTTTGCATTTCCTGAATTATTTCAGGCCCCATTATCTTATTCTCCCCAACTTCATCCCAACATAATGGCGATCTACACTTCCTCCCATAAAGAGCTTCATAAGGAGCCATCTGGATGGACGCATGGAAGCTATTATTATAAGCGAATTCTATAAGCGTCAAATGATTTTTCCAACTTCCTTGAAAATCCATAACACATGCTTGCAACATATCTTCGAGGGTCTAAATAGTGCGCTCTGATTGACCATCCGTCTAAGGATGATATGCAGTACTAAACTTCAACTTAGCACCCAGAGTTGCCTGTAAACTCTTCCAAAAATGAGATGTGAACCTTAGGTCCCGATCCGATACAATACTCTTCGGTATTCCGTGCAATCGTACTATCTCTTTTACGTACAAGCGAGTCAACTTTTCCAAGGAATCAGTATTATTAAAAGGTAATAAATGAGCACTCTTAGTTAACCGGTCAACAATCACCCAAACCGAGTTCTTTCCACTAGGAGTCCTCGGTAAGCCTACTACAAAATCCATAGTAATGTCGTCTCATTTCCACTCAGGAATAAGGAGGGGTTGGAGTATAGCAGCTGGTTTTTGATGTTCAGCCTTGACTTGACGGCATGTGTCACATCTCTCAATATACAAGGCAATATCCTTCTTCATCCCTTCCCACCAATAATTTTTCTTCAAATCTCGATACATCTTTGTACTACCAGGATGAACTGAATAGGGGGCCACATGAGCTTCTGCCAAAATTCGCTTCTTGAATTCTGAATCTTTGGGGATTACTCTACGATCTCGGAACCAAAGAATTTCATCCTTATCCATACTATAATGCAATGGCCCTCTAGATTTTCTGACTCTTTTTCTAATATCTAACAGCTTCGGGTCCTTCCTCTAAAGAGTCTTCAATTCCTCAAAATCAACTACTTGAATATCAAGAATTGAAGATAACACTTCCTCTTGTTGTGAGCTTTCGATAAGAAGTCTTCTCATCCCGCAAAGTAGTTAATCCAATCCGAACGATTCAGCTTCATCTTCCAAGTGCGACTTTCGACTCAAAGCATCTGCAACAATATTTGCTTTTCCTGGATGATACTTGATCTTACATTGGCAATCACTGATTAATTCTAACCATCGCCTCTGCCTCATGTTGAGATTCTTTTGAGAAAACAAGTGCTTCAAACTCTTATGATCAGTGTAGACTTCACAAACTTCTCCATACAAATAGTGCCGCCAGATCTTAAGAGCAAACACGATCGCTGTCAATTCTAAATCATGCGTCGGATAATTCTTCTCATGATCTTTTAGCTAACGAGATGCATAAGCAACAACCCGTCCCTTCTGCATAAGAACACATCTCAAACCACATTTAGACATGTCGCTGAAGACTACAAATGGTTTGTGCAGTTCTGGAAGTGCCAACACCGGTGCAGTTGTCAGTCTCTTCTTCAATTCTAGGAAACTTCTCTCGCACTTGTCTGACCAAATAAATTCCGCATTCTTTCTAGTCAAAGCAGTGAGAGGTCTGGATAAGCGAGAAAATCCCTCCACAAATCTTCGATAATATCCAACAAGTCTCAAGAAACTCCAAATCTCACGCACGGTCGATGGACGCTGCCATGACAAAATAGCTTCCACCTTATTAGGATCAACAGCCACCCCGTCTCGGGAAATTACATGTCCAAGAAATTTGACTTCTTCCAACCAAAATTCACATTTGCTTAGCTTTGCATACAACTGGTGTTCTCTTAACTTCCCAAGTACTAAATAAAGATGATAAGCATGTTCTTCAAAATCTCAAGAATAAATTAAAATATCATCGATGAAAACCACCACAAAGGAATCCAAATAAGGTCGAAATACCCGATTCATCAAATCCATAAAAGCTGCAGGGGCATTGGCTAACCCAAAAGGCATCACCTTAAACTCATAATGCCCATATCTTGATCTAAAAGCAGTTTTGGGTATATCCTTGTCTCTTATCCACAACTGGTAATATCCTGATCTCAAATCAATCTTTGAGAAGATAGCTGCTCCTTGAAGCTGATCAAACAAATCGTCAATCCGTGGGAGAGGATACTTATTCTTGATGGTTACCTTATTGAGTTCTCGATAATCAATGTACATTCTGAGAATACCATCTTTCTTCTTAACAAACAACACTGGCGCACCCCATGGCGAAGTACTTGGTTGAATAAACCCCTTATCTACCAATTCTTGCAACTGAACCTTCAACTCTTTTGATTCAGCTGGTGCCATACAGTAAGGGGCTTTATGCACAGGAGCCGCTCCAGGTTCCAAGTCAATAGCAAACTCTAACTCATGAACAGGGGATAACCCAGGCAAATCATCCACAAATACGTCAGGAAATTCTTCCACAACTGGGATATCTACTAAAGACTTCTTCTCAGATGGCGCAGACACCATTTGGACTAAAAAGGCATCCACTCCATAAGCAATCTCTCTTTTCGCTTGAATTGCCGATATAACTGCTGGCCTTTCTTTTAGTTTACTTCCCACAAATTCCAAATAATCACCATCTGGGAGTTGAAAGCTAATTACTTGACTTCTATAATTAATACTTGCAGAATATCGATATAGTCAATCCATTCCAAGGATAATATCAAATCCCAACAGCTTGAATACAACCAAATCTGCATCAAGTAACCTTCCACCAAAATTCAAAGGACAGCCCAACGCAACTTTGGAACACCACACCACTTCCCCATTTGGGAGAGTCACTACTAATGATTTTGGCAAGGGTCCCGTAGCCAGATTGCATATCCGTGCGAAAGTATAAGACACAAACGACTGAGATGCACACGAATCAAACAAAGTGCAAGCATAAAATTCATACAAACGGACTCTTCCTGAACCAATCACATTTACCAATGAAATCTAAAACTAAAGAAGAAACCAAATCACACCAAATATCAAATCCAAAATTAAATTAGATCCATACCTGTAATCACTCCAGCATCGTGGGTCGCTGGTGCCTCGTCATCAACCTCTCCGGGTGTAACAGCATATACCCGAGCCTACACTACTTGCCTCGGATTAGTTCTCCCACCACGTCGACCTCCACAGCTTCCTTGAACTCTAATAGAGCACTCGCGAGCGAAATGCCCCTCTTGGCCACACCGGTAACAATGGGTTCCACCACCTTACCTACACTCACCCTCATGGGTTCTATTACACCTTCCACAAACAGGCACCCGTCCTCCCATACGCACTCCTGAGGCTACTTGTGGTCGAGTCCCGGTCCGCTAAACAAACTTCTGAAGTGAACCAGAACTACTTCCTTCACCAGAAAAACTCTACCTCTTTTGTCCTGGAGGGGAGCCCATGCTCAAATTAATCTCTCGTTCTGCAAGAGTGGCCAAATCAACTAAATCCTGAAAAGTTGTAATCCAGTGGCAGACTACCATTCTGTGTATATCAGGTTGCAGACCGTCCTGAAAGCACTCAAGCTGCATCTCCTCCATGGCGATGAGATGAGTAGCAAATCGCCCAAACTCTATAAATCTCTGGGCGTACTGTTCCATGGTCATACTTCCCTTGGACCAAGCTTGTAAATTCTCTTGCTTTTTGCCGCCTCACAGAAGTGGGAAAGAAACGATCATTAAATTCTAATTCTAACATTTCTCTTTTTGTCTCCCACCATTCAGAAGCAATACCTTGTAACAAATAACTAGCATAAAGCACTTGTTGTGCCTCGGTGCAACCACATACTTAAAATATTTTTTCTAAATCTTTAATCCACTTTCCAGCCCGAAGTGGATCCTCTTCTCCCATGAAAGATGGGGTTCTATGCGCTAAAAAGTGCTCATAGGTGCATCCAACTTGCACCGCTGTACTTTGCTCGCCTTGTTGCGGCCTAAAATTTTGCTGTAGAAATTCAGTCATTTGTCTTAACGCTTGAGCTATGGCGTAACTTCCATCGCCTCTCGACAAATCATCCCGAGGCTCTTCAGTAGCCTTCTTGGTCTTACCATCTTCCTACCATAGCACAACCTTTGACCCCATTTAAATATCGGATAAAATAAACAAGATAAGAGACCAAAACCAAATAATAATAAAATAAATTAGCGTACAATAACATAAGTAAAAAAATAAATTACAAACAAGCTAACTCAAATAAATTCAAATTAAATAAAACAATCCAAATAGCAAACTTTAAATAAAAGAAATTTCAAATCACAACTTTAAAAACTTTCTGGTACTACACTTACGGGACATGTGATTTTACCCAGAGCCAAACTGCTCTGATACCACCTGTGACGCCCCCAACTCCCACGTACAGACACGTGAAAATCGAGACGTCGGGATGATGACAACACGGGTCACACATCCCATCGTCAAGTACCAAGTGTGTGTACATGCAACAAGTGTACAATAAAATCACGCAGCGGATAATAAAAGTCTTATAACTAAGTACCAGAATTTTTGTTTAATACAAACTCGTTTAAACCACACATAATAAAATATTACAAGTCTCAAATATTGTTTCAAAACCAAATTACAAGACATAAAAACTAGTAAAGATCATTTTTAACATAAAAGACTCCAAGTCAAAACTCTAGCGAAGTCACCTCCTCGGGCTCAGCCTCCTCCTCCTCAATATCTGCATCAAAATCTACAGTACCAAAATGGTGCCACATGTAAGTAATAATCTAAATGCCACAAGATAAAATATCTTAAACTCAACAATATGTATGAAAGGATGCCAAATGCACATGTCCCACAAATCCACATTTTTGCACGCACGCCAAAAGTCTCATTTGGCCCCAAAAGAATTTTACTTTTCAACTCACACCAAAAGTCTCATTTGGCCCAAAATCTAATTTCAAATCAATATCCAATTATCTGAATGCACCATGACCTCTCCTAGGGGTCATTCGCACATCCTGACTCCCTTCGTCACACCACGGGTAATGATCATGCATGTGACTTCGTAACGAGCGATGCCCAGTTCCGCGCCCCGCACGTACGTAGCCAAGCATCCTCTAGCCCTCGCCAGTAGAGGGGCCACAGAGTCGGTACGAGAGCATTACCATCTCGCCCGCTCCCGTTGTCGCTCAGCGACAACTCAAGGGATGTCACTCAGTATATTCCGCTCCCGAGTGACCAGAGGAGCTCCACCAAGATAATGCCCCATCTCGGCTTGGGGTTGTGATACACATGCACCCGAAAATCCATTTACACTAATAAAATCAGTTTTTCTCGATTTAACACATGCACATGTATGCACCATGCAATGCACACCTCAAGACACAATTTATCCAACAAAACTCAACATCAACAATAATCAAACAACTCCGTCCTCAAATCCATCCGACCCCGGACTCCTCGGACTCAGTCCGGAATAATCAACCAGTCACAAATTTATTGTAAAAATAATAATATATTTAAATCTAAAATGAAGTTTGGAAAATACTTACCGCGCTATATAATAATTTTTGAATGATCAAGAGGCTGCAAACAGCGAAGAAAAAGCAACGTAACAGTGTAAAATACCCACTTTTGAATGGGGATAATCCAAGGCTTGGGATTGATAGGGAATGGCCTAGAGGTGTTTATGAAGCTAGTGGAAGTGAGAGTTGGCCGTGGGTGGCGGAGGAAATGGCGGTAGAAGTGAAAAACGGCCAAAACGAAGATGAGCTCGTGGGAGCTGCTCCGGCAACAAATCGGAGCTAGAAATAGGTGGTTTAGGACAGCAAGAGGTCAATGATGATGCTGTGAAAAGATGGTGGCCGGAGGTGGAACGACGGTGGCGCTGGAGCTCAAAAATGCCCCGGCTTGGAGGAGTTCGTGGGGGCAAACGGCGGCTCGGATGGAGGTGAAATTTGGTGGGGATGATCACAGCCGAAGGGGAAGAATTCTGGGTGGGTGGTGTGCCACATGACGGCGGTGATGGGCAGAACAACGAAAACGGCGAAATGGAGGGGAGAGAGAGATGCGCGCGGGAGGGAGAGAACCGGAGGAGAAAAAGAAGAAAAAGAAAGAAAAAGAGAAAGAAAAATAAAGGAGAAAAAGAAAAAGAGAAAAAGAAAAGATGGGGAAAAGAAATGAGGTCCAGTCCTCATCTCTGGAATCCAAAAACTGATCCGACGAAAACAACTTTAAAAGCTATAAAACGAATAAAATATTTAAACACCACATCAAGCTAAAATATAATAAATAACTAGCAAATACTAACAACAAAATTTTAAATCTAAAAACAAACTAAAATAAATTACACAGCAATTTAAACTCAAAACAATAATTAATATTAAGAAAGCTCTACAAAATAATTTTCATAGCTAAATAAATCCAATTAAAATACGATAATTTAAAATAAAAATTCAATATTTTAATTAAATTAAAATAATCCTTCAGTGAAAATACACGTAAAAATAGGGTATCACATGTATGGCCTGAAGCAAGCTCCTAGACAGTGGTACAAGAAATTTGATAACTTCATGCACAGTGCAGGGTACATTAGATGTCAAGCAGATCACTGTTGCTATGTCAGACACTTTGACAATTCTTACATTATTCTGTTGTTGTATGTAGATGACATGCTTATTGCAGGGGCTAGTATTGATGAGATCAATAATCTGAAGAAGCAGATATCAGACCACTTTGCAATGAAGAATTTGGGAGCTGCAAAGCAAATCCTTGGCATGAGAATTGTCAGAGATAGAGTCAGAGGTACGTTGAGACTCTCACAGGCTGAGTATGTGAAAAAGGTACTCAGCAGGTTCAATATGGACAAGGCCAAACCAGTTGGCACACCCTTGGGCAGTCACTTCAGACTCAACAAGAATCAATCACCTGAGTCAAAGGAGGAACAAGATTACATGAATAAGGTTCCTTATGCCTCAGCTATTGGTTCACTTATGTATGCTATGGTTTGCACAAGACCGGATATTGCCCATGCAGTAGGAGTTGTGAGTAGATACATGAGTAACCCAGGAAAGCAACATTGGGAAGTAGTGAAATGGATTTTGAGGTACCTAAAGGGCTCCTCAGAAACTTGTTTGTGTTTCTCAGGAGAGAGCTTGGAGGTGCAGGGCTATGTTGATGCTGATTTGGCTGGAGATATTGATAGCAGAAAGAGTACAACGGGCTTTGTTTATACACTTGGTGGTACTGTAGTGTCATGGGGTTCTAATCTACAGAAAATAGTTTCTTTGTCTACTACAGAAGCTGAGTATATTGCAGTGTCAGAGGCTGCAAAGGAGATGATATGGCTATAGGGCTTCTTGGAGGAATTGGGTAAAAAGAATCAGAAATGCACTCTCTACAGATATAGTCAGAGTGCTATATTCCTTGCCAAGAATCCAGCATTTCATTCCAGGACCAAGCACATTCAGATCAGGTATCACCCCATACGATCATTGTTAGATGATGGACAATTGTTACTTGAGAAGATTTGTGGAAGCAAGAACCCTGCTGATATGTTGACAAAGGATGTTACACTTGAGAAACTGAAGTTGTGCGCAACTTCAGTTGGTCTTCTAGCATGAAGACAAGGGCAGTGAGTTGCAGAGGTGGAGGATATCATGTTTGAGGAAGACGGCGATACAGCAAGTGTACCAGCCTCCAAGTGGGAGAATTGTTGAGTACTGTGAAGTCTGGTCCACACCCCTCGAGCGGAGGCATTGGCCGCTCAAGCGAAGTCAGGTAGAGTCGAAAGCTCGATGTTAGCTAGACAGTGAGCTCGAGCGGATGCGAGAAGGAAGTTCATTTGACACGCCGCTCGAGCGAATATGTATTTTAGGGTTTTTTCCACCGTTTGACTATATATATGATTATTATATCATATGGTCGTATTGTAGAAACACTGTGGACGTACAGTAATTGATCCATCATTGTAGTGTGTGATTCCTCAATAATAAAATCCTCTGCAGTTTCCATAGACATAGACAATTTGCCAAACCACGTAAATCTTGTGTCGTGTGTGTGATTGTTTTCTCGTTCCATATTTATTTTCACTTTATTGTCATCATTTTTCACAACAATACAAACGAGTGTTGGTCTTTCAAATTCAGAATTAGTAGATAAGGCCATGATTATTGAGCAGAGTCCTTTCATAGAGAGGCTAAACTGTCTGTTAAGGGGGGGTCAACTAGTTGGTATTTTGCCTACCATAATTTCTTGGAGATTGTGGTGGAGAAGAGGTCAAGAGAGAATGATAGAAGAATTCCTCTTCATTTGGTATGTGCTTCGATTAAATTTTTGTTGGTTTGGGTGGCTTTGAAAATTAAGAAGTCCAAGATAATAAGTACTTGGGATGAAACTTTGTTGAGGAATTTGTAAATTCCATTTAAATATCCTCCTAATAACAGAGTACAATTTGTAAAATGGAGGAGACCGGCGACAGATTTTGTGAAATTAAATATAGATGAATGTTCTATGGGGAATCCAGGTGGTGCTGGTGTAGGTGGGGTGATTCGGAGTTCTAATGGTCAAGTAATTTGTTGTTTTGCTAATTTTCTGGGTGAACAGACTAATAATGCTGCAAAAGTGCTAAGTATCTTGCATGGCCTTTGTATTGTGGATCTGATGGGGTTTAGAAAGGTGGAGATAGAAATGGACTCTAAACTGGTGGTGGAATGGCTGAAAAATAAACGTTGTGGTTTATGGTATTTGAAGGATTTTTGGGAAGAGATTCTGCAGAGATTGGAGGGGATTCAGTTCTCGATTAATCATATTTTTAGAGAATCTAATGCCGTTGCAAATGATTTAGCAAAAATGGGTGCTAAAGGTTTGAACAAGTTATGGGTCAGTAATGATAGAATTCCGGCTTCAATCAGAGGATTAATTAGACTTGAGATAGGAAGTGTTCCTTATATTTATTTTTTGTTCATAATGATTCTTGTCATTTTTTCATTGGTTGTCTTTGCTTATTTTAGGGGAAATAAGTGTATCGCTAGGATGAATTTATTGTTTATTTGTAAGTCCCTAGCGTTGATGAATTGTGTATGTGGTATTCCTTAGCCATAAGTAACAATTCATTAACAAACTTGGGCGGGGATTACTCTTAGACATGTGATCACTCTCTCTTTCAAAAAAAAAAAAAAATCACTTAAAATAGAGTCACTTTAAAAGTACCTAATAATAAGTGTAATTAGAGTTGTACTCTTTTCCATTCTTCATGTTGGGTAGAAATGCGAATCGTGGGTGAGAAAAGATGGACGAAACGACTATAGGAGTGGGTGCAAGGATGTCCGTATAAGGGAAGGTGAGGGAGGATTGCGGCTAAAAAGGGAACAAAATGCACCATCTAATAGGATAGAGATGTGCCCATCATATATAAGCACCGCTAGCAAGCTAAGTCATCCCAGTTTCCATTGATATCTCCTTCTGGCATTACTCTTCTCGTAAGAGACCTGTGCCTACAGAACATATATATCCCATCATGAGGTTTGCTTCGAGAAGATCACACTTTCCTGAGAAGCTTATCCCAACACAAAATGTAAATACTCCTCCAAGCAAAATACAGTCTTCTTCAAGATCCCTACTTTCCAATTCCTAACTTAGGTATTGGAGGCATTCTCTCCACAGGCGCAATCAGAGAGCCAGTTCAATATTACAATCTATCCTTTGTTGGTGTAGTATTCTCACAAATAGCCCTTTTTAAACATTTTATAACGTACATCCATCCATTCAATCATTAATAAATATTTTATTTCCTTTCATTCCTTTATATATAGAGACACTATATATACACATATATCCATAACATGATTCAATCATTCCTTCAATCTCATGGATTCATCATAAGAACAATAGCTCTTGTCAAAGGGGCTACCAAATAATAGGCTTATATATGCGCGCATGTACATATAGTATATAGATTTGATAAAATAAAATTTGTGTTTCAAGAAATAATAAGAACATTATTATTAAAGACGTGTTTCACACCACCAACAACAATGACAACCTGCAACTAAATGAAAATATGGCACGGGGTGCCTAGTAGAACTCCAATGCTTAACACTACAAGAAATATGGCCTATTGCAGCAATTTTTATATTGCTGCAAAAAAAAAATCGCTGCAAAAGATCATCTATTACAGCGTTTTTTAAAACGTCGCCCATTTTTTTCCTCAAAACTAGAAGGATTCATGATTTTTATATTTACAGCGAAAAATATAATATTTGCAGGGATTTTGATCGCTATATTTGTAAAAATATGTTTGCAGCGCCTGAATAATAGTCGGAATTGAGTCTAGGCGCCAAATTTCATTTCCCCCTGCTCGATTTCCTCTTTTCTTTTCCCTCCTACAGTCTCGCCCCCCCCTCTCCCCCCTCTCGATCCCCAGCGATCTTCTCCCTCGACCCCACCACGTCACTGCCACCTCACCTCGACGTCCTCTCCCTCCTCCCCCAAACCCCATGCCAAAAATTTCCTTTTTCCCAAATCTGGTGACGCCGGGCAAAATAGCGATTATCCTGCAGGCTAGTCCCAACAGATGATTCACAGGAGAAAAATCACCCAAAACCAGAGAGAAAAGTCTCTAGTTTAACTGAATATTATCAAATCAAGCAATAATGAAAATCAGTCCACAAGCCGAACTGTTATAGCCAAAAATCGTGTTTATCCTAATTTTGCCAAAAATAGAAAAATCTCGAAAATCACTCCAAATTGAAATTCAAAATAAAATAAGCAATCTACAAAAAATCCAACCCAAATCGGGTTTAAAATGACTTCTTAATTAACAAGTGAAATATTACCAATAATAGTAAAAAATAACTAAAACTAGTGATTCGGAGGGAAAAATAGCAAAATTTGAGGTTGAAAAAAAGGCACATGGAGAATCGTAAATGTGGACAGCGTGTGCGCCAAAAAGAGCTTTCCAAATTGGGGTCTTATGTGCGATTCCGACACCCGTAACCAAAGTTATGGCCAAAAGACTGAAACGCACTCAAAATGGCCCCAATGAGGAATATATCACAATCAACTCCCGCCTTTACGTTGATCTGCCAACTCATGGTATCTCAGCGCCATCAAGGTGCAATCTGACAGCTCAGCATCATCTATCTCGGATCCTCCTGCATCATCTGGCCTCACCTCTCTCTCTCTTGAATTTCTCTCTATCGTCGTCGCTAGGGGCAACTTTTGTCACCACTCACATGTCAACACCATCGCCAGTCCTCTATCGGAGCCCCTTCTCCTCTGTGCCTAGCCCAGCTGCCCGAGGCCCTCCTTCTCTCCCTTGTTCTGTTCACAACCCATGGCCCCCACGTGGTTTACTTCTCTGCCAGTCCCTTATGAGTTTGGGTTCTTCTTTTCTTTTGTTTTTCTTCATGTTTTGCTAGAATATATATATATATATATATATATATGTAATTCTCACCCTGACATTCATGATTTCCCATTTGTTACATTTCCGAGGCTCAAATCTATGTTCATTGATTTGAGATTGCTATCTTGTAACGGAAACCCTAACTTATTAGACACTCGATCTGTTAATGCACCGTTGGTGTTTCCCTATGCATGTTGCCCACTAATTGAAAAGGAATGGGCTTCTTGTCTTGGGGTCCACTAGCACAAATCCTTGTTTATGGTGAATCATTTCCAACTCTCATGGCTTGTGTTCTTCTCAGTAATCTTGGAGCATCCAGAACCATGTTTATTGTTTTTACTTTTTTGTATCTACTTGTTTATGGCAGCTAACATTTTTTGAATGTCTTTTGTCTTTAACTTTCTATTTCACAAATACAGCTTACATATTTTATCTATTGAAGTTGGATGGAAGATAAAAGATGTGAAAAGATCGGCAGCTAGCAAACTGAAGGTATATCTTTGTTTCTTGTTATTAAATGAAAGGTGGTGCTGGTGTTCTCAATATTGCTACTCAATTTTATTATCTCTTTATTTTCTTCTAGTTTCTTTGTGTTTGATTGATAAATGATGAACTTTAGTTTTATTTGAAGTTTGAGACTGGATCTGCACAACCATATGTTGCTTACCTTGTATTGATTACACACATATGTTACATGGACTTGCACTCATTTTAGTTATAAAAAAAATGTTATGTGGACTTGCATATACGTTGTGGTTGTGGGCAACCATCATGTGCTACATTGGAGTATAGGTTAGACAACCTTCTATACACGTTCAAAAATACTCTTGTAAACTTGTGCATGAATGTTCTTTATTTATAGTGGAAAATCTTAGAATTCCGCACGTGTCATATTTTTATGTCTATTGGATGGGTAAGGAGAGTAGCCCAGGTATTACTACTAATACAAGTTTATTGTGGTTTTTAATCACTACAAAAAAAGACAGATTTGCCGGCATTGGTTATACGCCAGCAATTGTCCAAAAACAAACGCCGCTAATTAATCCGTGGTGTTTTTCTAACGGCATAACCGTCCGCCGGTAATGGAGGGTTGATATTTCCATGTTCCAGAGTTTGCACAAACGCCGGTATTTGTAAATCTCATTAGTGGCGTTTGTTTACAATTTAGTAGCATTTCTTGAAACACTGCCATAATATTGACATTAACATCGTTTCTCGAAACACCGCCAATTTATTGTTGCCATCCCTTGGTATATATTAGCGGCGTTACCATAAACGCCGCTACTACTACATTACCGACGCATCATATAAATTGGCACATTTATTTAAATGCCACTAACACTACGTTGGCGGCGGCATATTGAATTTGTTAACGGCATTATGATAAATGCTGCTAATAATACATTGGCGGCGACACATTGAATAATTTAATGGCGCTTATCTAAACGCCGCCACTAGTATGCTACCGGCTCATCATATAATTTGGCGGCATTTATTTAAATGCCACTAATAGTACTTTGGCGAATTTATTAACAGCATTTATCTAAACGCCACCCCATTACGTTGCCCGCGCATCATATAAATTAGCGGCATTTATTTAAATATCACTAGTAGTATATTGGCAGCATATTGAATTTATTAACGGCGTTTATCTAAACACCACCATGATTTTTTTTTTATTTTTTTTGGTATTTGTATTGCAGCTTATTGTAAACGCCGCTACTAATTCATTGCTGACACATTTTTTAAATTAACAACATTAATATAAATGCACCAAGAATACATTACAGGCACATTGCATTAATTAATGGCATTTAGAAATCAGTACAATGTGCACATTGCTTAAAACACCATATTCACTAATGTTTTCTTATCTGAAGAAGCTAGTTAGGATGCAAGTAAAACTCTAACCTCCATAAACTTTAGCTTAAAATCAAGACTTCCAAATCTCTGAGTCAATTCGAATTCATCTCTAAGATATTCGCATTTTTTTGCATATTTTGCATCCTGGCAATGGAACTTAGTAAAGAAAAGAGTCAAGTTATCATTAGTTGTAACAAACATACACAGTGAATAAGCTTAATTTTGAGAAGGAAGGTGTACGAGCCACAAAACCAAATATCTTCTCAATGTGTTTCAGCTGGTTGTTTGTTCCAGTTACAACAAATTTTGAGAGGACTATAATTTCTTGAGAGTCCAAATTTTCAGGAAGCATTTCTTTCCGAAATTTATCATCGTTATTGAGGTCAACCACCTTCCTTAGTTCTATTACTTTCTTCAAGGTTGCTACATTCCTACCTGCACCACAACCCATTACAGACATTGCAGCACCAACTACATTTGTGATTGCTAATGAACTAACCATGATGATATTGTGTATGAAACCATTGCCAAATGGGTCCATCTTGAAGAAAATCTGTAATAATGAATGCAAATCAAAGTATAAAGATTACATTAAGTCCAATGACACAAAATGAAGATCAAGTTATCAAATGACGCAAAATGAAGATCAAGTCATCAGGAAGCACGCAGTAGACCTCCATCTGCATCATGTCAAAAAATTTATGGGTAGTTCTTACAGCTTGGAAACCATATACTATTAGATCACTATCTTTTGTAATCACAGAAATGATACCGCCCCTTTCAGCTTCAAGTCTGCACAAATATGCCAGCTGTGCATCAGCCTTATATGGAGCCACCACATATTTGTAATATGTCCCAGATCTAAGAACCTGAAAAGTCACAAATGAGACATTTGCTAGTAGTGAATCTAGGTCCAAACGATAAAAAAGAAGAACAAAAAAAAAATTGTTGATGGAAATGAACTCACTGTCTAGAACTAGAAGATGCATATACTAATAGAAAAATGGCAACCTGGTACTTGCATCACGTGATGTGCCATTGATGGAGTAATACGAATTGCTCTCTATAAGTCAAAACGATTAAATTTTTTTAAAATGTTCCATAGCTTTTGAAATAGAGAAAGCATACACAGAAACAATGCCATGAGAATATCAAAGAAGATTTTTTATGCTTATATGTAGAAACACATGGCCCAACTACAGCAAGACATGGCCCTCGGTTTGGAGAACAATGCTCTGTTCTTCTTGCTTAAAGTAAAGGTTGGTTGCTGGTTCTTGAATTGGCATCTCACATGTGGCTTCCGATGCATCTTTCCAAGTGTGGAAGGTGGTGGCGTTGGTTGGAGGGACTTCCGTTGTGCAGGAGATGCTTGGGGCTGCATCTCGTTGGTTGACGGCATGTGTGTGGTGTTGGTAAACTTGTTGGCTAATACTTTGAAACCCTAGAAGCAAAAAGAAGGAATAAGATGCGCTTATAAGCTAGAATGAGGAACATTTGCAGCGTGTTAAGCCATGGGAGGGAAATTTAAATTTTATGAAAATTTGAGGTGAGCTAAAGGCGCCAACTGTCTGATGATGATTCTACAGAAGATGATGCAGAGCTAAAAGATGTCAATGATTGTGTCCTAAACAGTCGAGATGTATGGTCTCTAGTCCAACTAGTCATACAAACAAGAGCAGATAATCAAAGACCATGAAAAATAAACAAAGAGAAGGAAAAAAAAATTAGATGTCACCCAGGCTGTGAAAAGGTTCACAGCTCCACAACGTCCTCTCAGCAGTAGAGGAATGCTCTAATAAGCAACAGTTGTCCCCGGCAACGGCGCCAAAAACTTGACTCGTGGTCGAATGTGCTTCCAAGTGTAGAAGTGTCAAGTTGTATCAAGGATAAGTCCAGGATCGTATTCCACAGGGACAATGGGTTATCAAAGCGTATAAGAGATTTGTGAGTAACAAATGAATCAAGTATGAGAGATGAAAATAAAATTCAAATGCAATGCAAGAAGATAATTGAAGTTGAAATTAGAGTTTCTAAAACAAACAAATTAACGAATACTTGGGTTGGGTATGAGACTTTCTTTATTTTGGATTCTAGATAATTTTCTCGATTAACAATCCAATCAAGGCATTGCTAATCGAAAGATACAAATTTAAACTCAAGTTTTGCAATATTTTCCTAATAGATTCTCTACTTTACTAGTCAAACACACATTAACAAACAACTGAGAGAGGCCTTGATAGTTTTCAAGATTTTGTTGTGCCTTACGTCAACAACAAAACAAGAGCAAGAGCCGTAATCTATTTTCAATTTAAATCCGACTAGTAATATAGTGAAATCAACAATCAATCACAAAATATTGCATTAAACTAGAACCTAAAAATAAATTAAATCTCATTCCACAACCCAAGTTTAAGAAATTAGCTATGCATAATATTTCTAGCAACAAAAAGTAATCTAAGTAAAGTCATATTGAAAATTAAAGAAAACACCAACATAGAATAAATCTTAGAATGCAAAATCGATGGTCTATAAAATATCCAGCAGTTCAAACGGTCAAAGCTCAAAGAAATAAAACAAATCAAAACTATAAATAAATAAAACTAAGAAAATTAAATGAAGCTTCACGCTGCCCAAAGGAAATGAAAAAAAAAAACAACAAGCCAAATCCACTAAAAGACCAAATGAAATGAATCCGTAAATGAAATTCTTATCTAATCCAAAGAAAAAGTAAAAGCAAGAAGAAAAATAGAGGTTGAACAACTGCCACAAGAAACAAAACTGAAATAAAAATAAAAATGAGAGAGTTCCACCGTTCAAGATGAAAAAGAGCTGAAAAACTGGAAAAAAAAACTGAAAACCAGAAACGAGAGAGAGCCCTCCGCTACTCCCTACGCCGTCTTCACTACTGTTGCTGCTTCCAGCTAAACGAAAAAGCAAGAATGAAAATTAAAGAGCCAAAAGCTAGCCGCCCAAGTCTTGCCCCCAGCTGCCTAACGTCTCAGCTAAAAATAGGAAGTAAACAAACTACCCCACCACTCTACCCAGGTTTGAACGAAAAGCAAGAGAAAAAAAAAAAAACTACCAGCTAAGCTACTCAACTTTCCCCCCCTCTGCTGTTACCAAACTTCAATGAAAAAAAGAAAATGATAGAACCAACTAATAACTCCAAGCTAAGCTCCCTGCTGTCCTGCACGTCCGAGTGTTCTGCTTGTGTGAGTGTTCTGCAACATGCAATTTGTGTGCTGTCCGAATGCTTTGTTTGCACTTTTCTGCATGTGTGAGTCTTCTTCTCTTGCTGTAGTAGCTGCTGCACGTGTATTACATGTGTGAGTCCAGATGTGTTTGCACTTTTTTGCATGTGTGCATGTGATCCGAATGCTTTGCTGTCTGCTGTAACGTGCTGCCCGAGTGGTCTTGTTGCTGCACATGTAAGTTCTCTTCTCCTGCTGTAGTAGCTGCTGCACAACCGAGTGATCTGGGTGTCTTTCTACTGTTGTATGTTTACTGATCTGCATGTGTACATGTGTGCATGCATGTGTGAGCTGGTCCATGTTTTCTGCATGTGTGCATTTTGAATGAGTGTTGTCCGAAAGGTCTTCTTTCTTTTGCTGTAGTAGCTACTGCACATGTGAGTTTTCTACAAGTGCTGTGTTTGTATGAGTGTTGTCCGCTGCATGTCTGCATGTGTTGGTTTGTTGCATGGTGTCCGAATGTGTTTGCACTTTTCTGCATGTGTGAATGTGTTGGTCTGCTGCATGGTGTCCACTGCATGGTGTCCGAATGATCTGCATGTGCATTGTGTGAGTCCACTGCATGGTCCGAATGGTCTGCATGTGCATTGTGAATGAGTGCTGTCCGAAGGGTTGCATGTTTGCATTTTTCTGCATGTGTGCATGTGATCCTGCATGTGTCCGAATGAGTGCATTTGATCTCTATTAGATGAGATTCCATAAAACCATAGTTAACTTCTCTATTTTCTCATAGGTCTCATTCTTTCTTTCCTTCCATAAATGCCCTACAATATATAAATGAATTGATATTATAGTTTAAGTATTTCAAGGGCAAATATGAGACTTTGATGTGCAAAAATATTGGCATCAATTAATTTGACATTCAATATTAGAATTTGATGCATAATTAAGTGTTCAATTCTTATTTGATAAAATAAATCACTCATTTAAACAACTTAATTATGCAATTCTAACCCTTTATCACCAACTCAGTTTTTGTTTTGACCATATTTTGAGGGAAATTATATGTGTGGGTATGTACAAATATTTGAGGTGGGCTGAAGGCGCCAACTTATAATATTATGCTTTCTTATTACTCTTTGATCTAAATATTTCAATCCTATGTATAATTGAAATGTTAATAAAATTATTTTTTATAAATTATATTATATAATATATATAATTATGTTATATAAAAGATAATGTTATTATAATTTTATGTTAATATAATATATATATATATATATATATATATAAGACAATTATTAATTTATTATAATCTTAAACATGAATATTCATTTAATCATATGCTTTAAATATAACATATATATTAATAATATTTTATCGTTTAATAAATTTTCAATATATTCTTCTTAATAATTATATTAGTAAATAATGTATATTAATGTATATTAATTAGTATATAATGTATATTAATCACAATTTATACTTTATGGCCTTATACTAACAGTCTAATACCATTATAAGTAATATACTTTAAGTCTATATATAAATTATTATATAAATCACTATAGTATTAGTTATACTAAGTTATACTAATACCATATCACTTATGATACTATTAATTATAGTGATATAGTAATACTAAACTATTAACAATATAAACATACTATCAACACAAACTTTTCAATACAGTACTATATTGCCAATCAAATTGTGGCAGCTTAGCCAGAGTATAAGGCTAATGCTTGTAGATCGAATGATCAAGAAATTGCTTAAGATCTTCGACAGTAAATATATAGAACTTGACCACTAGACCTTAAACAAATTCTTAACTCCTAGTTTTAAATAATAAAATGTAGTTAGATTAATTTCATTCCTGCTTGAATAATACGAATATATACAACTCTACCACTAAACCTTAATGTATGAAATGGAATTTACTCAAATTTACTAAAACCATTATAGGTTGACATAGGCTGCCAAGTGTTACTTCTATTTTCTTCCTTGCAAAAACTCTTTGATGAAATTCCCTCAACTTTGGCTTCTCCAAAACTCTATTCTTCTTCTTCTTCTTTTTCATTTCTTCCCATGTAGCCTTCCTCTTCAGTGGTACTTATGTTTCATTATTATTATTATTATTATTATTATTCCTGTTGCATTAATAGCAATAATTATTAAATAAAATTTATCAATTCTAAAATTTTAAACTTTAGTCCCATTTTATATATCTTTATCAGTTTTAGGTTTCCTTCGGTTTCCTCTCAGGTTTATTTAACCTTAGTCCCATTTTATATAACTTTAGTCCCCTTCGGTTTCCTCTCAGATTTATTTACCTGGGTTTCCAAGGCTGCATTCTCCTTATTTTGAGTTTCTAGTTCGGCTTTATGTTTCTCAACCTGTATAGAAAATGAGAGATCATAGTCTATGCTTTTAGAATCGTAAATTGTTTGCTTGCCAATATCTAACCTGCTTCTTCAATTAATCATCACATGCATAAGCCTTACCAACCTTTAAACAATAGTAGCTACTAATTTCTTTAAAATTAGAGGTATTTGAATACAATAAGGCATTTACACTTTACTTCTTCTAGTTTTAAAGAAATTAGTAATTGTTGTCAGTTAATAGTCATCACGTTGTTTATGCTAATCCTTTGGAGCGATGTGATCTTAGTCTTGATTGAAAACATGATATTAATTTCTAGATAGCCTATTGACATTTTAATATCTTGAATAGGTTGAATTAAAACATGATATTTAATTTCTAGCCTGCTGACATATATATATATATATATATATATATGTATGTCACGGTTTAGATTTTTTTAAATTATCTAGAAAATGAATGGTATTGGATGGGTTGCAAGTGATCATTACCCTCTGCTGGTTACTAGTAGATAACACTACAACAAATTTAACTTTTAAAGACAAAACTTTTTAGGGACAAATTTATTTTCGTCTCTAAAAAATCTTTTGAGACAAAATTTAAATTTCATTTCAAAAAACATTATGGTTGAAAATTTCATTTGAACAACCATTTTATTGTTTGAACATTAATTTTTAAAGACGAAATATTCTTCCCTAATAAAATTTGCTGCAAAAAAAATGCGGGAATCATTCCCTCCAAAAATAACACCGGAAAAATCAATTATTATCCCACCCTTCTCCTTCTCTTTAATCTCCCACTCTCCAATCCCCATTCCCCCCATCTCTCTCTCTCTCTCTCTCTCTCTCTCTCTCTCTCTCTCTCTCTCTCTCTCTCTCTCTCTCTCTCTCTCTCTCTCTCTCTCTCTCTCTCTCTCTCTCTCTCTCGTTATTGTACAGCCACCATCGTCAACATTTGAGCAACGACTACAGTAAGCTTTCGTTCTTTTCTCTCATCCTTCCATTCCATTTTTCGCTTTCTCTCTATTTGTCTCATCAAACTTTGTTATCGCTATTGACTTCATACACCACCCTTGTCCTCCCTGTTCACCAATCACCTGCAGTAAGCTATCTCATTTCTCTAATTTTATCTCCTTTCTCTAATTTTATTCAGTTTCTCCCTCAAAATAGCAGTCACTGCTTTGCTTTTGTGAAGTATTTTGCATTATTGAGTTACAAAATTTTGGAGTTTAGGGCTGGAAATGAGAGGATTAGCTAGGTGATTGAGGTACACGAAAGCTAAAATGGGAAAAGCTTAAATCTTGTGAGTTTATGTATCTCTTTCACATCATGAGTGGTTCCGTTCAACACCACCGTAACCTCCGTAAGAGTTAGATTTGGGGATTATTTTTCAGTTAGGTTTGATTGTCTCTCATTTTAAATATTGAAGTGCTATTATCACTTATGTCAATTTTAGTATGTTCGGTAGATTTTTTCTATTTGGTTTCCATGAAAACAGAGGAGTTCAAATATATGAGCTTTAAATTCAAATGGAAATAAGAGTTTGGATGCAGCTTTCTTGTAATATATAACATATAAAAGGCTCAGAAAAATATTAGCAATCAAACAATCCTGAGTGGAATGGTATGTTATTTATGGAACGTGCATTGTGTGATGGTGTTGGTGCTGCTAGCATTGTTTTTATGCTTCCCACATTTGTTTGTAGCTTAGAAGAATCACCCAGCATATAACTATTACGGTTGTGAGATTTGGCACCTTTTGTTTCTTTTGTTAACATGTATTGTGACAGTGGAATTGTTGCAGGTCTTTGCAATGCTGGAAATAGGTTTGGGACTCTTCCCAGATGTAGGTGCCTCTTATTTCTTGTCCAGTTATGTTGTTTTATTCAAGTTTTTATGTTGTTTTCTTTTCTCTGAATTGATAAAATCAAGTGACCATTCAAATAGATGTATCAGTCATTTATGCCCAGTTAAGGTCTTTGATTTTGATCATACAAACTATAGAAGAGTTTATAAATATAGAGTTTCTTGAGTTCATAGTCTTTTTCCATAAATTGTTAGCCAATTGTTGTACTTGTCTCTACTAATTGAAAACTTAAATTGTTTTGCCAGCTTTATGGGTTTGCATATGCTGGCCTTTAGGTGTTATTGGAACAGTTAACTTCCTTTCTGTGGAAGAACCTTTCTTTATGATCTAGTATGGTTTGGTAGTAGAAGGTATGTGCATTGATGAAGTCATTTCCACTACGGCTTGCTTAGTTCCTAATGTTTACTTCTATCTTATCAATTAAGCTTTATCGCCTTTACATACAATGGATTAAATATTTGTTAGTTCATGAAGTATAATATTGCAAGATGTGGAAATGATGTTCTTGCTTCTGTTATCATGGACTATGTAAAAGAAGAAAAATGAAAAAGATACATATTTATGCTTCCAAAGCATAGTTGTGATTGAATATAAATATGTTTTCTATGTGTATGTGGCTTCGTCAATTTTTTTCCCTCTTTTTTTTTTCGGGTTTTGTTTTGGGGGGGGATGGGATCATGCCAATGCTCAAACTGTCAATCTTTCAACATGAAAGACCCCCTAAAAGCCTTACTCAGCCACTCAATGATGAATGGTGGCTTCTCTTATCAAGGATCAAAAACTTGCACTCTAATAAGAGAAGCCACTCAATGACTGGGGAATAAGCTTCACATTGAACTTTTTTTTTTTTTTTTTTTTTTTGGAATTTGATCCTTGGCCAGTTCACAAAATAACACTCCATGAAGAATTAATGATTTTTCCATCAGAATTCTATGTCAAAAAACACCTTAAACTTAAAGATGAAAGTAATCCTATAGTCTCATATTGCAGGAAGGCCATGGGGTTTAGTCAAGAATAAAGTTAGAAAGGACTACCCCTCTGTTCGGTTAACAGCATGGAAGGTATGATGAGTATTATTGTTTGACACACAAGCCTATTTGTTAAATTGGCAACACCAAAGCTCTGTCATTTGTGGCTTGCAATTTTGGCCTATAGTTGGTTGGGTGAATTACCAGTACATGCCTTTGCAATTCCATGTTATATTCCACAGCTTTGTTGCCTCATGCTAGTATCACTGTAATCTTTTAATTTCACATGCTTTTATTGAAGTCAAGCGTTAGGAGAAGTGCTAGATTATGTGTTAGTTTTACTACTGGTTTTGGAAGTTGTGAATCTTAGTAAGATGTTATTTATTAGTTGTGAATTTTAGTATGATGTTTAACATATTTTGTCATAAAGTTCACAAGCACCACATTTAAAAAAAAAAAGAATAAAAATGAGAACCATATTAAGAGATTAAATTTTTAATAATAGATTCTATTTTTTTCTAAAGGAATATACGACATTTGTATAATTTTTAAAAGGAATGCACAATACTTACTTTTCTGTATTCTACATTACTTATTAAATATTAAAGGAAAGAAATTGAACGGTGTCACATTAAGATCTTGACACACGAACTCTCTTCTATAGTTCTATTGAACCTCCCTCCCTCCCTCCAAAATTGGAATGCAATATATGGTATTTACTGGTAGGGCATTCCAGAAATTCAACTAAGATTTTGTGGGTATTTTCACATCATTTAAATAAATTTTTTTATTATTTATTTTACTACCAATAAATTTGTAATAGCCTTCACTGCTGACGCTATATATTATTACCAACGTAACAATATATATGCCAGCGCATTTATCAATTATCGGCATTTCATTGATCAAATTTTCAGCCTTTTGTAAGTGCCGCCAATGCTATATAATTATTACCTGCGTAACATTAATATAAACGCTGGAAAACTATTTATTTATCAGTGTAAAATTAATCAATGGCCAGCATTTATTCAAACGATATAAACGCCGAAAAACTCAATACTTTATCAACATAAATTCTATCAATTGTCGGCGTTTTATGAAACGCCGCTGATGCTATATATTATTACCGGCGGTATATTATAAACGCCAGCAAACACGTTAATATAACGGCGTATAATTAATAAATTATTGGCATTTGTTTAAATGCCACCAAAAACATATATTATTACAGACGTAACAATATAAATGTTGGGAAATTACTAATTTTTCGGCGCATAATTGCTATATTGGCGGCATTATTATAAATGCCGCCAAAGCTATATATTATTATCGGCGTAAAAATTTAAACACCGGGAATATCAATAATTTACCAGCAGAAACATTAAACACCGGTAAATTTATATATCTACCCGCGCATATAAACACTGCCAATTTTGCCCTTTTTTTGTAGTGAATATAGTTATAATTGGACGTTGGGATTTCCAAGTAACTTGAAAAATCCCAAAACGGCTAGTGTGCAAATGCATGTGTGATTCTGCAAGGGTTAAGATTATTAAACAATTAACTTTATTTAGCTGCCATCTTAACTTGGAGCTTTAATATATATAATCTCCCTCTCTCTCTAGTTTCATCCTTATCCATCTGTCATCCTTGCTATATTAATTTATTTTCATTCATATATAGCCATAGCTCAATCCAAAAACCAATATAAATGATGTTGAACATTTCAGATGCTAATCCATTTTCCTTGTTCCCTAGTCTTTTAGAATGGATCCTCTTCACTTCTATCATTCACAGTGACTAACATTAACAATACAGTGACTAACATGAATAATTTATGTTCACTTTTTGTGTCCAATTATGAATTATTGATGTAATATGAATTCTGGTTATGATGATTAAAGGGGAAAATGGCCATATAAAATTGTTAAAAGGCTAGGATATTTTATTTTTCATACTGAAAAAAAAAAACAAAAAAGAAGTAAGCAGCCAAGGATTTTATTCAAACTAGTAGATTCGATTAGAATTTTCTGGTTTGCCAAGAGCTACACTTGCTGTTTATGCTATGCTTTCACAAAAAATTATGTTTCTTCTCTTTTCCATATAAAATGCAAGTACGAATTCGCTTCCAGATTTCATGCATTGAGATTATGCATGACTAAATCTATATCTAACAATATATTATTAGCAAACACAAAGGATGTGACACATGCAGAGGTCATATTTTCAGCTTTAGCTTTAAGGTGTCATATCTCTAAGTATGGTTTACTTAGACACTATTACTATCTAGGCATGCATTAGCATCATGCACATACTATATTTTTGGACAAGATCTTGGTAGGGACATGTAAACAAGAGTACCTTTTTTTTTACAAGTATAAACAAGAGGACCCGAAAGCCTTGTAATTATCTTTGTAATCATGGGCCTAGGATAAATGTAGCTGATAAAAGAACTAATCTGACACCATGCATTGAGCTTTTTTAAGATCTTGTTGGCCAAAAAAAGGGTAAATATTTAATTAGTATTTGTTGACATAAGCACATTTTACTTACCTAGTCGTGTATCGTTTATTTGAGAGCTTTATTTTTATGTCATGTTATGAATTCCCTCTTGTGCATTATTGCTCTATGTATAATTTCTTAAGTAAAAGTTATTACTTGAATGCCTGCAAGCTCTTATAATTAAGTATTTAAATCTTAGTCTGTTCTACTTTGATGTACTGTGTCTGAAATTCTCTATGAATCTTTAATTCTCAACCTGATTGTCAATTGTCATTTATTTATTCTGTACAACTCAGAGGGATTTAAGAATTGTGTCATTGTAGTCTCCTTTATTTGCATTATTTTATGTTTTGGCTTATTGTCTTTGTGATTCTTTCTTATACAGCTATAAGTGATTACAAACAATCTCTTTAGTTCCAAATTTGTAATAAGGAGAAAATAAATATCCATATGGAGCTATACTTTATGGCTTTCTATGCTTTATTCTTCTCATTTTCATTTTCACATTGCTTGGTTATTTGTTTTTAGGATTTTTATTTGCAGATTCACATTATAGGTTATTAGAGGTGGCAGAAGAATTGAGATATCTATATATGACATTGTTGTTGGTGATGTTGTACCTCTTAACATTGGTAATCATGTATTACATGTTTCGTTGCCTGAGTTAAACTAATTAGTCATTGAGAAGAAGTTTAACGCACACGTGAGGAAGATTCTAATAAAAATATAGTTTGAATAATTAAATCCATCAGCTTAAATTTAAGAACAATTAGTGATTTTAATTTAAAAGTATATTAAAATACCCTTCATGAAAAATTCCTAAAATTATGCATGCAGTAATTAATGTAAGTGACAAACTCTCAAAGAAGTTCAATTCCGGATGCAAATCGATGGTATTCCCGAAAATAGGATTTGGGAAAGTCTTTTCCGTGTAATGCAAATCTTTGTCATTTAAATCACCACAAGATTGAAAGCATCTCCTTTCTTGCACAATTATATATATGTATATATATATATATGTATATGTGTATATATATATATATATCTGCATTTTGGCTAAGTGTTGATGTGGGTATACGGATGTTCATAATTTTTGGGTGATAGTTTTAATCTGTGTCCTCCGATTGACTGATTTTTACTTGAAATCCCTACTTGGTCTCTTTATCCATCGAGAATGCAACTGATATTGTATATAGAAAAAGCCCCCTTTACCCCCACAACAGACTGCATGTCTATCTCTGCACTGTGAAAAACGTTATGGCCTTGTTCCATAAAATGGCATTTAAAGAAATTAACCATCAAAGTCCCTAAATTCATGTTATAAGTGCTCACCTACCTTAATTATCATACCAAATGATTTACTCTAATTTATTGGTTAGGCTACCACTAAATGGAAGGTAAATGATAATTATAATATGAAATGAAGACTACTGTCTATTTGTGTCCAGTTGTGCATACTGTGTTATCGATTATGTCCATGAAGTACTTTACCTAGCTTTTACATCCTTTGCCTTCCTAGTCGCTTACTCTTTTGAAAACTGTCATTCTTGATTTCAAGTAATTTGTCTACAGTCTTGCTTGGCAACATGTTATGCTTAGTAGTCTTGCTTAGTTGAGATAGATTTGGATTTAAACATCTGGCAAAATTAACTTTTTGTCTTTAAGAGTCTTAGTAATGAATGGTTTTTCTAATCTTATAGTTAATATGTTATTAGAAAATAGGGTATTTAGTCCAACTATTGTTAATCTAATTAAAAAAAGTATTAAAATGGAAGTATATATAGGTATTCAAGATGATGATGATATGTATGAAACTAGGAAAACCAATTGTGAATTAGATGTGGTACACCAAGGAAGATGATTCCAGATGTGCTTACATGTTGAAGAATTATTATTATTTTTCCCTATCCTCCTGAATCAAGAGTGGCAGAGATTTGATTAGCTAAACTAGGTGTGCAAATCTTAAAATCTCCAATGAGACTGAGACTAGATGTACTCTACTTCTTTTCTTCCCATAATGCTTGTTTAATTTGTTTGAGAAGTGCTCTACTTCTTTTCTTCCCATATTTTTTTATAAGTAACTTTTCTTCCTATGCCCCCTTGAAAATAGGAAATCATTTCAGTTTGTATACAGCTATTGCTTCTACTCACATTTTGAGGCTTCATTTACAGTCTGTAGAATCTTTAAAATTTGACCATATGAGTCTGGGGTCCAATATATCTATGCACATGTTACTCTTGCTTTTGTCAACATGTTTAGGCTCTGCCAAAATATGGATATTTTCGTATTTACCTCATTTTTGTTCACTAATAGAACTTTTAGATTGAAGCATCTGTTATTTATTTCTAGTCCATTAAAACATCTGTTAATTCATTCCTGGCAAAAGTTTTTAATTGAAATTCACTTCTCCTTTTTACGAAGCCTTTCTATCCTTTCTTTTATATGATTTAATTTAAGTTGTATATAATATTGTGCACCATATATAAATAATAGTTTTTAATCCTTAGTGTGACTTTCGATATAAGTTTGGAAATCCTAGTTTATTAGTCAAGTAATGCTTTATGTTTTTGCTTAATCTATATATATTTAGATTGGTGGCTGCAAGTCCTATGGATAATTATCTCTACCTTGATCATAAAAGTGTAGTTTGAAAGCAATGGAGACCTAAATAAATATCTAAGTAAATTGTTTGTAAATTTGCACAGGAGTTTTGGTTTGGACAGTTATTAATAAGCTTCTAATGTTAATAATACACATTTTTTCTAGAATTTTATTAAAAAGAGGTTTTATTCTAAAGTTTTACTTTACTTGAATGAATTTATGCTTTGAGATCAGTAAATTAGATTGATGCTGATGTGTTACAACTACTATGGAAAGTAGGTTTTCATGCATTTTCACCTACAATAAGGCTTTCCCCTGTCTAAATTCCTCCATGCTCTTCACTTTCTAGGTTTTTTGTTCTACTAATCTGTTGGTGTTGAGTCTTTCTAGAAAACTCATATAAAGGTATGCCTTTGTTTCTATTTTTAGTCTTTCTCTCATAAGTCACACTAATGATTTATTTCTTGTTCATTTTTTGTTATTTTTTCTAATTCCTAAACTCTTTTTTAATGTGGTTGAATAGAAGCTTTCTAGATATTTGATGTTTATTGCTTACACGTTGAAATATATTTAGAGAGTTGCTAATATTGCAACTGGCTGCAGTGACCTTGAAGCTATATTCCACTCACCCTTGCCAAGAGCATAGACCCTATTACTGCCTAGCATCTTTTCTTGAATATGGGAGCAATTACTTTTAGTTGAAAGTGATGAAGTGCACTTAGGCTTGACTTGATGTTTATGCTTGCATATGTACTGAACATATTTCTACTTGTTGTATACTAAATGTACTGAACATATGATTCATGTAAGAGCTCCATTTGACTTGTAAGGAATGGACAGTTGTTAGTTGAAACAGTGTGCAAGTGGATTTGGATGAATGTATGAATGTCTTGCAGATTATATGTAAGCGTAAAAAAACTACTACAGTTTCAGTAGTATTTTTTTTTTTTTAATTTTGTAATTGAGTATTTCCAGCGACTAAAAATCGCTGCAAATAGTTCAAAACTCGTCGCAATTACTCTATTCTAGCGATTTTAGTCATTGAAAAAAATGTTAAATGCAACAAAGGGAGCAAGTGTTGCTTCTGATATGACATATTTGCAGTGCATTTTGACCTTTTGCAACGATTTTAGTCCTTGGAAAAAATATTAGATGCAACAAAAGAAGCAAGCACTGCTTCTGATATGGGGTATTTACAACGCTTTTTGACCTTTGGCAGCGATTTTAGTCCTTGAAAAAAATATTAAATGCAACGAGGAAGCAAGCACTGCTTCTAATACGGGGTATTTACAGTGCTTTTTGACCTTTTGCATCAATTTTAGTCCTTGAAAAAAATCTTAAATGCAACTAAGGAAGCAAGCGTCGCTTCCAATATCAAGCATTTGCATTGCTTTTTGACCTTTTACAGCAATTTTAATCCTTGAAAAAAATATTAAATGCAACAAAGAAAGCAAGCGTTGCTTTTAATATGGGGTATTTGCAGCACTATTGTGAGCTGTTGCAAGGATTAAAATCATTGAAATTGCTCAAAAGCAGCAATCCGAATGCGAATTTCATAACCCATTTCCAACGTATTGCAATATCATTTATAACGAAAATATATCAATGCAATTGATGCTATTTGCAGCGTTTTTTTGATATCGTTGCAATTGATCAAAAAAGAAAGGATTATAGTATTGAACGTGCAAGTCTACAAGAAACTAAAAAAACGCTACAATTGAGATATTGTAGCGTTTCTAAGCAGTATTTGCAATGTTTTTTAGTGCTGCAAAAAGTCAAACTCCTTGTAGTGTAAGCTAAAAAGAAGTGCTATTGATATGAGTATACGAGTGAATGTAGTAAATATATTACCTCCAGGTGTTATTTATATGAGCATGATGAGGATGATAACGACTAATCTCCAAAATTTATCTTGAATACTCTCAATGTAAAGTGGAATGATTACATTTCTGATCGGTCCGACGTGTTATCTTCCCTATCATTTATAGCACATATCCACAGAACCAATCCTTGAGTCTCAGCTCCTAGCATCATAGATTAGAGCCCTTTAATATATGAGCCTATTCCTTCGAAGCCTTAAATATCACTTGCATGTATGTTCATAGTTGCTTACCTTGAGCCCTTATACAAATTAGACACTTTATGCGATAAATTATATCCATGCATCAATTAGCTAGGTATGCACCTATACATGTAGGCATGCAGCTACCATAAAAATATACTAGAGCGCATAATTTATTTAAATATAGGACACTACCTAATGAGGCTACTTGTAACCTTCTAATCATGTTCTTAACCTAATCATGATGTCCTCTCGCCTATAGAACCTTGAACTTAAACCTAACATATATATGATCAACCTCTAAGAATCAACAAGCCTAATTTCATCTAAGAGAACCTGTGGCTATGCATAACAAATATATATGCAACTAATCCTTATACATGTGAGTTCAATATCTTTTCATAATTAACCTCATCAATGCATTGATTCATATAGGGGTGTAACCGGTTCGGTCCGATTTTGGATAAAATCTAGGACCAAACCGGTATGTACCGGTTTTGTATTTTTGAAAACTGATTACGCACCGGTTACCTCCCTAAACCGATATGTCTGGTTTTACCGGTTTTGGTCTGGTCTGATCCGGTTTTCCGGTCTTAATATATTAAGTATATTAGTATTACTAATATATTTATCAAAAGAAATATATTGAAAATTCATTATGTGATGACCCGCTTTTGAGTGTATTTTCGCTGAAATAATTGTTTTTATTTTAATTAATATTTTAGTTATTTATTTTAGTTTATTTGTGTTTTAAAATTGTTTTTAATTTAATTGATGTTGTGTTTTATTTCTTTTAGTTGTTTTGTGGGTTTTAATCTCTTTTTGGCGGTTTAGTTTTGTTTTCCGGAATGAGGATTGGACCTCATCTTTTCCCTACATCTCTTTTCCTTTTTCTCTTCTTTTTCCTTTTTCTTTTTTTTCTTTTTCCTTCTTTCTTTTTCCTTTCTTTTTCTTTTTTTCTTTCTTTTCTTTTTTTCTTTTCTTTCTTCCCGCTCGAGCACCCCCCCCGGTTTCTCTCTCTTCTCTCTCCCTCACGTCGGAACTTCTTACCCCCGGTGTACCGCCGTCCGGCCACCGTGTGGCTCACCGCCGGCACCATTCTCTTCGTCTCCCTCCGGCGCACCACCCCACCGATTTCCACCCCCATCCGGCCGGCCGTTTGGCCGGAAAAGCTCTCCAAATGCTGCACGGATTTTGCTCCGATCCGCCGCCGTCGCTCCACCTCCGGCCACCATTTCTTCACCACTTCATCACCGGTCCCTTGCTGTCCTAACCCACCCATTTTCGGCCTCCAACAACCACCGGAACAGCTCCCACGAGCTAGCTTTCCTTTTTGGGAAATCCGGCCTCTTTCCGGCGATTCCGCCGCCACCCACGACCAACCACCACTTCCAATAGCTTTACAACCATCCCTAGACCATTCCCTATCAATCCCAAGCCCTAGTTTGTCCCCGTTCAAAAGTGGGTTTTTCACAACCCACGGCCACAGTGAATTTTCACTGTGACGTTACTTTTTCGCCGCCGTTTGCAACGCCTCGTGTTTTCTAAAATTGCCATATAGCGCTGTAAGTATTTTCCAAACCCTATTTTCAGATTTAAATATATATTACTCTTTCAATTAATTAATTTGCTGGTTGGTTGATTCCAGACTGAGTCCGAGGAGTTCGGGGGTCGGGTGGATGGAGGACGGAGTTACTTGATTTATTGTTTTATGGTTGGTTGTTTGTTTTGTGCATTGATAATTGCATTTGCATGGTGCATGCACATGTATTTTATTTTATTTGAGAAACCCTGTTTTGCTGACGTGATTGGATTTTCGGGTGCGTGTGTCTCACGAGCCCAAGCCGGGATGGGTTATTATCTCGGTGGAGCTCCTCTGGTCACTCGGGAGTGGATAATACTGAGTGACGTCCCCTGAGTTGTCGCTGGGCAACGACGGGAGCGGGGCTAGAGGATGGCCCGGCCAGGTACGCACAGGGTGCGAGTCTGGGCATCGCTCTACTCACCGACTCTGTGGCCCTTCGCTGGCAAGGGCTAGAGGATGGCCTAGCCAGGTACGCGCGGGGCGCGAGTCCGGACATCGCTCGTTTAGGTGTCACATGCGTAGTCGTTACCTGCGGTGTGGCACGGAGCCAGGGTGTGCGGATGATCCCTAGGGGAGATCATGGTGCATGCATAACCGATTTGTTTTTATGGTTTTCGGATGCGGGCCATTTTCTGGGAAAATTGCGAGTTTTGGTTTTGAGGCTTTTGATCCATTTTCTGGGAAAATGGTGGTTTGAGCCATTATCTGGGATAATGGCGAGGCGTGGGTTTTAAGGATATGTTTTTATTGGGCCAAATGGGTTTTTGGCATGCGTGGAAAAAATGTGGTTTTGCGGGACATGTGCATTGGTTTTTCTTGCATCCATGTTGTTTGAGTTCTATGTGTTTTTATCTGGTGGTGTTTGGGTTTACTTACCTGCGGTACCATTTTTGGTTCCGTAGCTTTTGGTGCAGAGTTCAAGGAGGAGGAGGAGGAGGCTGAGCCCGAGGATGCGGCTCCGCCGGGTTGCTGAAGTTATGCTTCGTATTTGATATTTTATTATATGCGTGTTTTGTAATATTTTATCTATGTACGTTTTAAATAGCTTGTATTGCGTTAAGAAAAATTCTGGTACTTATTTATTGACTTGCTTATCCGCTGCGTGTCTCTTCGTGCACATCTGTTGCCTTTGCACACACTTGGCACCCGTCGATGGGATGGTGACCCGGGTTGTCACCATCCGGATGTCTCGATTTCCCCGTGTTCGGGCGCGGGGATTTGGGGGCGTCACACATTAGACAATAAAATGTATTTAATATATATATTTTATATTTAAAACATATGAGCAAATAAATATTCATATTTAAAATTAAAATGTTATGTTATAAATTATAATATATTATTTCATACATAATTATATATTATATATATAATATTAAAAATTAATAAAATATATATAAAATATGTAAACCGGTCCGGTCTGGTTCGGTGTTGGAAAACATAAAACCGATTCCGGACCGGATTGGACCTGTTTTTAAAATGAAAAAACCGATTCCAAACCAAACTGGTCGAAAACCAAACCGAACGAACCGGTCCGGTCTCGGCCGGGCCAATTTTCCGATTTGTCGGTTTATTCTTACCCCCCTAGATTCATATCTAAGTCTGATAAAAACTTACAAATTATGATCAGCTGGCCAAGGCTATTTCTATAACTATCGATTCATATCTACGTCCGGTAAAAACTTACAAATTATGATCAACTGGCCAAGGCTATTCCTATAACTATCATGTAGTCCATATCATGACAATGTAAACCTCATACATAGTACACGGTGCCAAAACTTATTTACTAACTCTATCCATGCACCTAGAATACCTTAGCCGTGGGTCATGGAGCCTCTAACATTCATTACTACTCAAACTCCTAAAATCTCCCAACATGCATTCTTTGTACAACCCATGTGTTGAGGCCGTGTTTCACACCACCAACCACACGGATGATCTGTAACAAACAAATGGACGGTACTGGTTGCCCTGTGGACACTCCAATACCAAAGTTAGAATAATAATATAAGGGTAAGTGTAAGTAAAAGATGAAGTAAATCAAATCAATAATTTATTATCTCCTATAGGCTATTTATAGAGGTTATTTCATTAGAGTGATAGAAGTCCAATTAATCTTGTGTAGCATTTTCCTTTTAAAAGTAGGAGCATCTCTCATCTTAGGAATCTGAGTCAACTCTCTCTTAAGAGTCTGAGTCCCTTCTTGACTTTATCTTTCAGCTAAATTATAAGTTGTTGGCTTGATAACTAGAGGGTACAAATATCCCTTCCACCATGCATATATATACCATATAGTGCAATAAAATTTCATGATCATCACATTTCTATCCTTTCTTCCTACATACAACCGAATCCTTCAAGCTTCTTTGCTAACGAATTTATACATTAACACATGATATTCTTCTTAATTTCATCCTCTAATCATAATAATAGCAACTAAATACCTTACTTAAATAGGGAGAAAATTAAGAGTATTACCTTGGGTACAACAAGCTTGCTCCAAGGTAGGGTTGAATTGGCTAGCTTGAACTCTACTACTTTGGGACTGGCGTGTTGCGTAAAGGACATAGATGGGATTGGGGGTTTCGGTTTAAGGGCAGGAAGTACTGTGGGAATGGGCATAAGATAGCTTTCATATATAGAGTTGGGGCAATTAGGGACGTTGTTATTTAAGGGACTCAACATTGTAAAGATTTGTAAAATGGGGTTGGGTGTTGCTTAGAATTATAGTAGCCATAAGCTGTGTTTTCGGTTTAGGTGTTGCCTTACTAGATAAGGGTTTTGTTTGCAAGTTTTGGCCTTAAGCGAAAAGTATCATTGCGCTTGCCAACCCTTTCATATGCTTACGGGCCGAATCTCCTGTTGGGCTCTTAGTGGGCTGGCCACTATTTCCTTGTAAACATAATCTATAAACAAAACCCGGATTGAGAGAAACCTAGTATTTCTAAAATCAAAACTTTTATTTAAACGATATAAGTATTTGTGATTATATCTTTTAATTGTATATTAATCCAATCAATAAAGATAAAAATACATGCAATATAATGTATAGAACAAACTTATAATGCAATGCCTAATGTTTTTATAATTTTTAAAATAAAATATAAATATAAAATGCCACACAAATAGAGTTACAAGACCATTAATCCCAACTATGGGTATAAATCGGTCCGGTCTACTCTGTGGGGTGATGGATCGAAATTCTTAGTCCATCATTTTTTCGATTTGGCCCAATTATTTTGTTATTTTGTTTCATTTTTTTTATAAATAGATTAATAAAAAATTATTTAAATTACTAAAAATTAAAATTAAGAGAATTATTAATGTGAATTATATAACTAACTCATTAAAAATATTTAACTATAATTATATTTATGATGTTGATAGTTACTATTTACTAACTTAGACTTTATTCTTTAGTTTAATATTTTATATATAGTTAATAAATATCAAATAATTTCATTGTACATAGATTACTTATACTTGCTTGCAACTTAGGTATTTAAAAATAATTGGTGTAAATAATAGAGTATGCATGAATATATGATGTATTAACTATTTACATATAATGACATAAATTATCACATGATGTATTATTAATTCATAATTTTATATTTTATATAATCAATGATAATAAATTAGATAAAAATTATATCATTAACTTATATAATTACTATATAAAGATAATATATTAAATTATTAAAAATAATTTAAAAATATATATAGAAATTCGGTTTGGTCTGATTCGGTCCATTGCAAAATTTATAGATTTCGAGAGTGGACCGAATTTCTTTGATCCACAATTTATGAGATCAAGACCAACTGGTCTCAACTTTGATCTGGATCTAACCGAACGTGATTGATTTTTCCAATCCAAACCGAACTCCTTGCGCCCCTAATCCCAACCTTACCAAACCAGGTATAATCAAGAACATGTTATGAACCTCTTCAATAGTTAGATTCTTCTAGGTCATCTCCGAACTCTATCTCTATAAATGGCATTTTTTAAAATCATGGGAATAACCCTATTTACAAATGATGTGTACAATTTTCTTTCTAATACTAGTTGACATGAGATCAGCTTGAGATGTACGAGTGATAAGCACATACCGCAGTGTACGGAATTGTGAGTATCTATTATGTTAGAGTTTCCTCCGAAGCTGAATACACCAAAATTGAGTATTAATGACAACTTATTTGTTACGAAAATGAATATTTTTTATGACAATAAACTCATTTTAGAAAGAAATAATTATTTTGATAAAATATATATATATATATATATATATATAACTGACACTAAATAAACAGCTTTTTATTGTCACATTAGCATATGAATTGCAATTACACTTATATAAGATTTACAACTTTAGGGCTCATTTGAATAGAGAGATGAGATGAAATGAGTTGAGATAATTTATGAATAGTAGTGAGATTGTTGAGTTGAAATGAGATAAGATGGTTTTTGAAAATTTTGTATGTTTGGATTAGGAAGTGAGATGAAATGGTTTTAACTTTTGAAAATTTGATAGATGTGGATCCCAACAATTATTGCATAATGTTTGTAATGATTTTGTTTTATTTATAAATATATTTACAAATAATAATATAATTTATAAATTACCTACTCAAATTTAATTTTTTATAATGTGTTTTATAATAATATTATAAGATGATAATATTTTTATTAAATTATATGAATTTAATAAAATATTAAATCAAAATATTTTTTCCAAGAAAATAATTAAATAATTTTCTGGCTCAGCCAAATTTTAGTAAAAAGTGAAGAAAAGTGAGCTATATTCGGCCAAAATTAATTTTTGAGTTTAGGATTACTAAATCATTTTTTTTTATGAATATATATACGCATACATATATTTGTTATTCCTACCTTCTTCCAAACTAAAAACAATATCATAAAAATCATTTTTTTTTATTTTTGTTAATGTGAGGCAAATAATATTTTTATATCGAATCAAGTAGGTCGATCTAATTTTGAATCAAGTAGGTCGATCTAATAGTCTTCTCTCTGGGATTTCCTTCGTAAGGCGATTTCAGAGGTGAAGTTTGAGTCTCGAGCTTTTTTGAGTGAGTGTGGGAGTGTGCCATGGATGAGATTGAACAAAGATGGAGACAGCTCCGACTGTCTGCGGAGGAAGAGTTGGTTTTGGAGTGTCCAATAGGGGATGATGAAGATGTTACGCAAAAGGGCCAAAGGAGCCTGATAGAGAAAGTCTGTCTTGATCGGGTAGTAGGGATGGAAATTGTGAGTAATGCAATGGGGAAAATATGGAGGATTAGCAAGAGGGCAGAATTCCAAGAAGTTGCGAAGAATACGTTCGTGCTCACGTTTGCAACTCATGCTGATAAAGACAGGATTATGGATGGCAAACCGTGGCTCTTTGATGGTGGGTTGTTTGCTCTGCAGCAGTATGATCGTGCGATTCAACCATCGCAGATTGCGTTTGAAGTGGAGACTTTTTGGGTCCAAATGCATAATCTGGCGTTGGGTCAGATGACGAGGGATTATGGTAGACTAATTGGAGCGTCAGTAGGAAGAGTTGTGGATGTTGATACAGCGGAAGATGGTGTAGGGTGGGGGAAATATCTGCAGGTTAAAATCGAACTGTCCCTGAAAAAAACTCTTGCTCGTGGTCGTTTTGTCAATTCCTTTGGCAAAAAAGACATGGGTGCAGTTTCAGTATGAAAAATTGCCAAGATTATGCTTTAAGTGTGGTTGTTTAACTCATGAGGCACTCGGGTGCCAAAATGACGTTCCTCATATGGAGATGGAGGGGGAGGAAGCTATGCAATTTGGAGCTTGGCTTCGAGCGGAGTCAGTTTTCAGACGTAAAATGTCCTTTGCCGCTAGAACTGATAGTGCAGGGGAGAAGGTTGATTACTCTCCTTCTTCTCACAGGGCGGAGGGGTCTGTTGGTAGTACTGATCATGGTGAAAGGTTGGTGGTGCCGGAGGAAGAACTTGCACCGGCAGCTGAGAAAAAAAGCAATTATGAGTGTAGCGAAATTGGAGGAATTTTTTCAAAAAATGGAGATAAGGCTGGTATCGTTATGGATAGACTAGAGGCTGGTAGTGAGTTAAATAAGGAGTGTGTTTCGGGGAATGAAGGTGCACAGGAAGTGGAAATTCAATTTTCAAAAGCCGTGGAATTCGATGATAGCACTTATTTGTCTAACAAAGGGGATGGTGGAAAGTTGATGGGCTTTAACGGGCCTCATCTGGAGACATTGGATGGGCTTCAGCCTAACTCGGGGTTAAGGCCCATTATGCATGTGCAGTCACAAGCTCATATACCCACATGCACAGCTCAAGTTGTGCCAAAGGCAGGGGATTCGATTGCTGGCCAGAACAGCATGAATGCTGTAGAACAAGTTAAGGATCAAACAGTTCAGAGGGGAGCACAAAAGTGGAAAAGGAGAGCTCGATCACAGGGTCGACTTGCAGCTAGTCTGGACAGTGTATCAAGAACCAAAAGGTTGCGTGCTGAAGATGGTGTCTTGAATGAAGTAGTGGCTGCGAACAAAGGGAAGGGTGATAACTCTAAGCATAAGGTATTGCCGGGGGCTTGGGAACCCCTGGACAATTCAAAGTCTTAGCTTCTTAGTTAAGACACAAGTTCCTGAGGTGGTTTTCATTATGGAAACCAAATTGTGTTCGAGAAGGGCTTAGTTGGTTGCAAAGAAATTAAATTTCGAATGTTGTATTGCAGTTGATGCTATTGGCAGGAGTGGAGGGTTGCTCTTGATGTGGAAGCAGGATATTCAGTTAGAATTACTTAATTATTCTCAAAGGCATATCAATGCTTTTATCACTAATGACATGGGGGATGCTCGTTGGCTGCTTACATGCTTTTATGGCCACCCTGAGGTAAGTCAAAGGAAGGTTGGTTTTGATTTACTAAATTCTTTTGAACCTGTTGAGTTGAGCTGGTGTGTTATTGGTGATTTTAATGGAATCTTAACTAATGATGAAAAGGTAGGGGGCAGAGAAAGGAGTGAGGGTCAAATGAATTTATTCAGAAATGTTTTAGAGAAAGGTTCTTTATTTGACTTGGGGTGGAGGGGGGATAAGTTTACATGGTCTAATCGGCATGAAGATTCTTCTTTTACAAAAGTTAGGCTTGACCGTGTATTGGCAAATCAATATTGGATGAATATGTCAATAAACTATTATGTGGATAGTCTTACTTCTGTTTGTTCAGACCATAGACCTTTGCTTCTCAAATGCATGTTCAGATATCACTCACGGGTTTCCATCCCTAGTTATTTTAAGTATGAGGCAGCTTGGGGCCAAGAGGATGGATGTAGAAGTTTAGTGAGTTTGGTATGGCAGAAGCCGATGGGAGGACTGAATCAGTGGAGGAATGTGCTATCCAAGCTAGCCCTCTGTAGTAAGGATCTACTGAAGTGGAGTAAAAACATTGATAAGGACAGACTACAGGCAATTAAGGAAAAAAAAGCAACTATTAATCTATTACAAAGGGAGGAAAGCCCTGATAATATGCTCTTATTGAAGCAATTACACAAGGAGGTCGAATTACTACTAGAACAGGAGGACATCAAATGGAAACAAAAGGCTAAGAAGCATTGGCTTGAGAAAGGGGATTGAAACACAAAATTTTATCATGCATGTGTTAACCAGAGAAGGAAGAAGAATTCTATTAAAATGATAAAAGATGACAATAGGCTGGTATTGACTGGAAAGGAAGATATCTCTGCTGGTTTTTGTTAGCATTTCTCAAAAGTTTTTCTCTCAACTTCCCCCACACGTGAGAAGATTGATCAGTGCCTATGTGGTGTGGAGCAAAAGGTGTCAGAGGAGATGAGACTCAATCTAAATAAGGTCTTTTTGAAAGAGGAAATTGAAGTAGCTTTGAAGCAAATGTCCTATTTTAAAGCACCTGGACCTTATGGTTTTAGTGCTGGTTTTTATCAAGACCATTGGGATATAGTGGGTGATGAAGTCTCTACTGCTGTTTTGTCCTTTTTACACAGTGGTATAATGCCTGCTGATCTTAATCACACCCTTATTGCTCTGGTCCCAAAGGTAATTTCTCCTACTTCAGTGCATGATTTTAGACCTATTAGTTTATGCAATGTTTTGTACAAACTGATCTCTAAAGTCCTTCCTAATAGAATGAAAGGGGTTTTGTCTAAGGTTATCTCTTGGAATCAAAGTGCTTTTATTCCAGGTAGGCTTATAACGGATAATGTTATGGTTGCCTATGAACTACTACATTCCATGCAGTCAAGACAGCATAGTAAGGTGGGTAGTATGGCTATCAAACTAGATATGTTCAAGGCCTATGATAGGGTGGAATGGGATTTTTTGGAGGCCATGCTACTCAAGTTGGGGTTTGGTTCTAGATGGACTGGCTTAATTATGGCTTATGTCAAATCCGTTAGCTATGCTGTGAAGCTTAATGGAGTACCTAGTGATACCATTATCCCTTCAAGAGGAATACGTCAAGGTGACCCTTTGTCACCTTACTTGTGCCTAATTTGTGCTGTGGGTCTTTCTTCTTTACTAAAACAAGCTGAAAATAGGGGTGTCTTGAGGGGGGTGGCAGCTTCGAGGGGAGGTATTAGAATTAATCATCTTCTTTTTGCTGATGATTGTGTTATATTTTGTCAAGCAAAACAAGAAGAATGGTTCATGGTGGAGCAGCTTTTGAGTAAGTATGAAGGAGCTTCAGGTCAATCCTTGAATAAACAAAAAACTTCTATTTGTTTCAGTAAAAATAAAAATCCAGCAGCAAGAGAATTAATATTGCAGTCAACAAATGGGGTAGTGTGTGGTGATTATAATAAGTACTTGGGTCTCCCTACCATGATAGGAAGATACAAGTATATGTCTTTTCGAGGCTTAAAAGAGAGGATATGGAGGAGAATGTGTAGTTGGAAATCTGTTTTTTTATCTACAGCAGGGAAAGAGATTCTTATTAAGAGTGTTTTGCAAGCCATTCCATCTTATACTATGAGTGTGTTCAAACTACCGTGTGGGTTGATAAAGGAAATAGAAGCTTTGTTTTCTAAGTTCTGGTGGAGTCATAATAAATCTGTGAAAGGCATCCATTGGAAAAGTTGGGAGAAGCTAGGCCAAGTCAAGACTAAGGGAGGTTTGGGATTTAGAAGCCTTGCTAGCTTTAATAAGGCTCTTTTATCAAAGCAACTATGGAGACTTATCCAGGATCCTTCATCTTTGGTGGCCCGAGTCTTCAAACATAAGTATTATAATTCCTGCAATGTTTTAGATTCAAAGGTTGAGACTTCTCCATCTCACATTTGGAGGAGCATCTGGTCTGCTATGGATGTAGTCAAAGCTAGATCTGTTTGGAGGGTGGGGAATGGTGAGTCTATTAAGATATGGCAAGATAGATGGTTACCGAGGTACTCTACTTATATGATTCAATCTCCTATTTCACTATTAGATATGGATGCTCGAGTTGCTGGTTTAATTAACTCTGGGACTCGTGAGTGGAAGGCAGATCTCATAGACGCTATTTTCAATTTAGAGGAAAGCAAATTAATCTTAAGCTTGCCTATTAGTATTCGGGGTGCCAGTGATAAGCTTATGTGGGTGGTAGCCTCAAATGGGATTTTTTTAGTTAAGAGTGCTTATTTTGTTGCTTATGAGTTACAGAGTATGCATAAGGGGCAGTCTTCTAATGCTTCGGGGTTGGAGGCTCAATGGAAAAAGATTTGGGGTTTGCAGGTCCCAGGGAAAGTAAAACAAGTGCTATGGAAAGCTCTTACTGATATTCTACCTACAATGGCTGCGCTGGTTAAAAAACAGGTTTTGCAAGATGGCTTGTGTCCTATCTGCACCAGAGAGGAGGAATCAGTCTTGCATGTATTATGGACATGTCCTGCAGCAACTGATGTATGGGGTGACTCATCTAGTCCTGTGAAGAAATGGCCTTCAGATTTTGTGGATTTTTCTAATTTATGGGGCAACTGGTCTATGAAACTCGAGGGACAGCACTTAGAACAAGTTGCAGTAGTCTGTCATAAGCTGTGGGCTAGACGAAACAGATGGGTGTTTGAACAACTCTTCCAAGATCCAGCTTCTCTTTTTATGGCTGCGTTGAATGAGCTTGAAATTTTCCAGGCAGCAGGTAGTATACAACAGTAGCACAACTCTGCAGCAGCAGTTCAGCAGCAGCAATTTTATGCAGCAGGAAGTATACAGCAGCAGCAAAATTCTGCTACAGCAGTTCAGCAGGATCAACTTTCTGCAGCAGGTAGTATACAGCAGCAGCAAACTTCAGCAGCAACAGTTTGGCAGCAGCAATTTTCTGCAGCAGGTAGTATACAGCAGCAGCCAATTTCTACAGTAGCAGTTCAGCAGCAGCAACTTTTTGTAGCAACTGGCCAGCAACGAGTAGAGGTCCATACCAAGTGGTCACCAGCAAGTGAGCCTTTTTATAAACTTAATTTTGATGCCTCTTATTCAGAATATAGTAATTGCATGGGGATTGGGATTGTTTTGAGGGATGGAATGGGTGATATAGAGGTGGTTCTAGTTGCACCAAAGGCTCATGTTCTTTCAGCTTTTCATGCAGAATGCTATGCCTTGTTAAGAGCTATGCAACTGTGTAGAGAGTTGGGTTTTTCATACATGGTGTTCGAAGGTGATGCAAAATAGGTCATTGATTGTGTTACTAGCAAGTGCTCGGATTGCTCTTGGAAGGGGCAGCTTGTAGAAGATATCCAATTCCTGTTGAATGGGCAGGCCAATTGGAAGGTTTCATTTACTAAAAGGGGGGGCAATCAGGCAGCTCATGCTGCTGCACACTTGACTAAGTTTCTAAATTTCGAATGTGTGTGGATTGAGGAGGGACCTAGTGAGGTTATGGAAGTTGTATTGAGGGATAAAAATTATATTATTTCTTGATGGATTAATGAAATTCTATTTTCATTCAAAAAATAATATTTTTATATCTTTCAATAATATTAAATAAAATCATTTTAATAAACATTTAGCTCATTTTTATTAACAAGCATACATTTCCAAAGTCTTATGTGCGATTACAATTCTCTAATAATTATATATTTCTAAATTTTTTTTATTCCAAATTTAGTTATATAATTCAATTCCTAACTAATTTTTAAAATATAACCGTTGCAAAATATTATTGTTGAAAAAAGTGAATTTTTTCGAAAAATGACATGATTTTTAAAAATCTACTAATTTTGAAAATATCATTATACCCACAAAAAATAATTTAGATTTTTTTTTTAAATATTCGTTGGAGAGTAATAGTTCATAACATATGAAGAAAATAAAATAGTTAGTAGTTAAGATTGTAAAAAGAAATGAGAGAAAATAATAATAAATAAATAATAGAAAAAATGATTTTAATATAATAGACACAGAACAGAGAAAGAGATGTAGGAAATTTTAAAAATAATTAAAAAATATTAAAAATAAATAATTTTTAAATAAAATTTAAAAAAACATTTACTTATCTGAATAGTTTGTTTGGATGAAGAGTTGGTCTCAACTCATCTCATTTCATTTAATCATTATAATTTTCTTAAATTTTAAATAAAATATATAAATAATTTAACTTTTTCAAATTATAATAATATTTTATTTAACTTTCGACCCTCATCTATCTCAAATTAAGGTTGGGTTTGAGTGTTAAAAAGTGTTAAGATATGTTGTGAATAATAGTGAAAAAGTAGGTAAAAAGTAATAATAAAATATTAAATAGTAGTAAAAAGTAATGAATAATAATAAAAGTATATAAAATAATAATAAAATAATAAATAGTTGTAAAATATATTTTGAAAAATATTGAGGTACTTTCAGTCAACTCAACTCACAATCTAAATTTAAAATTTAACTTAACTCATCTCAAATCAAACATTAATAAAATTTACTATTTTTTAATTTTTTATAAAAAAAATTAAACTGATCTCAACTTATTTTATATATTTTAAATTAAAATTTTTAATTTATTTAAATAAAGTTTATAAAATATTTTTTTTCAATTCAACTAAATATCTCTAACGTTGAAACGCAGCGAAACTAACATGTGCACAAAAGTTAACGGTGTTATTTTTAATTTTATTTATATATATATATATATATATATATTTTAAAACATTTACAATAATACTAAAAAATATTTTTTTAATTATAAAATAAAAAAATAAAAATAAAAAAGAGTAACCGATAGCTACAGCGAAAGTTGGGATCGGTGGGAATATCAAATTTAAAACAGCTGCGAAGGTGGCCCGTGTGGTTATAATATTATATTGAGACCTTTTAGGGGAGACCTTGACCTCCAGGTTCGTGTACTGCTTAGCTGTATTGCCTAAAAAGTCGTGATGGCCAGAATATAATAATGATAATTCCAAAAGTTGTTGTAGCACTGTAGCATACACAGAGCAAAGACTTTGACCTGTCGGATGTGAACACTTCGGACGGGATTCGTGGTTATTACTACGTTCAAAAAAAACATTATATAATAATAATTTTATAAATTATTGTAATTCTATATGACATATTAAATTTATTTTAATAATAAAAATAATTTTAGAATTTATTGTATCTTATATTTTAGATCTATTTTATTAATAAAAATTAATTTTATATAATTTTTTTATAACTAAAGTGTTTCGGCTTATTTAACTATGCAATTATCTCTTATTCTCTCTTTTTAAATTTTTAACAAGACGTCGTCTTGTTCAGTTGGTTGGGAAAACAAAAATCATCCATAAATCTATAAAAAAACGTGTCCTAATGGTTCAAGCTGTGTATTCTGCCTTGCCCATTTCACATTTATACAAGATAAAACTATTGACCTCAAATATCAAATTCACCAAAGTTATCCGAAACATCATAATACATAATCATCATAAACTTTGTTCATGGAATCATCCCATATGATTGAAGATACAAAGAGTCACTGTTGTTTAAGGCCACTACCCACCTTAAGGGAGAAAATCCTCTGCTTTCTCTTCCACGCCATTCCCAATTTGTCATACACTGGGGACGCTGCATTCTGCAATCTATACCGGAATTGCAAGAGGAATTACCACATGACTGTTATACCTTGTACAACTTTATTAGATAAGATTAGTGATTGCATGATAGTTTTGTTCCCAACTTTCTCAAAACATAGAGATGGTAGCAAGGGCAGGTTACCTGCCCAAGTTCCGTCTAAGGAAAGCCGGGCAGTCCGCCCGCATCTAGTAGTGAACGGACATACGCTAGTCCCCTTGAAAAAAGGGGAGGTGGGTGCAAGGTGGGCACTGCCCTCGCCGGAGTTTGACTTGCCGCCTGAGTTAAGTATATATATACACATACATATTTAAAAGAAAAATTAATTAAAGCGACATTGTTTTGTTTTATGTTAAAATATAATCCTCCCCCATGCCACACATATTTGTCTTTCATATCTCTCTCTCTCTCTCTCTCTCTCTCTCTCTCTCTCTACGCTTGCCCGGCATTCAAGCAATTCATCCACCCATGACCCACTTGTGATAAGGCCGAAGACTGCGGACCAAACTTAGCTCCCTACCCATGTGGGTGTAGAATGTGGGGTGGCGGGCTGCCCGTCCACTGGGGGCGGGAAGTAGGCCTAGATGATAGATGATTTTGAAAAAATAATTATCAGAAGGAACACATATAAAAATAAATAAACAAATAACATGAAGGTGAAAGCAATTAAATAAAGAATTAAAATCTAACTTTCAATGATTTTTATGTTTCATCTCACTTTAGGGTCTGCTGCAGATCGATCAAGGTAAAATATTTCTCTTTTTTATTTTCTTTTTCTTTACATATTTTTTAAACATTTATATATCTATAGATATATATATATATATATTTGTTTTAAAAAAAAAAAAAAAAAAAAAAAAGCCAATTCACTAATAGACAATCATTAAATTTTTTGGAAAGGAAAAAAAAAATAGAAAAAAAGCAACACAAGCATCAATCAAATTGGGGGTCCAATTCATCGGTCCCCCCAGCATTTTCCTTCACTTTATTCCCTTTCTCCACTTTGTCTCTGGTTCTGATCAGTGATCTCTGAAGTTTGATCGGTCATAAGGTTTTGCAAGAGTTTGATCTCTTAATCCTATTGTTTGCCACATAAGATTTGTTGAATGTTCCCACCGAACTACAAGGTTTTGTGAGAGTTTTCCTTTATTCCCTTGATGTAATGTAAGAGTTGGTAGATGATCTCCATCTAGCTGCAGAGTTGTCAATATATTCTTTCGATTCTTGATTTGGCCAAAGGGAAAATGATAAAGTTACCACTTTACTACAGTCCATCTACTACTTCTTTTGTATTTGATTTTTTTAATTTTTTATTTTACTTAATAATTAATGAAGTGAGTATTAGTAAAGTTATATTTTAAAAAAAAAAAAATTCTTAATGATTAAGAATGTTAAAAAAATACTTAAAAGAAAATGAGATAAAAATAAAAAAATTTAAAATACACTTGAGTAGTAGATGACTAGTAATAGGATAGTGATAGTCACTACCCTTAGGAAAAACACCATATGCAATCAAGTTTATAAGGCCAATAAATTACCATTTAAACATTTTTAAAAGAATTTAATCATAACGAAGGATATATGCACTGGGCTTACAACTTTTTCCACTAGTGCTCGTAGTATTGCTTCTCTCGGTGCAAGGTCTCTGTAGTTTTCAGATAATTAAGGTGTTATTGTGAATTTATAGATTTGTTTTGGTAATTAAATCTTAATCCCGATTTTTATTTTATTTTACTTTCTACTCTAATCTTTATGATATTTATATTTTGACCTCTAAAGTTTCGTTGCCACTAATTTAATAAAAGTTCTATTTTAGACCCTATTTTAGAATTTCTTAGATATTATTATTTTCCTATTTACGTATTTCTTGCCTACATTATTAAGAGTGGGAGTCGGAGCTCGACTCCGGAGTTGGAGTTGGCCCAAGGCCTTGTTTGGAGCCTTGGGCTCCCTATTTTCGAAAATTCTATTTTAAAAAAAAAAATTAAAAATCACCAATAGCCTAGTGGGCTTTCTATTTTAAAAAAATACTGTAAAAAATAAGTAAAAAATCATAAATACAATGAATAAATTACATACATATAAAACTAAAGAGAAAAAAAAAATACACAATCACAAATACAATATTAATAAAAAAAATGTTCGGAACCATCAAACAAACACCACAATTACAACCAACAACCTCCACAATCATAAATTCACAACATGTTAACCACCACAATCAAAATCACAATCACAACCAACCCTAACCAACTTCACCAAAGTCCTCAACCAATTTACAATGTAATAATGTATCACAATAACACAAAAAACTACAAATTAGTGATTATGATAATTATCAACACCATCACTACAAATTAGTGATTATGATAATTATCAACACCATCAAACGAGCATTTCCAAGCATCCTGCATTGTTTTGAAAATTAAAAAAAGTTAGATATTACACTACTTAGCCAAATTAAATATACTAATAGTTACGTAACTCAAATGAAAGTTAATGATGTAGCAGACAATTTGGACTCCATCCCACAGTGCGTCCATCTCAATCATCTGCAATTATTTTGGGATTTACAACTAGATCTACAAAATCATAAAAATTATAAATTAAATCATTAAAACATTAAAAAATATGTAAATAATTATTTAAAAGCATAAAATTACCCGATTCAAACCTATACTTCTCGGCATCATCAACAATATCTAGTCCAATGGGCGTTGAACTTAGCCAATTCTATCTGCAAATGAGGGCCTCCACGTTGGAGCCAATAAACTTTGATAAGCATCCAACACCCGACCCCCAATCCTCCAGTGCTAAATGCTGACTTAGAGGCAACTATAGTTAATAGTTATAAGAATGACTAGCAAATCTCGAGCTACTCAGGAAAGGACTGGAACCTTGGTAGAATGAATCTTCCACCAAGTTAATATATGAAATGTATTACTTGGTGCATCGATATCTTCCATAAAATAACATTCAACCTCAGACTTATATTGTATAATATTCCTCGATGCTCGAATTTGATGATACATTCACATCAAAATAGATAAACTACTTCCACGTATGTCATATAAGGAAGACGTCAAGCAGGTTGGTCATGCGGAGCTACCACCTTGACTTGAAGACCAACCATTGTTGTTGTAATGGCTATATAAGTTATCAATATCACTCTAATAAACTGATCAGACTTCTCATCACTAAGGACATCCCTAATCCAAAATTCTACAATAACCAACTTATATCAGGGATAAAAAATCGCAGCGATAAATAATAATCTATTTATCTTCTCAATACCTCCCAATATTTATTATATTTGGATTTCATTCTCGTAGTCATACAATCCCACAATCTAACAGTGTCATCGTAGCTCTGTTGCAAGTGTCATAAAGCCTCGAGAGCTTCTCAAAATACATATTCGCAGTACAATATTTGGAAGCAAATATGAACACAATTATGTGATAAAATAACTTCAAAAATTGAACAAAGTACTTATATTGGCCCAATCAACATTGGCTGGCGCATCAAGTCCCCTTCCCCCTACTTGCTCTAGAAAAGAATACCTCAGGCCCACATCCTCAACTTTCATCCACTTGAACACTCTTTGGTACTTTTGCACTACATCTAACATTGTTTATGTAGAGTTCCATTAAGTGGGAACATCCAAACTCAACATATTAGAAGATAGGATCTCAAGTTGTTTGACTATAATCTTAAACTTGCCAAGCCTTTAGGAGGAATCTTTCACATATCACATAAGGTTGCCGACTTTGGTAATTAAATCATCAACATCTTTCAACCCCTTAGCAATTATGAGGTTGATGATATGATCATAACATCGAACATGGATAAACTTGTTCTCATGAATTGTATCATTTTTTACCGTCATATTCCTCCTTAACCAATCTATTATAATGTCATTAGTACTGACATTGTCAACTATGATATAAAGTACTTTTTTAGTCCCTCAATTCTTTTTACAATTATCCATTTACTTTTCAATGGATGAACCGTTGTGATCTTCAATTTGTTTGAAGCCAATAATATGCTCGTGTAACGTCCACTCACTGTTAATGAAGTGGGTTGTGTGATACAAATGTAGCTGAGATTATGTATGGACATCCATGTATTAGTCGTGAAGTACACTCTCTAGCCTGTAATAAACATCTCCTTCATCTGGGCCCTCTTCTCCTTGGTATGCCTCTTCAAATAATCTCGTATCATCGTATACCATGAAAGGATAGGAAATCAGGGCTCAAGACACTACACAAATTTATGAAAGCATTTTCCCTCAATGATGAGAAAAGCATCTCATCTATTATGATCATTTTCGTCAACATCTTCTTATTGTATTGAGGGATTGACAATTTCTTACTCTTTGTACCATTAGTGGCTATAGAAGTTTTGTAAGTTAGCTTCGTCTAATCATTGGCCACCAACACCTTGTGTATCTTATACTACTGGCAGCCTGTAAGATGTACTATTAATACAGAAGTTCCTTGTTTCTTCGAATGACAACCACAAAGTTGCCCATAGTAATGGCATCTTACTTACAGGTTCGCACGATCACTAAAAATTCTAGTGAACTGTTCCCATGTCTATGACCTCTTTTTACTAAGTCATGATGGTCAACTGACATCAATATCCAACTCTTCCTCCTCATTAAGAATAATCTCTCATCTTCTATATCTATAGGTACTCGACTTGCACAGGAAGTAGCTATTCTAGATGTGGGACTAGGGATGGAAGTAACTGTCGGTATAGGAACTATGGCATTCCATTGTGGACAAACACCCCGAGTAGGTGTAGCATCCATATACATATCAATTGCACTGAAAAAAATTAAGAAACAACCAATAAAGACATGTTATGAAAATAATCTAGACATTGGAAACACATTAAGATCATTTAGTTAACAGACTGATTGTTTTGAAAAGAAAAAATATATGTGTGGTTTTAAAAAGAAAAAAAAAATACTAAAAACTCACATAGATTTAAAAAAAACAATACAAATCACACATATTCATTGTTGAAAGAAAAAACTTGTTTAGTTAAATTAAAAATTGTTTATTTTTAGCTAAACAATTCACTTGAAAGTGTCGAGCGAACATCAAACAAATAATCTGTATGAAGTTCGCTTAAGCCACAGTCGAGCAAGCATCAAGAGAACAATCTGTATGAAGTTTGCTCGAGCTATAGTTGACTGAGCATTCAAGCGAACAATCTATATGAAGTTCGCTTGAGCCACATTTAAGCGAGCATCAAGCGAACATTTTCTAGATGGTGTTTTCAAGTTTTCAACAACAAAATCCCCCAATTCAAAGGCTAAAAACCGAAATTCCCCAATTCAAACAAAAAATACAACAAAATTCAAAATCAACCCAATTCGATTTTGAAACCCTAAATTAGAAAAGCCATAAATCAAACAACAAACATACATGAAATTAGGGTGGCTAAAATCGCCTTATAGTGTCACAACGGCTGATGAGGAGTAGCCTATGGTGGCTCGCAACGGCGTTAGGCAATGGCTGCAAAGGGCTACACGGCTAAGTCATTGATAGGCAGAGAGATCCAAGGAGGAGAGAGTGGGTTTGCCAAAATGAGGGGGAGAAAGGGGGTCCTGTGTTTCAAACTCCCGATGTGCACAAAACAACATCGTTCCACTTGAAATGGAACAACTTTGTTTAGTTGAAATGGAACGACTTTGTTTAGTTAATTACTAATTCAAACTATTATATGTAAAACGACGCCATTTTACATCTGATTTCTTTTAAAAAAGAAATCGAAGTTTGGACTTCGACTCCAACTCTGAATTTCAACTACTCTCACTCCGTCAAAGGCGGAAGTGGAGCGGGCGTCGATCGTAGTTGGAGCCAACATAAGATTTGTGTACCAATACCATACTTGTTTTAATTTCTTATTTTATTTTATTTCTACTAAACTAATTAAGTTTTTTTATTCATCATCCCTACACTACATAGTTGCTAAGAGAAGAAAAATAAAAAGATGAAAAAAAAAATCAAAGTAGATATATGATATAAGGATGATAAGTTGGATTTTTCTTTTAAAAAAAAAATGGATTTCTTCGTCTTGGAGCCTATAAAAGGGGGAGCTCATTTCGGAAGTGGAGTGTGTGCAAGTACGCGGCCAAGGGGGTGAGAGGGGAGAGGAAAAGCAGAAAAAAGAAATAAGAAAAAGAAAGAGAGGTCTAGTAAAGTACAACATACTTCAATGGTGTAAAGGTTTATTTATCAATGTAAACTGTGTCAGTCTTATAAACAAACTTGTGGATTTATTTGTTCATTGTTAGTTATTATTTTATATATTTGACTAACCATTTATTTAATGATTTTTATTTTGAATTCATAACTAATTTTGTAAATAATATTTACTTTGATGTTTAATTAAGTATTACTTGTATTTTCAATATTTGTCTACTATATATTCAATTAACTGAAAATGATTTTTGGCTTGTTTTGGTCTTTTTTCCATAACTCATTGAACTCCACATATTTAATATTGAGTGTTGTTGGAAAATACGAAAATTTTTTTGTACTAATGGGAATGAAGGATGCACAACTTTTGGCACCTCTATATGAGGATTGGCAAGCTCGGGTTTTTATTAAGTTTTTAAAATTTTTTTATGATGCCACCTTGAAAATATCCGGCTCGTTGTACGTGACCTCAAATATGCTATTTCAACAATTTTATATAATTGAGCACACTTTGAATAAAATGTGTCTAAGTGAGGATGATGTGTTGATGAGCATGATGTCTAATATGAAGTTTAAGTTTGATAAATATTGAGGGAACACGGATAGGATAAATATGATTTTCTATATAGCTTTTGTCATTGACCCTCGATATAAGATTACAGCCTTGACAGATTGGTTGAAAAGGTGCAAATGGAATAAATGAGAAGATAGAATTGAGGCCAAAGTGAGATTGCTCATGAACTGTTTGATTGAGCAATACCACAAATTTCATGGGCTAGGTAGTGGAAGATAAAATGTGGCCCATAGAAGTTCTTCAAGTAGTATTGGTGATGACTCGGATTGTGAAGATTTTGATACAACTCTAGAACAATATCTTGATGAGCAAAACAATTTGGTATTTAGCTCGAAGGTGCATAGATATTTGTCGGATGTGATTGAACTAAAAACACCCAAGTTTAAGATTTTGACTTGATGGAAAAGAAACTTATTTAGATAGCCCATCCTTGCGGAGATCGCACATGATGTATTTGCTATCCCTATTTCCACCATTGCATCCTAGTCTGCATTCAGCACCAGTGGATGTGTATTGGACCCCTTTTGCAGTTCATTAGCGCCAAAGACTGTCCAAGCATTAATTTGCATGTAAAATTGGTTTGGTTGTAATCCAATTAATTTTTTGGAAGTGGAGAAGCATGTAGAAGGTGTTGACATCAAAGATAAATATTTTTATTTATTTTTTATTATTTTTTATTTTTTATTACTAATTTACCAATTTTAACTTAATTTATACATTTTTTTTTCTTCTTAAGGTAACCCTCCTATTCAGATTCAGCAACTTCATTTTCAACTTCAACTTAATCATAGCTTAAGCAATAAGGTATGATTAATCTATCTATATGTAGATATATATATATATATATATATATATATATATATATATGTATATGTATATATGTAAGTTTGCAACATTAATATATTAGTAGTTCTATAACTTCTATTTATAACCTTGCACCTAATATTCACAAGCTACTTTTAAATGCAGGAACAATTATTACTGGATTCAAACAGAGCTTTGACGATTCAAACAGAGCTTTGACAATAAAGGTAAAAATTCTCTAGTTCCTTTTCATGGATACTTGGGTTTGTTCACCAATTAATTTCAATTTCACCTTAAAAAAATTATGTTTGTGATTTGTTTTGAAATGCAAGGAATTTAAAACAACCTAACATATATTTGGTGAGATGTGATAGGAGGCAGAGGAATAAGGCACTTGAAAATACAAATATGTTTTTATGTTTTTTTTTATAGGTACAAATATATTTTTATGTTAGGTGATCAGTTTTGTGTTTTAGTGTGTGAATAAAAAACCTACAAATAATTTTTCTTATTTTTTTATAAAGCTGTGTGACACAGAAGGATGGGTGCAAACAAACACCAAGGTTCTGAGAAAAGGCAACCAACCATTTTGACCTGTGGCCCCATGACACCTTCCCTACATGTTTAAAAAATTGGAATCTCTTCACTTTTGTGAGGAAGATGAGTGGGAAAGGCTATGTCCAAACAACCTCTCCTTCTCAATTTCCATTTTCTCTAATAAGCAATTTCATCTCTATCGTAAACTTATCAGTTTATTTTTCCTATATGGAAAAGCATCAAGCCTCATAGGATATGTAAGTTTATATTCTACACATGAGATCTTTGTCCTTAGCTTTTGTCTGAAATGAACGAATTAAATTTGTTCTAAATATAACTTAGACATTTCTTGTTCCTCATTTTTTTTAGGCATGGGAAATGTGGACAGAAGAAAAATGCTTAGAGATTGCAGGTCGAGCCTTGACAATTCCTATGTAGTCCCCCTTTTTTTTTTTTTTTTTTTTTTTTTTTTTTATATTATATCTTGATCTATGGGTTTATGGTCTTATCCTCTGTTGTCCTCTGTTTTTAGCTGTTTAACTTGTTTTGTGTCTTGGCAGATGTGTTTCACTAATTGTGGGAATGTGAATGCTTATTTTTCTTTTCTATATGTAGGAAGGAATTATTTGATGGGATTTTATTCCAATTTCAACGCTATATTTCATGACCTTAGCAGATGGGTTTGATTGAATTAATTCAGCAGCATGTAAGGATTTTTATTATTATGAGACAGTTAAAAAAATGTAAAAAAGAAAAAAAAAGAAAGATATTTGTTACAATCCAGGTATCCGGGTCTAAACCGATACCTACCCGGGGTTACAATCCAGGTATAGCCGGGTGGGTATCCGCCCAATTTTTAAAATTGGGATCCGGATCTAGATGTTCCCGGATATCCGGATCCGATTGCACAGCCCTAAAACTATCTTAGTACTATTAACAAACTATTTTACTACTATTTATAAAATTCTCATCTTATCTCACTTTCCAAATGAGCATCTCTAAACTTTACAAGGCACATGCATGTTGGTTTTAAGCATCTTGGCCTTATTTATTTGTGGTGTAACAAAATGTATATGGTGATCTAAGAACCCATGATCTTACTTCCATTTCTTCAAATCCAATATTAATGCATCATAATTCAAGCGAAATCACTAGACATACACATGCATGCGTGAAATCTCAATCTTCAAGTGGTGGCCGAAACATGCATATGGGTGTTTTCATTGTTTTACTTCCTACTCTAACACGCAACAAGAGAGTTAACCTCTTAGTTGTACAAAACATGCTTAGGGAAATGATCAGACAAAGACAAGTGTAGAGTAGAACTTACATTGAATGAAGAAACCTTCTTCTAGCTTCACCTAATTAAAGCAATTTAAGGAAAATTGGAATGGGTGGTATGACCAAAGAAAAAGAGGGCAAGAGATCAAAGAGCTTGTGACCAAATGGAAGACAAGAGGCTTGGGAAAATTCTATTATATATAGGCACACTCGAGTGGTAATTGGATATTTTCAGAAATTCCTCACCCGTTTATTGTCAACTTCTTTTATTGTTATTTGCCGTTGTTTTCTTTTATTATTAATGCAAATTTCTTTTTCAATTTAAAATTGTTAGCAAAATGTCATTTCTTTTAGTCGGTTGAGAAAAACAATCATCCATAAGTGTATGCTAATTGAATTGATAGGGGTCTAAGAGCACTCACAATAAATTTATCCATTTTATATTTATAAGCAAAATGCATAAGAATATATAAAAATAACGTTTTTATTAGACTATGCAAAGTAAATATAAAATTTATACGAGTTCAAGGGCTTAATTTCTATATTAGGCATGCAACATTCATCTTTACAATTTTATTTTTCTACTATTTCCTTTCTTGTCTATCTCTTTCTTTATATTTACTACATTTACATTTTCATTTATAAAACATAACAAACTTACAAAGAGATAAATGCTCATGATAAAAACTTTATAAAACATGGAAAGGGGTAAAAGAGTACCCAAAAAATAGGATAAAGTGCCATTCGATCTTATAGTATATAGCCTAGTTCTCTAAATAGAAAATCAGGGTCGAACCCCTCATCCCCCTTATTAAAAAAAAATAAGGGTAAAGTATTTCTCTCATTTTTTATTTTCATTTTAATTCTTTATTTGGGCTATTATAAGAAGAGATATTGAAATATTTGAGAATATTATAAGTTTAATAAAAGTTAGAGGAAATAATTAAAATTAAAAAAAAAATAAAGAAATAATATTAAAAAAATATAGGGAAAAAAAATAGATAGTTGATGTATACTGCATTGTAAAACAAAACATTTCTTATCTTACATTTTTCATTGATAAATAACTGTATGAAAAACTCTCTCCTTATCTATTTATCTATATAAAATAAAATGCTAGTTATAATATCTTATCTATTTATACATTAACGTGTGTTTAGAGCAGATGTAGTCCAGGATGGAAGAAGCCCGAATGATTTTTTTTTTTAATATATATTTTTTATATTTTTAAATTGTTTTTTAAAAAAAGTTTATAACAGGAGCATGTCCGGCCCAACTCTCGATAGCTCTACGTCAGCCTCTTTATTTTTTGTCCGACTTTGTTTTTGGTGTACAGCTGGATGCTTGTGGTGGTGGGGGTGGACATTGACTTGACCCACTGTTAAGTTTCCCATCTCTTTTCCTCCCATTTCAGTCCATTCTCTTTTATCTCATCTGCTTCCCTGCCTTTTCCGATCATGGCTTCATCTGATGGTACACAGAAAATTTCTGAAGAGAAGTTTGACATTGAGAAAATCATAGATGGCATAGAATCCTTGCTTCGGCGTCTTCCAAAAGTCGAGCACTCTGCCACCGGGCTCACACCTAACAACACGGACCGCAACAGTGTCAGTGACGGCAACCCGAACAATGGCAACAACGGCGGAAACATCCCCAGCAATCAAAAGAATGAGACCGACAAAAATAAGAATGGCCCCAACGTTTCAGATCAGGATCTATGCGCTTGGATCCGGACTCTGCTTACCTTCGTGAGCAGTGCCGATAATAAGGAGAACAACTCGGAGGCAAAGGACAGCGTCAATAGCAACAGAAGCAGCAACGACAGCAGCAATCAATCTAAAATGGAGAGAATAAGGAAAACGCTTACTCAAGTGAAAGCTGCCTTGATTGAACTCAAGAAACTTGAAGAAGGTGAGCTGGGAAAACTAATACAGCCTCATCTGCGACGTGTCGAAGTCATCCTTGGACCTCAGGCACCAGCTCCTGCTGATTCCTCTTCATTTACACTAACTGAAGCCAACCTTCGAGAAATCTCCAAGGAAATTATGAAGATAAAGAACCAGATTCCATCACTGCTCAAACTCTCCCAAACGGGTCCCGGATCTTACAACAATTCAGAGACGATCAAGAACTCCGATGCCTGCAGTGCCTTCCATGGAAATCTCAACCCACACAAAAGTAAAAGCTTTCTGAATAGCTCCTTTTACCGTGAAATTGAGGAAATTTATGCTGACCTTAATGATGTACATGAGAAATTCTTTTTGGCGTGCTTCGCAATGCTACCGGAAAATGCCGTGGTGAAGAGGAGGCTTTTGACATATTGGTGGGTCGGAGAGGAAGAAGTGAAAACTTCAACTGATGGAGGAAAGACAGCCGAGCATGGTGTTGATCAAATTCTGAAGAGATTCAGAGAGAAGGGATTAATCAAGCCTGCTAAGAAAGAGCTGAGAGGGGAAGCTAAAAGCTATAGAATGGATCCTCTAGTGCGCTCTGTTGTGATTAAGCTTTCCGGGAACGAGTTCTTTGCTTTTAATGATGATGGAATTCTGACCGGGAATCTCTCGGAAACAAATAGGGCTTGTGTTACAAAGTCTTCTGTGCCTCTCGACACAGTGTTAACAAAAGAACAGGCGCAGAAACAGGTGGTAAATTTTGAAGAGGAAAATCTTATCACGATATTCAATGTAAATGAGCCATTTCCTGATCTCAAATTGCAGCTTTTAGCAAAGAAGAAAGAAGCAAGTCTGGTGGAATGGTTATCGAAGATGAAAAAAGTTAAAGTCCTTTATCTGGGAAGATGGGAGAAATCCGCTACCTATCACATAGAGGTGGAGAGCATTGACTTCTTAAAAGGGTTGAAGAGTATGAAAGAGTTAAGGCTTCTTAGCCTTCAAGGGATCTCCAGAATTAACGAGCTTCCCAGTTCTATAGGAAAGCTCAGCAATTTGATGATCTTAGATGTGAAGGCATGTCATAATCTGGAGGAACTTCCGCAGGAGATATCCAAACTCAAGAACCTGACATACCTGGATGTTTCAGATTGTTATATGCTGGATCGGATGCCAAAGGGGCTATCTTCCCTCTCCAAACTCCAAGTCCTTAAGGGGTATGTTATTGGGAATCCGCAAAGCGGAAGCTTCGGTACCTTGGATGATTTGAAAGATTTAAAGCATTTGAGGAAACTGACAATCAGCGCAAGCAGCCACGACTTCCCTACTCGAAAAGACCTGCTTGCTCTCAACAAACTTGGAACCGAGGGGGCGCTTCGAAAGCTGACATTAGCATGGGGATCAAAGCAAGGCGCTGTTGCACAAAAGCCATCAAGGGTACCCACCATTAGAAAAACCGTCAGCAATTTGCTACAAAGGACCTCAACGAAGAGTAGTAGTTGCGAAATTGCGGAGCTTCCTGAGAAATTGGAGAAACTGGATCTTCAGTGTTGCCCAGAGACAAAGATACCTGATTGGCTGGTACCTAGCAAAATGAATAGCCTAAAGAAACTCTTCATTAGAGGAGGAGGGCTCGAAACTCTGAAGAATGACAAGTGGACTGTTGAGACTTTATGTTTGAAGTACTTGATTGGTTTGAAGATAGATTGGATAGAATTGAAGCAAAGATTTCCAAGGTTGGCTTACCTGGAGAAAGTCGGATGCCCAAGGATCACTTTCTGCCCTTGCGATGAGGATGGGGTATGGAAGAAGCCTACATCAAAATGAATTATAGCAGTTCCAATGACCAAAAAAAGTGAAAATTATATATTGTGAAATGGTTATTGTTTTCTGCTCAATGGACAATGTTAGAACATTGTTGTATGTTTGTTCCTACTAGTTTTGAGCATCTGATTTCTTATGTTGCTTAAATGTTTGCACCTCCATGAGCAATATGTGAGAATATCTTCATGGTGGATCCTTCCATGGTCTTGTTCCCTCAAAGCCATAGATGATTTTTCAACATAACAACTAACTTAAGTGCAGAGCAACCTTATTTAATCATTGTTAAAAAAAAAAAACAGGGTTTCAGTTAATTTTCTTTCCTAGGTATTCTTGTTATTGATGAAATGATCCAAAACGAATACCAACAACAGGATTATACCTCTTTCACATAAAACTTCTGTCTTCTGTTGATGACTAGATATACAACTAAGGCCTTGTGGTTGCCTTCACCAGTCCACGAGTTGGGGTTGATTTGTGGTTTGATACGGCTTTTACGAACTCTAGTCCAAGGTGGAAACCACAGAAAGAATTCATGTTTTCGAATTGAGAAATTCTATACACAACCGCAGTTTTCAAACCGGTGCGAAACCGGCTGATATGGCATTTCCACGTCAGCTGATTTAAAAAAAAAAAAAAAAAAAAGCCCGAATTGAAATAAAACGTAAAAGTGGAGGGAAATGGACCAAAAGCTCTGGCGCTACACTGTTACCCAACACCTAGACCCATTTTTGCAAGCTTGATTCTTTCCCATTTGTGGTCGCAGCCGTGGGTTGTTGTGTTCGCCATTCATCACGCATTCCAGAGTTGAGCTGTTGTCGTCAACGTGGGGTGGAAGCAGATTTTTTTTTTCTTCAGATTTTCAGATCTCCAAGGTTCACTCACTTTCACTGCTACAGTTTGAGTAATTTTTTTTTCTCTTCTTTTGGACTTGATTTTCTGTTGTTCTTGTTGGTAAAAATCAGAGCTTGAAATCTGCACTATTATCCCACTTAGATAATTAAAATTTGATAAAAAAAACTTGAAGAGATACAAAATTTCTTATAACTAGCAGTGGGTTCCCACATTTTATGATCGAACGGCACACAAAAATAATTACGTGAGATTGGCTAAATGGAACACCCAAAAAGGAAACAGAGAAAACATCTAAAATTGCTTCTAAAACATTGTACCTAAAGAAAAAAACTAATTTTTTTAAAAGAATAGGAAAGAATGATAAAAACAATAGACAAGATGGACAGGAAATGAAGAGGTTCGTTGGAATAAGAATTAAAGAATTTCAAAAGATGGTCTTCGCCTCTTAATCCAATTTGTTTTGAAAAAAAACAAGAAAAAAACAATTTATTTTGAAAAAAAAAGAAGTGACTATTTTTCGCATTGGCTTTTATGCTGTTCTCAAAATGAAATCTTGCTAATTGTCTCAAAATGCTGATAAAGAGAACAGGCTATACAAGAATATTTTTCTTTTATTTTCATTTTTTTCTGTGGAATATGCTAATTAACATGTGTGCTTCTTTATTTCAAGCAGTTTTCAGTATTTCTTTTTGTTTTCAATACAACTATGAACTGTTCTAATAGATAAAACTACTTAAATCAATTACTTCAACTGAAAAACTAGTTAAAATACGATACATTAGTTGATGTGATTAGGCTTAACAGAATTCAAGATGAAATAGCTTGGTAAGATAGTGTTATCACATGTACAAGTAAACCCTGACCCATCATTCTGTGGTTGCAATTTAAGAGAAAGAGAGAGCATTTGGTAAACCCAATAGGAAGCTTTTATGGTAACCCAAAATGACAGCAAGAGAGAGTGAAAGGGGAAAGAAAGAGAGTTGTTAGTTCATTTTTTATGGTAATCGACATTGCAGCCACTAATTTTTCTATTGGTGATGTTGCTACTATTTCTAGTTGTCTCCCTCTTAGTTGATATTTATTTTCAAAATACATCAATAACTTATCCAATAACATTTTAGGACATACCATCAACTTGTCCAAAAATCCCAACTTTGGCGCACAGTTACTATGGATCAGTGCCTATGTGGTCACCGGCTTTTCTACCATATCCCGCTCCATGTAGGTATATATGAATGCTATTGATTGGAGGAGGATTGAACTGGAAATAATTAAAAGTTTTGGAAATATTCAATTTGTCGGAAATATTTATCACTTGGAACAACAGTCTAATTTGGCTTTGGCTTGACAGGAATTATGGAAACCGATGCTATCATTCTGGGAGTTACAAGCAGTTTTGAGGACTTGTATTTCCAAAGCCTTGTTCAGCTGGGAGTTACAAGCAGTTTTGAGGATCAAAATATGGATCAAAACTTTCAAGAATTATGGCTATGTATATGACCTGTATTCTGATGTATGTAGAATTATAGCAGTCTTAGAATTTATGTCTTAAGGTTCATATAGTGTGAAGAAATCACTCCAGGGCACTGTAAATGATTACATGGGGAATTACTTGGCTTTGATGTATGTGACTATCCAGGATGTAATGGTTATGTGCATTTTTCTCCCACTCTGGCCATTAGGATCATAACCCAAGTGAGCGCATTTTTTGGCCACTCTTTGGCCATTAAAAGTGAGCATCTGGAAGTAAAATAAACCAAATGTCCTGGCACAATTCAATCTCATCACAGCTTGCCCATTCGATAAAACAGGATGAAATTAATCTCTGAATTCAGGCCCTTCAAAGCAAAATAAACAATAACTTTGCAGGAAAAATTTAATAAGTTTTTAGATTAGTTGCATCAAACTTTCAAAATCATTTTTACACTTGCCTACAAAACACAATAAAAATCAAGCAATTCTATCAAAACTGCAACATTCCCATCACAATATTCCATGAAATCTAACAAAACACGAATAAGGATGTACAAAAATTCATACATCAAGTCTGGAGTTCAATACAAGAGCCAAAATCCAATACAAAAACATAATACTACTAATGCAAAACCCCAATACATTCATTGTAAACGCCTTATTTCAGTTTCTTGTGCGTGATGCCCCAACTTCTTCTCGAGCTGATCCACTATCTTACGAAGGTCAATCTCACTCTTTTCAAGAAACTCGACCATCTTCTTGAGATCTTTCTCCTTCCGTAACAGGTTATTGATGCTTGGTCTTCACATATTCCTAAAATTTTGGGATAGTCAATTAGCACAAGGAAGACAAAAAGGATAACATGTAAGCTCTCTCAACAAAAGTTTTACAAAATCAAAACTAAAAAAACTAAGGACAAGGATATCCTGAAAATTAAGTGAAACAAACCAAAATAAAGTACATCCTTAAGCTGGGGGTTTGGGGGGTTCAAGGTTTTAATGCCAGCATTTTTCTGTTTATGATATCACTGGGGCAAATGCTTACTCATCACAGCTTATTTAGGAGTCCATGATCTATAGTACCAACCCACTTTATTTCAACATGACTTAAAAGTGATCCGGTTATGCCTTTTGCTCTGTTATTTATTTGTCGTACCCAAGAAAGAACCACCTCTCTATTGACCATTACTTTTTTTTTAAAAGTCTATTGACCATTACACATTTAGTTTCCTAATTCTGTTGTCATAAAGAAAATTAAAAACAATAATCAAGATATAATGCAAGTCATACATGTTCTAATTGTCTACTACCCATAAAAAAAATTAAAAAAAAAAACAAAGCAATATAAGGAATCAAGGCAGGAAAACAAAATCATAACCCGCTGATTCACAATCAAAAAGAAAAATTTGACATACAAAAAAGTAAATTGTTAAACATAATTAATTATTGAAAATCACTGTCACCTTAAATGTCATTGCTAAAACTAAACAAGCAAATAATCCCAACCAAGCATCATGATCCAATACTCCTATCCAAGAACATATATCACATACCAGCTTAACAGCCACCTCCTCTCCAGTTTGTACATTAATGGCTACCACCACAAGGAAAAAAAAAAAGAAAGTTAGAATTTTGAAACAGAACGGCAAAATAAAATAGTCATCAAATAACAATGAAAAAATAAAATAAAATAAAAACAATAATAATGGAAAAGTATTGAATGAAATACCTAGATAGAGCTCCCCAAAGGACCCACTCCCAATCTTTCCCCCCAGCTTAAACTTCCCAGCAATCACATGCTCCATTATCAAATTCCCTTCGACACACGCCCACCCAGAAGCTCAAAAGTGTTCAGATATGTGACCAACCCAACATTTATTTGTGCAATTAACCCAATACCCACCAAAAATTGACCTCCAAGTTCACGCTCCTCCAGATTTCAAAGAAAAAAAAGAAATTTCTTGCTTTCTTTGGTAATTCGGAGGGGAAGAAGACCCAAAAAAAAATCACAAAATAAGCATTAAATCAGGACCAAACTGGAGAGAGAGAGAGAGAGAGAGAGAGAGAGAGAGAGAGAGAGAGAGAGAGAGAGAGAGAGAGAGAGAGAGAGAGAGAGAAGAAGAAGAAGAAGAAGAAGAACCTAGAAGACCAAAAAAAATGGAAGAAGTCTATAAATCCACTCAATTGCATTACGAATCTATGAGTATATGTGGATAGTGACACATGTTCGTAAACGTAAACGACCATACTGAACAAAGGGGTTTGAGATCATTTACCAGACGAAATGCAGGCGTGCTCGGGTTGATTCCAGATCTGAGAGTGGGAAATGTTGGAAACCAAAACGAAAAGACATAAAAAGGAGAAAACTAACCCGATTTTTTGAGGTTAGGGTTAGGGTTATTTTAATCGGTGCTCTGTGGGAAAGCGGGATTTCAGAACTGGATTTCGTGGCTCTAGTTTGTCGATTTGTGGGTTGAAATTGGGTTTCTGGCTCTTGGGTTCGAGGCTTGTTCGTGGGTTTGTGCGTCAGTGGTTCTTCGGTACGAAGCTGAAACGTGGGTTTGTGGGTTCTTTCTTCAACTGGGAATGATTTTCGACTGGGATGGAAGGCTGCTTCTGCCTTTCTGCGGAAGACGATGGGAATGAGGAAGAGAGGAGGGTCTTGGAAGGAAGAGAAAGTAGAGAGTTTTCAAAACGCAGTAACACAGTGACAAGGCAAGTTTGGATTTGAGTTAATGCAGTGACGACGCCGTTTTGAAACGTGCCACGTAGGAGCCGGTTACGCGGGGGTTTCTCAGGTCGGTTGTAAGTAGACTTTTTCCGTTGAACCTCTCCTCGTTGTTCACGTAGTCCTCGGCGTCAATGTAATAATTCAACTCGGGCTGGGACATCGGGAGCGAAGTCTTGGGGTGGACGTGCTTGATGTACTGCTTCTCCCACTGGCGGTCCTCGAATCGTGTCAAGGGCGTAACTGGTTCGTTTCAGTCCGATTTTGTATAAATTTTGAACGAATCGGTGTGTGTTACATTTTCAAAAATCAATGCAAGACCCGTTATCCCTCGATAATTTCAATTTTATCCATTTAAGTCTAGTTGGATCCCATTTTTTTATTTTAATCAAGTACTAATATAATTTTTTAATATATATTAATTAATTAAAACAAAATATAAGTAAGATATTAGTATTTTTAATATATTTTATATTTATCAAAAGAAATATATTAAGAATTTACTAACCTATAAAATGTAATTAATATATATTTTATATTAATAACATATATCAAACAAATGTTTATATTTACGATTAAGATTTTTTGTTATAAATTGTAATATAAAATTATTTAATATATAAGTATATATAAAAATTATATATAAAAAATATTTTATATAATATTAAAAATTAATTTATATATGTATTTTATAAACCTGTCCGGCCCAATCCCGAAAAGGCCAAAACGAAAACCGGATTAGATTTAACTGGTTTTTAAAATATAGAAACCGGTCTCAAGCTGGGCCGATTTAAAATTGAACCAACCGGTCTGGTTTGATTTTTCGATTTTCCGGTTTAAAGTTTCACCCTTAATTGTGTGTGCATCGCTTTATAGTGGATCTTAATTTTGTTTTCCTTTTTTTTTTTTAAAAAGAGCGTGCATCGCTTGTAAAACTCATGTATGTAACTAATATTATTCTGACTATATATAACATTACTCTATATGTGTATGTGTATGTATAAAGATATGTTGTTTAGGCTCCGTTTGTATTTAAAGTTGATTTCATTCATCCGATCTAATTATTATAACTTTTTTAAATTTTCACATAAAATATAAAAAATAATTTGATTTTTTTAAATATTAAAATAATAGTATTATTAAAAAATAATATTTTAATAATATTTTATTTAACTTTCAATTTTTATTTCAACTCATCTCATTTTATTTCACTGTTCAAATCTCAAATATATAATGAGTTTGTGCCGGAAGAGTTAAAGGAACGTGACTGATAGAATGAAAATTTAAAAAATTTGTAAGAAATGAATTAAAGAATTTTGTGAAAGTAAACGACACTGACGTGGGACCTGAGTGGATGTGCAAACTATTTTTGGAATTTGAGTGGGAGAATGAAAGAAAAAGGAAGCTCTGTTTTAAAATTGAAAAAGTCTACTTACAACCGACCTGAGAAACCCCCGCGTAACCGGCTCCTACGTGGCACGTTTCAAAACGGCGTCGTCACTGCTTTAACTCAAATTCAAACTTGCCTCGTCACTGTGTTACTGCGTTTCGAAAACTCTCTACTTTCTCTTCCTTCCAAGACCCTCCTCTCTTCCTCATTCCCATCGTCTTCCGCAGAAAGGCAGAAGCAGCCTTCCATCCCAGTCGAAAATCATTCCCAGTTGAAGAAAGAACCCACAAACCCACGTTTCAGCTTCGTACCGAAGAACCACTGACGCACAAACCCACGAACAAGCCTCGAACCCAAGAGCCAGAAACCCAATTTCAACCCACAAATCGACAAACTAGAGCCACGAAATCCAGTTCTGAAATCCCGCTTTCCCACAGAGCACCGATTAAAATAACCCTAACCCTAACCTCAAAAAATCGGGTTAGTTTTCTCCTTTTTATGTCTTTTCATTTTGGTTTCCAACATTTCCCACTCTCAGATCTGGAATCAACCCGAGCACGCCTGCATTTCGTCTGGTAAATGATCTCAAACCCCTTTGTTCAGTATGGTCGTTTACGTTTACGAACATGTGTCACTATCCACATATACTCATAGATTCGTAATGCAATTGAGTGGATTTATAGACTTCTTCCATTTTTTTTGGTCTTCTAGGTTCTTCTTCTTCTTCTTCTTCTTCTTCTTCTTCTTCTTCTTCTCTCTCTCTCTCTCTCTCTCTCTCTCTCTCTCTCTCTCTCTCTCTCTCTCTCTCCAGTTTGGTCCTGATTTAATGCTTATTTTGTGATTTTTTTTTAGGTCTTCTCCCCCTCCGAATTACCAAAGAAAGCAAGAAATTTCTTTTTTTTCTTTGAAATCTGGAGGCGCGTGAACTTGGAGGTCAATGTTTGGTGGGTATTGGATTAATTGCACAAATAAATGTTGGGTTGGTCACATATCTAAACACTTTTGAGCTTCTGGGTGGGCGTGTGTCGAAGGGAATTTGATAATGGAGCATGTGATTGCTGGGAAGTTTAAGCTGGGGGGAAAGATTGGGAGTGGGTCCTTTGGGGAGCTCTATCTAGGTATTTCATTCAATGCTTTTCCATTATTATTGTTTTTATTTTATTTTATTTTTTCATTGTTATTTGATGACTATTTTATTTTGCCGTTCTGTTTCAAAATTCTAACTTTCTTTTTTTTTTTCCTCATGGTGGTAGCCATTAATGTACAAACTGGAGAGGAGGTGGCTGTTAAGCTGGTATGTGATATATGTTCTTGGATAGGAGTATTGGATCATGATGCTTGGTTGGGATTATTTGCTTGTTTAGTTTTAGCAATGACATTTAAGGTGACAGTGATTTTCAATAATTAATTATGTTTAACAATTTACTTTTTTGTATGTCAAATTTTTCTTTTTGATTGTGTATCAGCGGGTTATGATTTTGTTTTCCTGCCTTGATTCCTTATATTGCTTTGTTTTTTTTTTTTTAATTTTTTTTATGGGTCGTAGACAATTAGAACATGTATGACTTGCATTATATCTTGATTATTGTTTTTAATTTTCTTTATGACAACAGAATTAGGAAACTAAATGTGTAATGGTCAATAGACTTTTAAAAAAAAGTAATGGTCAATAGAGAGGTGGTTCTTTCTTGGGTACGACAAATAAATAACAGAGCAAAAGGCATAACCGGATCACTTTTAAGTCATGTTGAAATAAAGTGGGTTGGTACTATAGATCATGGACTCCTAAATAAGCTGTGATGAGTAAGCATTTGCCCCAGTGATATCATAAACAGAAAAATGCTGGCATTAAAACCGTGAACCCCCCAAACCCCCAGCTTAAGGATGTACTTTATTTTGGTTTGTTTCACTTAATTTTTAGGATATCCTTGTCCTTAGTTTTTTTATTTTTGATTTTGTAAAACTTTTGTTGAGAGAGCTTACATGTTATCCTTTTTGTCTTCCTTGTGCTGATTGACTATCCCAAAATTTTAGGAATATGTGAAGACCAAGCATCAATAACCTGTTACGGAAGGAGAAAGATCTCAAGAAGGTGGTCGAGTTTCTTGAAAAGAGTGAAATTGACCTTCGTAAGATAGTGGATCAGCTCGAGAAGAAGTTGGGGCATCACGCACAAGAAACTGAGATAAGGCGTTTACAATGAATGTATTGGGGTTTTGCATTAGTAGTATTATGTTTTTGTATTGGATTTTGGCTCTTGTATTGAACTCCAGACTTGATGTATGAATTTTTGTACATCCTTATTCGTGTTTTGTTAGATTTCATGGAATATTGTGATGGGAATGTTGCAGTTTTGATAGAATTGCTTGATTTTTATTGTGTTTTGTAGGCAAGTGTAAAAATGATTTTGAAAGTTTGATGCAACTAATCTAAAAACTTATTAAATTTTTCCTGCAAGTTTATTGTTTATTTTGCTTTGAAGGGCCTAAATTCAGAGATTAATTTCATCCTGTTTTATCGGATGGGCAAGCTGTGATGAGATTGAATTGTGCCAGGACATTTGGTTTATTTTACTTCCAGATGCTCACTTTTAATGGCCAAAGAGTGGCCAAAAAATGCGCTCACTTGGGTTATGATCCTAATGGCCAGAGTGGGAGAAAAATGCACATAACCATTACATCCTGGATAGTCACATACATCAAAGCCAAGTAATTCCCCATGTAATCATTTACAGTGTCTTGGAGCGATTTCTTCACACTATATGAACCTTAAGACATAAATTCTAAGACTGTTATAATTCTACATACATCAGAATACAGGTCATATACATAGCCATAATTCTTGAAAGTTTTGATCCATATTTTGATCCTCAAAACTGCTTGTAACTCCCAGCTGAACAAGGCTTTGGAAATACAAGTCTTCAAAACTGCTTGTAACTCCCAGAATGATAGCATCGGTTTCCATAATTCCTGTCAAGCCAAAGCCAAATTAGACTGTTGTTCCAAGTGATAAATATTTCCGACAAATTGAATATTTCCAAAACTTTTAATTATTTCCAGTTCAATCCTCCTCCAATCAATAGCATTCATATATACCTACATGGAGCGGGATATGGTAGAAAAGTCGGTGACCACATAGGCACTGATCCATAGTAACTGTGCGCCAAAGTTGGGATTTTTGGACAAGTTGATGGTATGTCCTAAAATGTTATTGGATAAGTTATTGATGTATTTTGAAAATAAATATCAACTAAGAGGGAGACAACTAGAAATAGTAGCAACATCACCAATAGAAAAATTAGTGGCTGCAATGTCGATTACCATAAAAAATGAACTAACAACTCTCTTTCTTTCCCCTTTCACTCTCTCTTGCTGTCATTTTGGGTTACCATAAAAGCTTCCTATTGGGTTTACCAAATGCTCTCTCTTTCTCTTAAATTGCAACCACAGAATGATGGGTCAGGGTTTACTTGTACATGTGATAACACTATCTTACCTTTCATCTTGAATTCTGTTAAGCCTAATCACATCAACTAATGTATCGTATTTTAACTAGTTTTTCAGTTGAAGTAATTGATTTAAGTAGTTTTATCTATTAGAACAGTTCATAGTTGTATTGAAAACAAAAAGAAATACTGAAAACTGCTTGAAATAAAGAAGCACACATGTTAATTAGCATATTCCACAGAAAAAAATGAAAATAAAAGAAAAATATTCTTGTATAGCCTGTTCTCTTTATCAGCATTTTGAGACAATTAGCAAGATTTCATTTTGAGAACAGCATAAAAGCCAATGCGAAAAATAGTCACTTCTTTTTTTTTCAAAATAAATTGTTTTTTTCTTGTTTTTTTTCAAAACAAATTGGATTAAGAGGCGAAGACCATCTTTTGAAATTCTTTAATTCTTATTCCAACGAACCTCTTCATTTCCTGTCCTTTCACTTTGGCATTTTAATGACAAGATTCACAATATCTTGTCTATTGTTTTTATCATTCTTTCCTCTTCTTTTAAAAAAATTAGTTTTTTTCTTTAGGTACAATGCTTTAGAAGCAATTTTAGATGTTTTCTCTGTTTCCTTTTTGGGTGTTCCATTTAGCCAATCTCACGTAATTTTTTTTGTGTGCCGTTCGATCATAAAATGTGGGAACCCACTGCTAGTTATAAGAAATTTTGTATCTCTTCAAGTTTTTTTTATCAAATTTTAATTATCTAAGTGGGATAATAGTGCATATTTCAAGCTCTGATTTTTACCAACAAGAACAACAGAAAATCAAGTCCAAAAGAAGAGAAAAAAAAATTACTCAAACTGTGGCAGTGAAAGTGAGTGAACCTTGGAGATCTGAAAATTTGAAAAAAAAAAAATCTGCTTCCACCCCACGTTGACGACAATAGCTCAACTCTGGAATGCGTGATGAATGGCGAACACAACAACCCACGGCTGCGGCCACAAATGGGAAAGAATCAAGCTTGCAAAAATGGGTCTAGGTGTTGGGTAATAGTGTAGCGCCAGAGCTTTTGTTCCATTTCCCTCCACTTTTACGTTTTATTTCAATTCGGGCTTTTTTTTATTTTTTTTAAATCAGCTGACGTGGAAATGCCATATCAGCCGGTTTCGCACCGGTTTGAAAACTGCGGTTGTGTATAGAATTTATTGAGCCGTTTATATGGAATTCTTTGCCTCCGTTCTCTTTAGAGAAATGTTACAAGAAAGTCTTATATAACGTAAATTCACCCAACCAAGTTTTTATTATTCAATTTAAATATACTCATATTTAAGTAATAAAATAAGACAAAAATGAATGTACATATATGCTAATTGAGCATTTGGTTCGTGGAGTCTAACATTCCTTTCTATATCTATAACCTTAACATCTAAATTAGTAGGAATGTGTGTCCAGGAATCGAGATTCTTGGGTATGATACTAATTACTAAACTCCAATTTGAAAGTAACTGTTAAAATGGCAGGATTCCAAATAAGAAATTTTGATGTAAAACCCTATGTGCTTAGGCCTGTTTTGATTTAGCATATTGTGCGTTATTTAGAAAAATTAGGTTAGAATCCTCTACCCTTGTATAATATATATATTAAAAAAAAAAAAAAACAAATAGAATGCTAGATCAAGATAATCCTAAGCTCAAGGAGCCCTCCATAAAAAATCCCTTCCAAATGATATGAGATTCTCAAGGAATCGTGTAAAAATTAAGTTTTATTTTCTCAAAATATTCCTATTTTTTCTCTAAATTGTATAACACCTTTCGAATTATTTATTCTATTTCTTACTTCAACAAGTGAAAAAAGAAAGAAGAAATAATCTGTTGACCAAATGGTATGAAAAAAGTACATTATTTTGGATACAGAAATAGCTTCATCTCATCATTATAATTTTTTAAAATTTTCACAAAAAATATAATAAATAATTCAACTTTTTCAAATATCAAAATAATAATAATATCAAAAAATAATATTCTAACAATATTTTATTTAACTTTCAACTTTTATCTAAAATTATCTCATCTTACTATCCAAACTACACATAAATCAAAAAATCCTTCTACTTTACTGTTGGGCATGCCTGTAGTACAATCTCACTTTTTTAAACACTTTCTAATATTTTAAAATTCTTTTCAAAAATATACAAATTTACTAACAATTACTATCTTAAACATTAAAAATATGAAAAAAAAAATTAAAATTTATTAGCGGTCAAAGCCAGCGAGCAAATTAGCATTTTCCTAAATCAAATTAGTATCCAACAAAGAAAAAAGTGTTAAATAAAATTAATCTAACAGTGCACAAAATAACGAAAGGAGAGCAAACTTTTTTTAACGAGAAAGACAAGGAGATGAGAGAGAGAGAGTTCATTTTAGAGAGAGATTTTCACACCACTTTAGAAGGAAATCCACATTTAGAGAAATGCTGAATTTGGGAGGTTTTTTTTTTTACAAATTTTTTTTTTTAACTTAGTGATTAAGTAAATTTTTTTTAAGTAATGTTGTGAATTTTTTTTAAAAAAAATATTTAAGAATATAAAAAAAATGAATGAAAAAAAATCTTAATTCAAAAAAAAAAAAAAAAAACTACATTCGGTGAGTTTTCGATACCTTTTTTGGGTACCTGTAGCACTGCTCATAGATTTAAATCCATCTCATCGGAGTAATAGTTTTTTTCTTTTTAAATAAACAACGGAATAATTGTGAAGAATTCCTAAAATTTCTAGAATTACAACCATTAGAAGCCCCTTATATCTTTGAAAATTTCTCATATATCACATATCTATTTTTATTTTTTATTTTTTTAATAAATATATGGTGTAGGACTGTTGAGTAGAAAAATTCATTTTTTTTTTCTAAAAGACAAATACTCTCAATAAGCTATATAATAAATTATTCTGCTACAAATGATTAAGTTCAATTCTTAAAATCAAAATATATATATACAATTAAATTTCTGATCTTACATAAAAAAAAAAATTAAAATTATTAAATGAAACTGGTATATTTAGTTATATTACTAAGGGCTAGTTTGGGTAACGAATTATTCTGTGCTATTCTCATATATTCTAAGATATTTTATTTCCAAATGTCACTCAAATATAAAATATTTTTCAATTTCAAATTTTCAACTTCTTTATCTAACCATCTAATATCATTACAATTTTTTAAATTTCAAACAAAATACAAAAAATAATACAATTTTTTCCAAATTTCAAAATAAAAAATTATATTCAAACAATTTTTTAATTTTATAATATTTTTATTTAAATTTTTATTTTTTCTTTCCCAAAACCTAATAAAACATTTTAACTCAAATAATTTTAATGCTCTTCACATATATCTCAGATTTAAGTTTCCAAACGAGCTCTAATGTTGATGCCTCAAGAAATGCTAACTTAGTTACATTGAAAATATTTTATTTAATAAATCTAGTTATTTATGTGCATCCTTTATGACTTATTAAAAAATAGAAAATGATAAGATACAATCATTTTCACAATCATTTACACAATCTTATTTTAAATGAGGGGTTAATTTGTAAAATAATTTATAAAAATAAAATTACTTTTATAAAAATACTCTTAATTTAAAATATAATTACATAAAAGATCATAAAAAAAAAATTATGCATATATCATTACTCAAAATAATATTTAGAAGTTAGGCTAAATATACCCACAGCATTGATCAAATGGCTACAATTCAGCCACTTGACAAGCATCCAAGGGCAACAGTTCGTGAAAATATCATAAAAAGGATATTCCACAATAAATAAAGTATTCGACTATTGGGCATACTCACTTGTATAAAAATTTATTTTTTATTTTAAAAAATGTTAGTATGTTGCTTAAATTTATCTTTTTTTTTTATCATTTATATATTTAAAATTATAAATTTTTTTATTATTTAATAATTAAAGAAATGACTTTTATTATATAAGTATATTTTTTATTTTTTAAATATATAAAAATATAAAAAGAAAAATTTATTAAACTAAGCAGTCCAGCGGTCGAATTAAGCTGGGTCACCGCTCTATCTAAAATTTTTACCGGGAATGTTGGGACAAAAGTAAGGTCTATATTATTGTTGCATTATTGTGTTCTTTTTGGCAGACTCGAGCGCTAAAGTCACATCTATAATAATGGACAGATAAAGTAATAAATATTTAATAATAATTTTAAATACTGTTATGAATTATAAAATTATTGCTTTTTTTAAAACAAACGTAATAATTTTTTTAGAAAAATACTAATTTTCCTAGGTATTATATAGTATTATATATAATTAATCCTATTTGTTGCCTGACATCTTCTTTTTCTCTTGCAATAAATAATGGAGGGTGGTAAATACTAAATAGATTTCAAACATAGACAAAATCTTTTGTATTTGTGTTTTATAATCTTGAACTAGACAAAGTCTTTTGTCTATATCTTGGCTACTTTTGAATAATAACTATTATTGAATATTCTCCTTATTCTTTATCAGGAGTATTAATATTTTTTATTTATTTTTAATAATATGATTTTTTTTGTAATAATTGTTCATTTGAAATTTAAAATTTAATATTAGAAACTTTCAAATTTTTAATTTTTTGTTTTATTTCATTAATCTCTTGTTATAAGTCTTGTAATGTAACTTTTTGTGTTTCTGTTTTAAATCTTTTTACTATTTCTTAAAAATTATATGATGGTGATGTTGAAGTAGTATGATTAGTGAAAGTATCTTTTAATTTTGCTTAATAATCTTTTCTTTCTTGTAGATCATTAATTTTATCAATTAATTCGAATATAATATCTTCATATTTTGAAACAATTGTTAACGGCGTTTTGTACACCTTTGAGCCAGGCTCTTAGCGATCCAAATCTTCTGCTTACGAGGCCTACAACAAAGAAGAGGAAATCGGGAAGAGTGGCCTTGGGGTGGGCTGGGTAGCTTCTGGTGCTTAAGTCAGTAATGGCTTACTCGGGAGTAAGAGAAGGGAGTGAATGTAGAGTTTTAGTGGGAAGATTTGACTGGAGAGAAAGCCGATCCTTTTCCCTAAAGGTCGAGGGACCCTATATACCTAATTTAGAGGGTCAGATGGTCATACCCTACGGCCTAGGGGGAAGGGAAGTCCTCCCAAAGCTTCATCTGCCATACTGTCTTTAATGCGGCATGACCATCTGGGATCAACCATTAATGTGGCATGATTGTTTGGTGAACTCATTTAATGCGACATGATCTTCTGATGCTACTTTGAGTCCGATCCTTTTCTCTTGACGTGTTTCCTTCTTCTTCATCTGGTTTGGCTTTCCGTGCTTCCCTTGTAACGTCACATCATAGCCTGGATAGTTATACCCTATCCGTATGGGTTATAGATTCTTCCCGAGCCATTGGGAGGCTCCTTTAGGTTTGGGCTGGGCCCTCTCTAGCTATAAGGGGAATTTTCCTAGTGTTGGGCTAGGGGTGGCCCCCGATAAAAATACCTCCAACAATTACCCTACCGATTCTCATCGTTTAGACCAATGTGAATTTCTTTTGCCCTTATTCAGTATTGTCCATTATTCCTTTCGACGTCAAGTGAAAATATTAGAGGGTCGATGTTTCTATGTGTCCGATTTTGGTTCCTCCTTTGTTGTTCCCAGAGTTGTAACTGACACTTCGCGGGCAGCCGTCCCGTCCCTTCCATAACGATGACTTTCAGACACTCTCTCCTCTTTGTGATTGTGTAGCCACGCGGGGTCTTTAAATCCTTTCTTCCTATCACACTCTTAGTGTGCTGAGAACCGATAGCTTCTGTCACTCTCTCATTGTTCGCCTCTTCTTCCTTTCTTATTCCTTTCCACTCCCCTCGTTTGGTTTGATTCTTATTGCCCAAATGACTACTTGGAAATCTGCCAACCCTATGAGTTGTGAGCACCTCCCCGAGGCCGGTTTGTTGGAGCTAGGATATGCAAGCTACTCCTGGCATTTCGAGGCCACTTTTGGCTTTCTTCAGTTGTTGGCCTTGACGTACCACGTTCCGGATTCAGTGGTTCTTGAAGTTTTGGGGCCGTGTGAGAGGCCTGTGAGTACCAACGGCTCGGCAATGCCAGTCGCCTTGTTTTCCATCATCTTTTCTTGCGGGTTGAGATTACCTTTCCCTCATTTAGTTCGCGAAATCCTGCATCACTTGGGCTTGGCTCCCGCTTACCTTCATCCAAATGCTTGGCATATCCTAATCTACTGCTGTATTCTATGGCATCGGGTTTTGTTGAAGTCTGACTTGGAGCATGCAAATGTTACCTATCATGAGTTCCTCCTGACCCACAATGTGAAGAAGGGTGCTGGGGAAATCTAAAGTTTTAGGGGATTGCATGCCCTAGTGGTACTGGAGTCGAGGTATCGCAAGGTATTAGATTGGACCGACAAGTTTTTCTTCCTGTTCGGCCGTGGATGGGAGTTCCCTGTGGATCAAATAGGCCGAGCCGAGTTCCTAACTAAAGCTTCCTAGGGGGTTGTGCCGAGCGACAAGGTCGTGCGTCCTATTGCCACGCCCGGTGAGCTATGTCGCATTGCCATTATGTGGGACTGGGTAGCCTAGCACCCCCCCTTTCTTCTAACTTTGGGACCCGCAGGAAGTCAGAAGGTTGGCCGAACACATAGTTGGTGGCTGGGACGTGGTAGAGAGGGAGAACCTGGATCTTCGGTCCATGGTGAAGACGATGCTCCATTATGCCAACGGGGAGAGAGAGAAGAGGAGCTGCTTGGAGGTGGTGCTGGCCATGGCTAGAGAGTGGGCCATGAAAGCTCAAGAGTCACTGAGTAAGTTTTAGGAGTCACAGGACTCACTTCAGGCAGAGACTGAAGAGTTGAGGGGCCTAAGAGACTTTGATGCCCAGCAAATCAAGATGTTGGAGGAGGAGCGCTCAGCTCTATTGGCCGTTGCAGAGGATCAAGGGGCCTTGCTATCTGCAACCAAAATCCGTGAAGAGGGGGTTCTAGTCTAGTTGGGAGTGGCCCACGAGAGGATAGCCGACTAGGACATGGTCATCTTAGATCTGCGGAATGACTTGTCGTAGGCACGAGAGGCCACTTCTCGGTCAAGTCATTGGCTGGGGAAAGCTCTCTTTGTCTGCGATGAAGCCTGGTCTCACGAGTATTTGGAGTGCCTCGAGAGGATGCATGATTACGTCATCCTTAATCCCCAAGAAAGTTTCAGCGTTAGAGCCTCATTTGTGGGCAATCAAATTTAAAGACATTGAGCCTGACCCAACCGCCCTCAACCACGCCGACAAGATTAGACGAGCGATGATCCTGGATGCCTTCCTTCTAGAGGATGATGATCCTCCTGACCTTCCTCCCGAGGATGATGTCGGTTTAGGTGGGGGGAGTTTTGAAGAGGCTGGGGTCTACCCCGCTCGCCCACTCTCACTGAGTGTGAGGGTCAATGAAGTGCGCCCGGTCTTACATACTGTTGAACTTAAGGCTTCAAGCTTTGTGTAATTATATATCTACACATAGATTTTGATGATAACAAATGAATTCAAAGAATAAAGGAGTCTCAATCTCAAGTTGTCTACACAATGAAGTCAAGCACATCAAGGAAACAAGCATGAGCAAGAAGGGAACAAGTTCACATTAAAGTCATAGAGTAACGTTGTAAATCTCTTAAAAATTCAAAACTAGGATTAAGGCTCAAAATTAATATTTTACCATAAAACATTAAAATACATTTTCCACATGTGCATGAATATTTTGAAAATTAAATTTGAAAATTTTGAAAGATGATTGATAGTCATCTTTCACATGTGCATGCCTTGATTAAAGGGTTGAACTTTGAAAATATTAAAGATGATTGATTGTTATCTTTCACATGTGCATGTTTTATTTGAATATTTTCAAAAGTGATTGATATTTTTTTGACTTATGCAAAAGGTAGATGATTTTGTTTGAAAAATTTGAAAAGTAAAATGTGATCCTTTTGTCATATGTAAAAAGTAAAATATTAGGTTTGAAAATTTTGAAAAGTAAAGGGTACTCCTTTTGTCATATACAAAAAGTAAAATATTAGGTTTGAAATATTTGAAAAGTAAAGTGTGCTCCTTTTGTCATATGCCAAAAGTAAAAGATTAGGTTTGAAGTTTTTGAAAAATAAATGATGTTGTCTTTGACAATTGAAAAAGAAGAGCCTTTTATTTGATTTTTTTGAAAAAGTAAATAATGTTGTCTTTGACATGTGAATCTTTTTAAATTTGAATATGAAGTCTTATATGCCTATAAATAGATCATTTGAGAGTTTCACATCTACAACATCCAGAGCATACAACATTCATTCAAAGCTTTCATTCTCTCTTCTTTAAGCATTGAGCCTTAATCCTTATTCATTTTGAGATATATAGTTTGCGCTGTATTGTTCTTATTTCACTCATTGAGGAGTGTTTTCTGATAACCTACCCACTATCAGCTCTTGTATCAGTAAAAGAGTGTGTATAACCCTTGTGCGTGTAGAAAGTGTTCTACACAGGGAATAGTTGAATCACCACGTGTAAGGTGATTGTAAGTGTAGAGGGTGTTCTACACGGATTCTTTGTAGCGGTGTTGTTCAAAGTGTAATATGTTTCTATCTCCACCTGAAGGAGGTTGAATAATGAATTTGGGAATCCTCAAGGGGTAGCTTGAGGCGAGGACGTAGGCAGTGGGGCTGAACCTCGTTAATATACTGAGTTTGCTTCTCTCTTACCCTTACTCTTTATATTTATTGTTATTTCGTATTTTGTTTATATTTTATATTGTATATTTGATTTATAATTGTTATGTTTTTTAATACAACTCAATTCACCCCCCTCTTGTGTTAGTCATCTCGGCAACAATTGGTATCAGAGCTAAGAGCTCTATTATAAGATTAACTATCTTTTGAGTTAAGATCTTATGGCTAACATTGCAGCTTCATTTAGTGAAGGTCAATCTAGCAGTCGGCCTCCACTCTTTTGTGGAGACAATTACTCATTCTGAAAAATTAGAATGAGAATATTCCTTCAGGCTCAAGGTCGAGAAATCTGGAAATGCATTGTAAATGGACCTTATATTCCAACAAAAGTGGTTGATGGAGTAAAAGTCAAAAAGGAAGAAGAAGAGTTTGATCGTGAAGATGATAGACTTTATACTTTAAATTTAACTGTTATGGATTTATTATTTAATGCTCTCAATGGAAATGAGTTTAATAGAATAATGACTTGCGCTACGGTAAAAGAAATTTGGAATAACTTGGAAGTTACTTATGAAGGAACTTCGCAAGTCAAAGAATCAAAAATTTATATTCTTACTCATGAATATGAAATGTTTAAGATGAATGATAATGAATCTATTTCTAGTATGCACACTCGTTTTACTAACATCATAAATAGCTTGACAGCTCTTGGCAAAGTTTATTCCAAGGTGGAGACACTAAGAAAAATTCTCAACTCTCTACCAAAGTTTATTCCAATGATTGTAATATTTGTTTTATTGTTTTTAGAAGTAACAATGTTTATACAATCGATTTTGAAGAAATTAGCTCACAAAATGCTATTTGCTTTTCAGCTCAAAATGAAACTAGTTGGCTATGGCATAGAAGATTAGGTCATGCCAACATGGAACTTATTTCTAAATTTTCAAAAAATAATCTTGTGAGAGGTTTACCAAAAACAAATTTCCTTAAAGACAAAATTTGTGATGCATGCCAATTTGGTAAACAAACAAAAACTTCTTTTAAAACCAAAAAATATATTTCCACTACTAGACTATTGCGATTGATACACATGGATCTTTTTGGACCAAATAGAGTTGCAAGTTCAGGAGGAAAATATTATGCTTTTGTTATTGTTGATGATTTCTCTATATAAACTTGGATCATCTTTCTTACTCATAAAGATGATGCACATAATGCCTTTACCAAGTTATGCAAGAGAATTCAAAATGAAAAGGGTTATACTATTTCAAGTATCCGAAGTGATAGGGGAAAGAGTTTGTTAACAAAAATATTGAAACATTTTGTGATGAAAATGGTTTTGTGCATAATTTTTCTGCTCCTCGAACTCCTCAACAAAATGGGGTAGTAGAGAGGAAAAATAGATCTCTTCAAGAGATGACAAGAATAATGCTCAATGAGAACAACTTACCTAGTTATTTTTGGGCCGAAACGGTAAGTAATGCATATTATGTTATAAATAGAGTTATGCTAAGGTCTAAATTAGATAAAACCCCCTATGAGCTTTGGAATGAGAAAAAGCCCAACATTGGTTATTTTCATGTATTTGGATGCAAATGTTTTATTTTGAATGACAGAGATAATTTAGGCAAGTTTGATACAAAATCTGATGAAGGTATCTTTCTCGGATATTCTACTAATAGTAAAGCTTATAGAATATTCAATAAAAAGACTTTGACTATACAAGAATCTATGCATATAGTATTTGATGAATCTAATTCTTCACTCTCCAAGAAATCTATTGATGAAGAAACAGGAGGTATAAATAACATGGAAAGTCTCAATCTCAACAAAGAGAACACAATAGAGGAAGTTCAACATGGAGCCATCAAGAAAGATCATCAAAATTTAATACAAGATGCAACCAAAGAATGAAAATTTGTGAAAGATCATCCAGTGGAACAAATTTTGGGAGAACCTTCACGAGGTGTAAGTATTCAATCATTTCTTAGAAATATTTGTAATCATACTGCTTTTCTATCTCAGATTGAACCCAAAAATATTGATGAAGCACTTCTTGATAAATCTTGGATTCTAGCTATGCAAGAAGAGTTGAATCAATTTGAAAGAAATGATGTTTGGACACTTATTCTTAAACCCAAAAATCATACTATTATTGGAACAAAATGGGTTTTTAGAAACAAGAAAGATGAGTCCGGAATCATTACTAGAAATAAGGCTCGACTTGTAGCCCAAGGTTTTAATCAAGAAGAAGGAATCGATTATGATGAGACATATGCACCAGCCGCAAGATTAGAAGCTATTTGAATGCTACTTGCATATGCTTGTTATAAAGATTTCAAACTTTTTCAAATGGATGTTAAAAGTGCTTTCTTAAATGATTTTATAAATGAAGAGGTATATGTTAAGCAATCTCCAGGTTTTGAAAATCATATTTCTCCAAATCATGTTTTCAAACTCACAAAAGTACTATATGGACTCAAACAAGCTCCTAGAGCTTAGTACGAGAGACTTAGTAGTTTCTTGATTGAAAAAGGTTTTTCAAGAGGAAAAATCGACACAACTCTTTTCATTAAATATGAAAATGATGATATTCTTTTGATTCAGATTTATGTTGATGATATAATATTCGGTGTTACTAATGAAAATATGTGTCAAGTTTTTGCTAAGACTATGCAGGAAGAATTTGAGATGAGCATGATAGGAGAATTTACATTCTTTCTCTGATTGCAAATTAAGCAAGCAAAAAGTGGGACATTCATCAATCAATCAAAATATATTAAGGAATTACTGAAGAAGTTTGGGATGGAAGGTGCTAAGGAAATTGGAACACCAATGAGCCCATCAACTAAACTTGATAAAGATGAATCCGGTAAGCCAGTTGACTCGAAGATATATCGAGGTATGATTGGTAGCTTATTATATTTAACAGCCAGTAGACCAGATATCATGTTTAGTGTATGCTTATGTGCACGCTTTCAATTATCTTCAAAAGAATCACATTTAATTGCAGTTAAGCGCATTCTTAGATATCTTAGTGGTACAATTAATCTAGGGTTATGGTACCCTAAACACACATTTTTTGATCTAATCAGCTACACAGATGTAGATTATGCTGGCTGTAAAATAGATCGAAAAAGCACTAGTGGAGTATGTCATTTCTTAGGTCATGCACTAATTTCCTGGTTTAGTAAAAAATAAAATTCTGTTGCACTATCTACTGCTGAGGTAGAATATGTTACTGCGGGTAGTTGTTGTGCTCAAGTTCTCTACATGAAGCAATAACTCGAAGATTTTAAATTCATGTATAATCACATTCCAATCAAATGTGATAATACAAGTGCTATAAATTTTTCAAAGAACCCAATATAACATTCTAGAACTAAGCATATTGAAATAAGATATCATTTTCTTCGAGATCATGTGCAGAAAGACGATATAGTACTAGAGTTCACAAACACACACGATCAGTTAGCAGATATTTTCACAAAAACTTTACCAGAAGATAGATTATGTATGATCAGAAGAGAAATATGTATGATGCATGCTATGAATATCTCTTAAAAGATAGACCAGAGTCAATAAATATAAAGAGAGATTTTTTAAATATTTTTACATAAACTTGAGATTCTTAACCTCATGTTTGAGACGTTTATTCTCTTCATACAATATCATATCATTCTTCTCCATGAGAACTGGCAAGCGAAATGAAGAATCTAATAAAGATTTCAACTGTTTATTCTTCTTCCGAATGAGTCCTTCCCTTGTGTGAGACTCTTGAACAATTTGTTGAAGTACAACAATTTGTTCTTTAAGCTTTTCAACTTCATGATTTCTAACTTGTAGCCGCTGAGAAAAAGCACAAATAGAGGAAGAGTAGCAAGTCTCAAGACTCACCAAGTCGTAGATAGCATCGGAATCTGACTTATTAGCCAAATTATTATTTTCTTGCTGCAACATGGCACCAATGGCAGTTGCAGAAAGGACAGGAGGTTGAGGTGCAGAATGCCTCATGGATGGATCTAGAGAAATGTTAGAAGAATGAGCCATTGGGAAAAGAATTGAAAGCTTAAAACGAGAATATTGAAGGAATGCAAATGAGTTGTAGAGATGAGAAAAAAACTTGATGCGGATTGGATGAACTTTAAGACTGATTTTATAGATATAGCATAAAGAACAAGACGAGCTATCATCCAAGTCAAAGAGCAATGTGATTTTTTTTCCGCTCGGTGAAAATGAAATTCTTTTTAGAAACTCGGAGCCCTCAAACTCGTTTGTCAACAACATCAGGCGATTTTTTTTCAAATCTTCAGCCACACTTGTCGGGTCATGGACGGATCCATTTTTTTCAACTATCTACAATTTCTACTAACGCACTGTTTTCTTCAATTCATTTACTTGTTGTGGATCCTTTTTAATGATGCCAAAAGGGGGAGAAGTGTTAGATTAGAACATTAACATTGTTTGAATTGCTAAACTTGTTATATATGCTTGAAATTATATTCATACTTTTGCTTGAAAGACTAACGCACATTCTCAGGGAGAGCTTAAGTATTAATACAGATTTCAGGTTCTATTAAGTATTTGTTATCATAAAAAAGGGGGAGATTGTTGAACCTAAGGTTTCAAGTTTTGTGTAATTATATATCTACACATGGATTTTGATGATAACAAATGAATTCAAAGAATAAAGGAGTCTCAATCTCAAGTTGTCTACACAATGAAGTCAAGCACATCAAGGAAACAAGCATGAGCAAGAAGGAAACAAGTTCACATTAAAGTCATAGAGTAATGTTGTAAATCTCTTAAAAATTCGAAATTAGGATTAAGGCTTAAAATTAATATTTTATCATAAAATATTAAAATACATTTTCCACATGTGCATGAATATTTTGAAAATTAAATTTGAAAATTTTGAAAGATGATTGATAATCATCTTTCACATATGCATGCCTTGATTAAAGGGTTGAACTTTGAAAATATTAAAGATGATTGATTGTCATCTTTCACATGTGCATGTTTTATTTGAATATTTTCAAAAATGATTGATGTTTTTTTGACTTATGCAAAAGGTAGATGATTTTGTTTGAAAATTTTGAAAAGTAAAGTGTGCTCCTTTTGTCATATGCAAAAAGTAAAAAATTAGGTTTGAAAATTTTGAAAAGTAAAGTGTGCTCCTTTTGTCATATGCCAAAAATAAAAGATTAATTTTGAAGTTTTTGAAAAATAAATAATGTTATCTTTGAGAATTGAAAAAGAAGAGCCTTTTATTTGATTTTTTTTTTTAAAAGTGAATGATGTTGTCTTTGACATGTGAATCTTTTTAAATTTGAATATGAAGTCTTATATGCCTATAAATAGATCATTTGAGAGCTTCACATCTACAACATCCAAAGCATACAACATTTATTCAAAACTTTCATTCTCTCTTCACTAAGCATTGAGTCTTAATCCTTATTCATTTTAAGAGATATAGTTTGCGCTGTATTGTTCTTATTTCATTCATTGAGGAGTGTTTTTTGATAACCTACCCACTATCAGCTCTTGTATCAGTAAAAGGGTGTGTATAACCCTTGTGCGTGTAGAAAGTGTTCTACACAGGGAATAGTTGAATCACCACGTGTAAGGTGATTGCAAGTGTAGAGGGTGTTCTACACGGATCCTTTGTAGCAGTGTTGTTCAAAGGTGTAATATGTTTCTATCTCCACCTGAAGGAGGTTGAATGGTGAATTTGAGAATCCTCAAGGGGTAGCTTGAGGCGAGGACGTAGGCAGTGGGGCTTAACCTCGTTAACATACTGAGTTTGCTTCTCTCTTACTCTTACTCTTTATATTTATTGTTATTTCGTATTTTGTTTATATTTTATATTGTATATTTGATTTATAATTGTTATTTTTTTTAATACAACTCAATTCACCCCCCTCTTGTGTTAGTCATCTAGGCAACACATACCATGTGGTTGTGGGTTTGAATCCCACAAACAGCACCAATTGTTAACAACGTGTTTTATACACCTTTTGGCCTAGCTCTCAGCAATCCGAGTCTTATGCTTATGGGACCTACAATAAAGAAGAAGGAATCAGGAAGAATGGCCATGGAGTGGTCTGGGTAGCCTCTGATGCTTAAATTAGTAATGGTTTACTCAGGAGTAAGAGAAGGGAGTGAATGCAGAGTTTTAGCGGGAAGATTGACTAGAGAGAAAGCCGATCATTTTACCTGAAAGTTGAGAGACCTTACATACCCAGCCTAGAAGGTCAAATGGCCATACCCTGCTGCCTGGGGGAAAGGAAAGTCCTCCTGAAGCTCCCTCCGCCACACTGTCTTTAATGCAGCGTGGCCCTCTACGATCAGCCATTAATGTGGCGTGATTGTCTGATGAACTCATTTAATGTGGCGTGATCTTCTGGTACTACTTTGAGTCTGGTCCCTTCCGCTTGGCGTGTTTCTTTCTCCTTCCTCCGGCTTGGCTTCTTGTGCTTCCCATTTAACGTCTCATCTTGGCCCGAACAGTTATACCTGTCTTGTATGGGTTATGGGTTCTTCTCAAGCCAATGGGAGGCTCCTATGGGTTTGGGCCAGGCCCTCTCGAGCTACAAGGGGAACCTGACTAATGTTGGGCTAAGGTTGGCCATCGTGGGCCTCAGGCCCCTGACAAAAATACCCCCAATAAGAACATTAATGGTTTTATTATAAATACAATTATTCTTTATTGAGTTGAAATATTGCATATTTCATACATTTAGAACCAACATATTTTAATCATTTCATGACATTATTATTGGTTTTAGATGGAAAAATAATTAATAGGCATAAATTCGAGTTGCGATTTTAATTGATTAATATCACGATTTGTGCTTAATTTTATAACTTATGATTTAATTTGACAATAATTATTCACATGTACAATACATTTTTAATATTCTACTCTTGCTTTTTATAACCTACGATTTGTGGTTCATATTTCTTTTTGGTAGCTACTTTCCTTAGAAAAGGAAGAGTTCTGCATGTGCTTTCCAAACACAAGAGATAAGGGATTTCTTTAGACTGGGGGATGCTACACTGCACGGGGACTTTTCACTTTTTGGTCCTGCGGACTTACAAACGTGAGGACAAAAGGAGAGTTAGGGGAATTTTCATTTGGAGGCTAGACTTTGAAACATGCAGACGTTGGCTCGCTTTTGGAATGCTTGGAAAGCACTTTTGGGCTGGGCTTTGGAACTGGAAAAAAAAAAATTTGGAATTGGAAACGAAAGAAACGCTGGAGTTTTTTAAAGAAGGGGGGACTGGGCAGTTTTTAAATTATTTTTTGGTGGAGAGAACTTTAACAGAAATAGAAAATGGATCACGGAGAGGCTCTGGTTTTTTAGAGAAAAAATGAGCTTTGGAGTGACACAGAAGCTCTGGTTTTTTTCCTGGCCAAGCAAGAGAGATGGCCGGAAAGGGACTTCACTGAGAGAGAAAGGAACATTAAATGAAAAGCTAGATGATTTATTTATTTTTCGTTGGGCATAGATGAAAACGAGGAGGGATTTTATTTCTTTTTGGGGTTCTGGGTTCGTGAGAGACAGTACAGGAGCGACCTTTGGAGAGTTTTTTTAAATGAACGTTATAATCATTAATTCATGTGAGTACAAGAACGTTGAATACTTGAAAAATTTCTGTGATATTCAAATGAGTTTGTGAATGTTATAATCATCAATTGTTTATACTTAATTATTAGTGACTATTTTTCTTGACCATAAATGCTTAAATATTCCAATTAAATGGAATTATTATTCTAGTTTAATTGAAGTAAATTGATCGAAGACAATATTCGAAATTATTAGACGGATCTTCGAAACTTTAGTCGTTTTCTATATCGATTTATTTTATCATTTTAATTTTATTAGTTACTTTAAAAATTTTCATCTTAATAAATTTTCTCTTCTATTTGATTGCATGTTCCTTTTAGTAATTTCTTTTTATTGTTTGAATTTATTTTCCTTATTATAAGTCAATCCCATTGGATTTGATCTTGTTAGGTACTACAATACTTGTATATTTGCAGGTAAAGTGCTCTAAATTTTTGGTTCACTAGTTGAGTCAAATATATCAGTCCTTTGATTTGTACCTATAGGATATATCTAAAAGACAATGCTAAACCCTCTAGAGAGATGCAACGTAGGCTGAACCCCAATATGAAAGAGGTTGTTAGAGCAGAGGTGTTAAAACTTCTAGACGTAAAGATCATTTACCTTATTTTTTACAGTAAATAAGTTAGTCCTATGCAGGTGGTACCTAAGAAATTTGGTGTGACTGTAGTTAAGAATGCTGATAATGAATTGATCCCACCTAAAGTTACTACTGGTTGGCATATGTGCATTGACTACAGAAAACTAAATTCAGTCACTGGGAATGATTATTTTCCTTTACCATTCATGGATCAAATCCTTGATATTGCCTCCTAGACGGTTATTCTTGATATAACCAAATTGAGATTGCTCCTGAAGATTAAGAAAATACCACTTTTACATATTCATTTGGTACCTTTGCATATCAAAGGATGCCATTTGGACTTTGTAATGCTCCTGCTACATTTCAAAAATGCATGATGAGCATATTCAGTGACATGGTAGAACGTTTTGTTGAAATATTCATGGTGGAGAAAATCAGGAATGAAGTTTCTAAAGACTCTCATGTTTACAAAGAGAAAATGAAGATTTTTTATGACAAAAATCTTTTTTGAAAGTCTTTTGAGCCTTCCCAAAAAGTTTTATTGTATAATTCAAGACTCCATTTGTTTCCTGGCAAGTTTCGATCCCAATGGACTGGTCCATTTATTGTAAAAACTGTTTATCTTTTTGGGACCATTGAGATAGAAAACCCAGAGAAAGGTAATGTTTTTAAAGTCAATGGACAAAGGTTGAAACTATTTTTGGGTGATTTTGCTCTAGAGGTTGAGTCCACTATTTTGGAACTTATTAGAATTAATTTCTAATTTCTCATTATATATACCGTATTTGTTGTTTTATTTTTTCTTTCATTTGTTTTTGTGTCTTCTAACTTTGACAAAAATCTATTCCTTGTGTGCACTCGAGTATTGCAGGTGACTTCTTTCATTTCTGTTTAATCATTTTTGTTTCACTATGTATTCTGCAGTGTTTATTTTGCTTTAATTCATGCCTGTATAACATACCTCATAAAATATTCATTCGTTGAACATTGAGGACAATGTTACATATAGTTTGGAAGAGGGTTTTCTGTTGACAATATGTCAATTAAAAAAATAAAAAAATAAAATAAAATTGTGATGTGCTTTGAAATACAAATGATTAACATACACTCATTCTAGCATTTTTGTGAAATTTAAGCATCTTGGTGGATTAATTAAGTGGAATTATTTTGTAAAGATTTATTTTCAACTCTAAGAATAGAACATGACTTATGATGTATCGTCTTTTATTGATGTGTGACTTAAAACACTATGATGCGATATTTATTGAGATGAGAATTAGTAAGGTTCATATAAAAGGAAGGGCAAGTTTTGAAAGAATATTTTACACATACTTACACTTGTAATATTTTTCATTAATGTTTATTGATTTAAAACATGAGAAATAAACTGCAGGAGTACCGAGCCTTATGATTATAAGAAAAAAAAAATGAAGAAAATGAGAAAGTAATACAAAAAAGAAAAATAAAATAAAAGAAGAAGATGAAAATGTATTCGCTTTCCTAAATAAAGGGATAGAAACAGTTATCCAAAACTTTGAGAGTTGAGTGTTTAACTTTTAAACAGAGTTGGCGTGAAAACTACTAGTTCATTGGGATTTGAGGTAGTTAGAATCAACAATGGTTAATATTAAAGTTAAAAAATCCTATGATAAATCATGCTTATTAATGAGGAACACACAGAGATTTAGCCACATACATATCCGAGTTTTAAGACATTTGCCTAAATTCCATGTGAAAATTCAGAATTATGTTTGATTGCTTTTATTTGGATTTCGAGTTTTATGCAATATTCATCTCAATTAATTTTTACTATTTTGTTCAAGGATTAGCAAAATGTTAGTTGGGGGTGTGATTAAGCTGAAATATTACATATTTTATACATTTAGAACCAATATATTTTAATCATTTCATGACATTATTATTAGTTTTAGATGAAAAATAGTTAATAGGTATAAATTCGAGTTGTGATTTTAATTGATTAATATCATGATTTATGCTTAATTTTATAACCTATGATTTAATTGAGCAATAATTCTACACATGCACAATACATTTTTAATATTCTAGTCTTGCTTTTTATTTTTATTTTTGTGGTTTCTATTTCTTTTTGGCAGCTACTCTACTCACAAAAAGGGAGAGTTTTGCAGGTGCATTCCAAACGCAAGAGATGAGGGATTTCTTTCTTTGGATTGTGGGATGCTGCACTGCACATGGACTTTTCACTTTTTGGTCCTGGGGACTTACGAACTTGAGGACAAAGGGAGAGTCAGGGGCATTTTCATTTGGAGGCTGTACTCTGAAAGATGCAAACGTTGGCTTGCTTTTGGAATGCTTGAAGAGCACTTTTAGGCTAGCGCTTCGGAACTGAAAAAACTTTTTCCGGAATTGGGAATGAAAGAAACGCTGGAGTTTTTGAGAGAAGGGGAGACTGGGCGGTTTTCAAATGATTTTTGGGTGGAGAGAGCTTTAACAGAAACAGCAGATGGATCACTGAGATGCTCTAGTTTTCTATAGAAAAAAGGAGCTTTGGAGTCACAAGGGAGCTCTGGTTTTTTCTGGCTAGGCGAGAGAGACGGAAAGGGTATTTCATTGAGAGAGAAATGAACGCTGAACAAAAAGCCAGAGGATTTATTTATTTTTCGTTGGGCATATACTAAAATGAGGAGGGATTTTATTTCTTTTTGGGGTTCTGGGTTCGTGAGAGACAATACGAGAGCAACCTTTGGAGAGTTTTTTTTTTCCCTGTGTGAAGCTTGAGTGAGACGCTGATGAACGGGAGCTGCTGGGTTTGGATGAAAGGGACTGAGAGAAAAAGAGAAAAGGAATGCTGGACTGTGAGAGAGGTTCTTTTTCATTTAATGCTAGACTGTGAGAAGAGTAGATTTTATTTTTCGAAGGGGCTTTGAGCGAGACACAAGGGAGCTCTTTTGGGTTGTATTTTCTCTTCATTTTTGTTCTATGCTCTAGGTTGTTTTCTAGAGTTTGATTGGTGTATTTTATTTTAGTTTTTTGATGGAGAATATTTCATTAATTTTCATGGATCTTTTGATGAACATGGTCGGCTAAAATTTCGTACTCAGGTTAGAGCTGAAGTCTAATGTTTTAGATATTATTTTCGGATCAACATTAGAATTTATATTGTGAATTTGATCAATTAAAATTTATTATTGGATATTTTGATTATCTATATATGTATCTTAATTCATTGTAATTTCTGAATACATTGAATGCTTGAAAAAATTCTTGTGATATTCAAATGATTTATGAATGTTATAATCATCAATCGTTCATGCTTAATCAATAGTGACTATTTTTCTTGACTTTAAATGTTAAATCTTCCAATTAAACGGAATCATTATTCTAGTTTAATTGAAGTAAATTGATCGAAGACAATATTCTAAATTATTAAACGGATCCTCAAAACTTTAGTCGTTCTCCATATTAATTTATTTTATCATTTTAGTTTTATTCTATTATTTTAAAGAGGAATGCTACACAACATCCCACACCACACACTTTATATATTAACATATTATTTTTTATTTTTTATTTCATTTTATTCTTATTAAACTAATTAAATTATTCTATTTATCATCCACATACTATATATTTATTATAGAAAAAATGAAAAAAAAATTAAAATAAGTATGGTGTGTGAAGTGTGAGGATGACAAGAAGAATTTTTCTATTTTAAAAATCTTCATCTCAATAAATTTTCTCTTCTATTTGATTGTACGTTCATTTTAGAAATTTCTTTTCATTATTTGAGTTTATTTTCCTTATCATATAAGTTAATCCCTATAGATTCGACCTTGTTAGGTACTACAATACCTATACACTTGCAGATAAAATAGATCTAAATTTTTGGTTCATTAGTTAAGTCAAAATTTAGGTGTAACAATTCTTATCTAAACAATTATAAACATGTATATTGTCTTCTTTTGATTCACCATCATAAGATTGTTTTCAAAGGCTTGATTATTTTAATTGATAAATTTATTCTTCTGAAAAATTTTATTTTTCTTCACTTGAAAATATTATAAAAATATTTAATAATTTTTCCTTTAATGTTTCAAGTATATCTAATTCATTAATATGTTGTTTAACCTTACAATTTGACTTGTAATGTCCAATTGTTTCACATTTATAACAAACAATTTGGTTTTTCTTTTTATTATACTTTTTATATTTTTTATAGGTTTATTATATATTTGTTTATCTTTTGTCTTTTTATAAGGTTTTTTATGTTTTCAATTTTTGTTAGAATAATTCTTATAAATTCCTTTTGTGTCTTCTAGAAGGCGCTAATAATGAAATATATCCAAATTGTTCATAAAAGGTACCTAGCTCTTTCTTAGCAAATTTCTTTTCTTTATCCATTTTTTTTTTTTTTTTAAATTTTAGATCATTACACATAATTAAAGTAGTTCTGTTAATAGTAGTTGTTATATCACTGACTCACTAAAAAATGAATAGCACAAAGGCTATATCAAATGTATGAGGATGTCGTGCAATAATTAGGAATAAAATTCCTAGATCGTCTTTTCGGAAAAAGTTGTTTAAATCTAAACTCGTATAAAATGGTGAAAAGTTTCACAAATAAAAGTGGTAGTATGAATAATGAATGGAAGAGTGCAATAGAAATAAAAAATGTACTAGTCATAGACTATATTCATACTTTTGAATTTTTTTTTAGTGTCTAAATGGAACGTAAAAGACTAACAAATTGAGATTAATAATTAAAGATTCAACTATACTAAATAATTTTAATTAATCTGAAAATTAAATAATAAACTGAAATTAATCTAAAATGTAATTGTAATACATATGTAATAGAAACTTAAAGAAATAAGAAAAATAACTAACATAAAATAAATAGCAAATAAAATGTCCAAATTTTTAATCTAAAAATATCAAGAATATACCATAAATTTTAAATGGAAATTAAATAAAAAATAGGGAATAAAAAGATCAAATCAAATGAACAGAGATGGAGATTGAAAACAGTGAAGGAGGCTAGACTGTAGTAACAATTAAACCTCTCAAAGAGCTCTTCAATAGATTATAATGTAGATCTAAAATATATAAAAGAATGAATAAATTCTCAGCTAGCATACAACATCTTCAATTCCAGAGAAAAAAAACATATGCGACGCTCAAAAATGCTCCCAAGAGAAAGAAACTTCCTGCAGTGTTGGGTGAATTTTTAAGAGTTGGTATGCGGCGCTGAATGAGAAAAATAAAATAATTCGTACTTCCTCAAAGTTCTTCATTTAAATCCCTTACGTGTGGCGTGCAAAATGAATTGGCTCCAAATGAAAAATGTCTTTCGTAGGTCAAAATAGAAGTGTGTGGCTGAAATTACCCCAAGAAATCAAATGTTACGTGCGGCTTGAAAATGCCCATAGCAAATATGTATTGTCCTTGGTCAAAGTCGCCATATCCCATTCATTCCGTGCATTAACTCTAACTTGTATTTCTTTTAACCAGTTTTTGACTTTTATTATTTCTAATTTTTGTATTCTTTCGACCTATAAAAAAAATGGAAATAAGAAAAAAATAAAATAAAATAAAATAAAAGGAAAGAATAGAATATTAAAATTGTGTTATGCATATAAATAAACATTATCTAATCGCAAGTTATAATATTAAGTAAAAACCATGCTATTTATTAATTTAAATCACAATTCAGATTTATGCATCTTAATTATTTTTTCATTTAAAACCAATAATAATGTAATGAAGGAATTAAAATATATTGGTTCTAAATGTATAAAAATATACAATATTTCAGCTCAATCAATTACCATATATGAGATTTATAAAATCAATAGTACCATCTTGCTTTACTAATTATTTTTGTACCTTTTGAGCAAAATAATATGGAAGTTCAGCTATGAATTTTTCCTTCCTGTATGGTAGTTGACAATAATTTTTTTATCATAACTTTAGTTAAAAATACATCTTTATACCAATGAAATCAGATAATTGAGGACATCTTAAATTAATTAACAAATAATTAGTTCTTTTTTTGAATTGAATAGGATCACCAACAAAATATTTGATTAATATAAACATTAAAGTGTTAATAACATCTACTAATGGTTGACCATTTTTTGTTTTAATAATGTTTATATTGGGATAATATTTTTAGTCTTTGTTCTTGTGAAAGATAATAATCCCTCCAATTTTTTAATTGGCCAATAAAACCTGTGACAATAATATGAGAGCTACTTGATTATATGTTTTTCCATTTCTTTTATAAATATTAGCAACCATAATCATTTCTTAAAAATGATTTAATATTTTATATTCAGATAATCCAGCTATATTCTATTCATATAATACATCAAGTGAAAAAGCAGATTTTACTATATGTTCACTTTCTTTGAATTGCATATCCGATGGAGTAGGCCTCTAGCAGAGAACCTATTAGCATGATATCCTCTAATTTTATTTAATTGTAAATCTAAAATTTTAAATTGATTTTCAATATTACTAATTTTAGAATCAGATAAATCAGGTGAGTCTGTCTTACTTAATATATTAATATGAGATTGTTTTGAAGTAGATGTGGTATTAGTAATATTTAATTTTTCTAATTTATTTGCGATTTGTTCTAATAAATCATCTTTGATTTTAGAAAAATTGGGTTTTAAGTAAGATGAGATTTCATGAGGAATAAATAAATAGGTTTCTTTTATTTCTTTAATAGTAAGATTAATAGGAGATATTTGACTTTCATTTCTTTCTAATTGTTTACTGATAGTTTTTAATAGTAAGATTATTTCCTATTTATGGTTGATAACTGATTTGATTTATAAATTTCAAATCATATAAAGAAAGGTATGTTAATTTGTATACTTTCTAAGTATTCATAATATTTCTCTTGAATATAATTTCTTTCTATTTTTGTGAAAGTTGAGAAAAATACTAATCTTTTTTGTTTATTTTCTTCTTGCATATAATATTGTTTAAGATATTCTTAATTTTAAATTCTTCTTTACTCAATATGAATATTTGAGCATCATCTCTAACTATTTGTAAATATGTTGGAGAAGAAGGTTCTTTTACTTGTTGGATATTATGAAAGGTGGATGTGATGATTAACAGTATATATTGGTATATTAATAATATTTTTTGAAATAATTTTTTGAATAAGAGTGTTTAGATTCGGAGATTTGGTGCCAAAATTCTGAAATCTATTTGTAAAAATTGAAGTAAAAATAGATTTGAGTATATGATAACTAGAGGATGTTAGGGAATAATATTATAACTGTGATAATGATATTCTAAAGGATTGAAAAACATAAAAAAGTTAATTTCATATTTACTTATTTTTTTAAAAAAAATATGCTGCAGTTACGCTCAATAGTTAATGGGATGACGTGGTGCTTAGAAAAAAAATACAGTATAATTGTAAGAGCAATGCTACATATAGTCGTGGAATTGCAAACGCCGTGCAATCGCTTTGAAAAAGAGTGGGGTCTATGATTAAAAAATTAATTTTTTTTTATGTCGATCCCATATTAATTCATTTTTTTCAAAGCGACTGCACGCCATTTGCATAACTACAACTGTAAATATCATTTCTCTAATTGTAATTATGGTTATTCTGTACTAATACTTTTTTATGGAATGTATTTTCTTTGTTTTGATCGCTGTTTCTTTATATAATAATTCCAGTTTTTTATTTTCTATTTTGCACAGAACTTGCCAGCATGTTGATTCTTTCTTCTTACTGTACTTGCATACAATTATCTACAGGAAATCAAAGTCAACAAAGTTACAAAAGTATAGGTGTATTTTAAATAGTGAGATTAAATTAGATGATTTTAAATGAAAATTAAAAATTAAATAAAATATTATTAAAATATTAGTTTTTTATATTATTATTATTTTCAGATTAAATTGGTTGAGAACAAAGAAATCCAAGATGGTCAGAAGGGCTGATCAAAATTATTAGATACATAATTTAAATACACAAAAATCACAAAGGACTTATATACTAACCAAGTCTTTCTTGTGTTGTTAAGGTCTTTCGACCAGATGGTATAAGATCTAGTCTTCAAATAGGAAAAAATTAGGTTCAAACTCCTCTCTCTCTCTCTCTCTCTCTCTCTCTCATCATGCTTCTATACAGAGTGGAACTAGAAAATCTGTTTTGGACAATAAATTACAAAAAAAAAAAAAAAAAAAAAAAAAGAGAAAAAAGAAAAAAAGGCCAAATACTAACTTTTATATAGTCTATGTCATAAAAATAACTTTCAAAAATTAATTTTTAATTAATTTTGAAAATTTTGGCCTCTTACCTGCTTCTATATAATATATATTTTTTTGAGTTTTGCTACATACAAGTAAAGTCACGTAGTAATCTGCGTACCAATACTAATTCATTCATACTTAAAATTTAAATTAATACTATTTTCAATAAAATTTACTTTTTGATCAATCACATCAAATTAGTGCGCAGATTAGTACACAATTGTGCTTGTAACTATATTTTTCCTATTTTTTTTCCACTGCTTCTATACACTATATATCTATATATATATATATATATATTTTCTAAGCTTCTATACAATGTTTTGATTATGCACGTCGTTAGTTTGTTTATTCATTATGCGAATTGGATGTGCATCCTTTTAGAATTTTTGCTGTCAAACAAGTGAAAAGACAAAGAAGGCCGATTCTTTTGTCCATAAAATCTCTCTTTTCTCGTTTTTTTCCATCAAATAAAAACAGGACCTTATCTAGAGAATTCGTAGAAATTATCTTAAAAATAATTCACAATTAAGATTTTTAGGAGTTAAGGTTTTAAAACGAGGTGGTTTAACTTATTATAGAATTACGATGATGGTATACGGTAGGAGGGTGTATTACATGTACAGAAGTGACTATTAATATATTAATAATTCTTTTTTTCTATTTTTAAAAAATATTTTAAAATATTTAAAAAATATGAATAAAGAAAATATTAAAAAATAAATTTAGCCTATGCCGCCCAGCTGTCACCCTAAAAGCACTCTACAAAAGATGGGTTTTGTTAGATACAGTCAGAAAATGTAATCGGCGTGTAGTCGGCTGTACGGAATGAATAAAAAAAAATTATAAAAAAATTATTTTATATTCAAGGAGACCTACATGAATAAAAAAAAATTATAAAAATAATTTTTTTTCATATACATTCTGTATTAATTTATTTTTTTCTCCACAATTACACACCGACTGCATTTCCCGATTCCAAAAAATATTTCTCACAAAAGATAGAGGCATAGAGTTGACCAAGACTTGAGAATGACTAGAAGTCATTGGGTTTGAGTGGTGAGAGTGCTTGCCAGTTGCAAAATTCTGCTTCATCCTTGAATGTTCGCAGCAGCTTCGCTTTAAGATTTGAGCCGAAAGGTACGATATTTTTCCCCTTTCTATCTCTTGGTCTTCGTTGTTCCTCTGCTTGATTGAATTGTGCACCCTGTATCAGAGTATTTATTTTTTGTTTTCTTGTTGCGAATGTTGCCCAGATCCTTTACATGCATCATATGCACATCCTGAACTGGTATTTTTCTATTTTCTTTTGTTGACAATGTCTCTGAAAGCAGATTCATGATGCTTTTCGGCTAAATAGATTTGTTGATATCGTTTTTGTGGGTTTTGATTCTGTATTCTATCGGATATTTGGAGTGGTTTTCGTAAATCATTGTGTGTTGGTTCTTGGAATCAGATAATGTAGAATTAATTGAGATTTACTAATTAAGAACTGTGTTTGGTTGTAGATGCTAATTATCTCTCTCTTTATCAGAAGACCAGTTTTTTAGAAATGAAGAAAGCTTTTGGATTTCAGATCTTGTTTTAAGAATAAAAATGGTTTTTCATTTTTGTCCGATCCAGTCTAGCTGGTATTTTCTGTTCGTTTTCATTTGGCTCTGTTGGAAATGAACTTTTATCTGTTAGAAAGCTATGGAAAATCTATATTTCTTTCATTGTCCAAAAGCCCTTTTCTTGGTTATTTCTTGTTATCAAGTTATCAAAAGCCTAGGTGGGTTTTGAACTCTTGAAGAGGAATAGGAAACTTAATTATGTGAGGGAGCCGACCACACATGTTACGCCTATGATCTCAGTTGGAGATTCAATAAATAGAGAAGCTCAATTTTCTTATTGTAATTTAATTAGTGGATGTTGGACAAATAAAAAGGAGGTGATGTTCAATTACATGTCCAGATAAAAAGCTAGAAACTCACTTTTAAACCAGTGTGTAACAACTCATGGACCAACTGATCAAATTGGTTATGTTATCAACTCACAGTGCTATCTGCCAGAATTGAATTAAGGATTATGGCCTCAATTAAAGTTCACAAGCTATTATTTGTTCATGACAAAAATATATTGAACTTTTTCACCATTTGAAGAATCCCAAGTTACAGATGTTCAGCCTCAGATGAAGATCTTCAAATTACCACAGAAGTTTTCCCTTAGTTCCTCAATATTATGTACCGAACATTCCCTATACAATTTCCTTCCCCAAATTTCGAACCTTAGCAGCAAAATATGGTTCCAAGACATGAAGGGTCTATAACTCCCATATAAAAAACTAAAAGGCAAAACTATCAAACCATTGCATATAGTTTAACCAAATAATTAAAGTAGATTTCCAATCAGTTAGAATAATTACGACTTTCCCAAAATGAACCAACTAGCCAGCTAGGTAGACGACTACATCTTAAAGTTATTTTATCCATATTGGCATTGAAGTCCAGGCCTAACACATGGAAGGTCTGCAGCTCCAGAAATAGAATGCAAAACACGATGTATTTATTAATCAGAACATTCAGAATTAATTCCGTCGTGTTCTGTGTAGGGAAACTTCCAAGGGTGCGGTGCACGGGATCGGGGTTTACTTTGCAAGGGTGGGTCCGAAGGGCCCTGCCTTGGAGAGGTTCCCCGGCATAAAAAGAAAAAAAAAATGTATACATTGAAAAAGGGTATGGAATATTGATATTCCGTTACTTATGAATTTATGTCTACTTGTGGTTGGCTAGTAGTCGGTCCAATGGTTGACCATAGGGCTTTTAACCCTCTCATTTTCTAGGTTTCTCACCATTTGTTTAGATATTAAGATTTTATTTTAGCTTATTCATGGTATGGAGCAATTCTTTTCTTCTTCATCAAGTATTTTCTTGTCAATAAAGCAAGATGCCCATGGTTATAGAACAAGGAAATTAGAGATGTTGGGAATGTTTTCTACCTGGTAGAACAGAATGATCACATACCTTGGAAAAAAAAAAAAAACATAATGATAAGGATACTTGATCATATGTGCGTTGCTTTTGCTTGACTTGGACACCTGCATGTATACAAATGCATGTCTTCTATAATTTTGAAACCAAACATTTTAATTACTTTTCTTTTATCTGGAAAATTATGTAGCTAACACAAAGGACTATGGAAGTTCAGCAACGTATACTAGAGTGGTTAAAGGACAAAGAAGAGGCGACCATTGTTGGTGGTCCAGGGGTAGGGAAAACAGTGATGGCTAGGCAGATCAGAGATGTTATGATCAACGAGCAGTTGTGTTATGGTACTCTTTGGATATCTATGAATAAAATATATGATGAAAGTTCCTTTCATGGAAATATTGCTTGTCAGCTGTCTGTGCGTTCCAGTACTGAGGAGTATGAAGATGATGTCAGAACTGACAAGACAAGACGAGAGAAGGAGAAAGTGGAAACGCAGATACTAGCAAAGCTTACTGAAAAGCTCAATTCTTCAGGACCCAAGGCTTTTCTTCTCACTATTCTGGATGATGTTTGCAGCAAGGGGGATGAAGTGGGAGTTTTGTCAAAGTTAAAAGACCTGCTGCCAAAGGAACCAGAAAGTTCATTAAAAGTTATAATCACTAGAACAACAGGCAGATTGAGCAGCAAGGGGATGGCAAAAGATACCGAGAATGAGGTTTCATCCAAGCAAAAGACAGAGATAGGGCCGGAGATCAAACCCTTGTCTGAGGGTGAGGGAGAGATGGATGAAGGAGAATTCGAGATTAAACGCTTGTCTAAGGATGAGGCAGGGACTTTATTTGCTGCTGTTGTTTCCAACTTAGAAGATTTTAAAGCAAGCATTAAGAATATTGCCCAAAACTGCGGGGGTCTACCAGCTGCCATAATCAAAATGGTAGCAGCAGCCTTAAAGCAGTTCATTGCACATGATTCGGGGGATTTGAAGAAACGTACTCTACAAGCACTCAAGAAAGTAGAAACATACAAGGAAGTAGATCAATGCATAAGGGAACTAGTGCGATGTGGGATTGACATGTTGCAGGGTAGTGATATGTCCTTGTCCCCAGGAAAAGATGGAAAAAATATGGCTTTGGTCAACTGCTATTGGCATAGCTGGGAATTCTTTAACAAACATGGTTCAATTCATCACAGTGAATTGATCTTGATTTGGATATTGGAAGGATATTTTAGTTCTGTTAAACATGTTAAGGAGGCATATGAAGAGGGGCATTGTGTTATGATGAAGCTTATAGATCTGGGCTTGCTGAAAATGCAAGAAGATGGTCTTGTTATCATTGAAAAGTTGGCACTTACGCTTTGTGATTGTCGCCGTGTTGGATATGAACAGACATCACGACTGGGATTGGCTAGAGTGCTTGGGAATGGCATTTGGCAAGGTTTTGGGATAATTACTCCTGCAGAAGAGATGATAAAGACACCGTCAAGTTCTGGAAAACAGAATAAGGTTTCCACCCTTCTCATTGATGGAAGTTGGCTCTGTAGGCAAGACCCCAGTACATTCTTCCATCCAATGAAGGGACTCCATCATCTTGCCATTTTGAATCCCAGGTTCAAGTCATTATTGCCTTTGTCACTGCCTAAAATGGACAAGCTTCAGATGCTGGTCCTCCGAGGTTGTGATCAGCTGCAGAAAATTGATCAAATCCAAAAGCTTAAATCATTGACAGTTCTGGAGATATCTGGTGCTAGTTTCTTGAAAGAAATTCCATGTGTTGTTTTCGAGCAAATGACTAATCTTCAAAGTCTTAGCTTGCGTGCAGTTCCCATTGAATCACTACCTTCCTCTCTTTCTAACCTGACTAAACTGCGTTGGCTCGTCCTTAGGGAGTGCTCTTCTCTTAAAGAACTGCCAAAACTAAAAGCCCTTGAAAATCTTGAGGTGCTGGATCTTTCTGGTGCTTCCTCTTTGCAAACAATTAAGGACAAAATTTTCTCACCACTGCAGAAACTTCAGTTGATTGACTTCTCCCGTACCCAAATTAAACGACTGCCAATCCTTCGCGACCTTAAATATCTCACTCAACTCTTTTTGCGCAACTCTCAGTTAACTAGACTTCCCATCCTTACGTCCTTATCCGCTCTCCATTGTATTGACCTTTCAAGTTCTAAGGAGTTTAAAGAACTCAAAGAGAACTTTTCAGAGAACATGGACAGCCTCAAAATCCTTAATTTATCAAATACTGGAATCGCGGGGTTGCCTTCCAATTTTGGGAACCTTCCAAATCTTGAATTTCTTGATCTTTCTAATGCCTCTAAGTTGGTTGAAATCCCAGAAAATACCTTTGAAAAGATGGGATCCCTCCGTCAACTCTTTCTGAGTCACTGCTTATTAAGAAAATTGCCAAAAATGGAAGGACTTAAAAGACTTGAGGTGCTCGATCTTTCAGATTGCAGTGGTTTAAGAGGAATAGAAGATTGTTCCTCCCAATCTTCTGAAGAACCTTCAGTGGAGTCTTTGGAAGAGACGGAAGTGGAATTCTTGAAGCATATGAATCACCTTCAAGTTCTGAACCTATCAGGAACACGACTTAAGGTTCCTCCCATTTCCAACCTTGCGAACCTCTGCGACCTCACTCAGCTTTTGCTTCGAGGTTGTTCACTCTCAGAATCAGAGCCCAATTGTGGAAATTTTACAAAGCTGGAGATTCTGGATCTTTCAAAGACAGGCATTAGTTCTCTGCCATCAGTTAACAATCTTTTAAGACTCCGTGAGCTGAAGTTAAGAGATAATCCTAGTTTAAAGCAGCTGCAAAATCTGGATTCATTGAATCTTTTGGGGGTTCTTGATTTGTGGGGAACTGGAATTCAAGAATTTCCTTATGAGATCTCACAATTGCCTCTTTTAGAGCACCTTGATCTGCCCAAGGGTATTCAAGAAATTAAATGGGAAGACATAAAGTGCTTACCAGAGGATCACTGGGATGAATGTGGTATATTTGAAAACAGTGGCAGGTTGTTTAGGGGTGACCGAATTTTTGAAAAGTTGAAGAAACAGCTCGTCGAAGAATTTCCCGTAAAAGTTTTCTCTTTCAAAGAGCAAGGCAGAGCTGGAGATATCTATTGGCAGAGAGTTGATGCCTTCTGCAGAAAAATTTACTTCGAGACTATTTCTCTTCGTCCCAAGGTCCCTGGCCAATATCTTGAAATCGTTGGATTTCATAGTTTTCCTGCTGGTGTGCAGGATGCACTCAAGAAAGCTGAATATGTTTCTTTGATTGAAAATAAATTCATCAAATGCATGTCAGATTTAGGTTCGGGCACTGTGAAGGCAATGAAAGGTTGTTGGCTGGAGAGGTGCACAGAAATGAAGACTATATTTTGTGGCGAAGCAGCAGAAGCCGGAATGAGCGGAAATCTAGAGATTCTTTGGGCATCTTACCTTCCGAAATTGGAGAGTCTGTGCAGTGAGAAAATGCAAAGGGAGGGCCTTACAAATCTTGTGGAAATATATCTAGATTGTTGCCCAAAGCTTAAATATGTTTTTCGCTCTTCCCAGCTTCCGGATAAGCTTAAGATCCTTCAAATCAGATTCTGTGATGGATTGGAAACACTGTTTGACAGCCTCTTAGAAGGGCATGAACGGCAGAATTTAGAGAAACTGCATCTGGTGGAATTGCCGGAGTTGACTAACATCGGGTTGCCAATATCAATGAAGATTGAGGAGATATTTCGATATCTGAAAGTAATCAAAGTCAAGGAATGTCCAAAACTGGAGAGGTTAGAAGAAATTCGCAAGTTACCTGGATCTCATGTAGAAAATATGGAGGAAATTGATGTTTGATGTGTTAGTGGCTGAAGCTGGCGAAATGCTGAAAGTTAGAAGAGTAGGCTGCTGCTGCGATTTGGCAAGGTCTCTTAACGTTTATGTTATGTTGTGTTCTGGCTTTCCTGTTTGTGTTTTTGAACTGTCCGAGTTCATTTTCTTATGCCTTCTTGATTTGTTTGCATGTGTTATATGTCGTAGACTCGATTATCTTGGACTGAGGACTATGATTATAAACATTGTATGTGACTGATTTGTTCAACTCCTTAATGCTTCTCATGACAAGTCATATGGATTAATATTCCCTTCCCCCCCCCCCCCCCCCCCCCAACAAAACAAAACCACCACCACCCAAAAAAAAAAAAAAAACAAAAAAGAAAAAGAAAAAGAAAAGATCAAGTTGAGAATATTTGAAGAGTTCAGTATCTTTATTTTTTTTTCTTATTTTTTTCAAAGTAATAAACAAACAATATAATAACAATTCTTTTAAGTAAAGAATATAATAGAAGATGAGATGATATTATTTAATGACAAAACATACATTTAACTAGGAGTGGCAATATGTGAATTTAACATGAACAAAACACGAAATTAGTGGATTTGGGTCAAAACAAATTGACATGTTAAGACACGATTTATAAGCGAGTCAATAATGGGTCTACTTGCTTAATACAAAATCAACTCATTTGGACCAGTTTATTAAGTTGTAATATTGGTATTTCTTATGTTTTTATTGTTTTTAACCTAATTCTCACTCTAGAATCAATAAATAAATCAAGTAGGAGAGGATGATGCATCTCATGATACCAATGTAGATATCATAGAACAATAGGTAGGAAATCTGAAAGGGCAAGAAGGAAAATAAAATATCGTCCCTCTGAAGATGTTGTGGCATTCAAGAAGAAGCAAGTAGAATGTCTTAAGGATGCACGTGTTCAAGGAGAAGAGCTGATTTGCTTGAAAAGGGAAAGGCTTCAGTTAGAGCAATTATAGAAGGAATGTAGACTTCGTATTTTGAGGAAGAGAAAATGAATATTGAAAATGCGAGAATTGATATAGAAAGGGAAAATCTTTTAATTGCAACAATTGGATCGGGACAAGATAGTAATGATGAGGGACACAACAAAAGTACTGGCACCAACGACAGGTGAAAATATTTAAAAAGTGAAGATCAAGCAACTAGTTGCTATAGGTGATGTTTATTTTGAAATATTTGAAAAAAGATGTTTTGGTAACAAATACTTTGCTACCTTTTGATATGGTATGATATGAATTATGATATTTAATTTGATAGCTTTTCGTATGCTGTGATATTTGCAACCAGATTAAATTTGCTAGAAATACGAATTTTCCTATGTAGGTTTTTCTATTAATTTCATAGCTTGTTTTGGCCTACTAAATATTGGAATTAGAAACTTTTTGTGAAATAAAAAGTTGTAGATTTTTTAATCAAATTTCCAAACGATGCCATATTTGTATTCATCAAATTTATATATAGAAAGATACAACCAATTTACGTAGACAAGATCCGTTTTAAACTTTAAATACAAAAACATATTGAGACACAAATTTGTAAACACAAAATAAAAGTATGAACTCATTCAAAGTTCCCATGATTCTCCTTGTAGTTGCCGTAGGTGTTTAACAAGGCTTAAGTGGATTTGTGAACGAGTTTCTTGATCTCTAATGCGAAGATGGCCACAATTGAACTCCGTAAGCATATTCTTTTCATCGCTTGATACTGGTGTTTTCATCTATTTGTTCATAATTGAATTCCATTTTTTGCACATTTCTTTCATCTTCCACAATCATGTTACGAACAATTATACATACTTTCGTTATGTCCTTAAGTGCAGAGACTTTGAATGTCAGTGCAAGTTGATACACAATGGCGAAATGTGCTTGGAGCACTTTAAATACAAGCTCTACATCCTTCCTTGTAGATTCTTGAGTTGTAGCAAAATGTTTATTTTTTGCACCAACTAGGGGTGGAATTGTTTCTCAAATGTTGACCATTGTGGACATATGCCATCAAGAAGGTTGTGGACATATACCATTAGGAAGGTAGTATGTTATTGTGTAATTATGACCATTAATTGAGTAATTTACTCGAGGAGACATGCTTGAGCAAGCTCACTAAATACAAAAGATCTTTCCAAAACATTAATGTCGTTGTGAGATCCAAGTAATCTAAGACATGCATGCCATATCCAAAGATTATGAGATGCAATCACTTCTAAAATAATAACTGCTTCATGACTATGGCTAGAATACATACCTTTCCATACAGATGGGCAATTTTTTCATCACCAATGCATGCAATTGATTCTTCCCAACATTCTTAGGAAACCACGACTTCTGTTAATCGCTAGCAATCTCAAAACATCACGGTTTGTTGGTGACCTCAAGTATTGTTCTAAAAGAAATATAAACCACCACTTTAGCAAATAATTTGAGACTTTCCATTGCAGTAGTCTCTGAAACTCTTAGATATTCATCCACAAAGTTGCCAGTTACTTTGTATGCTAGAATTTTTCGTGCAGTTGTGTGATAACCTATACTTAGCCATGTCATTGCTTGCTACTTTTGATCATTGTTGCCTTAGTCCAATTAGAATTTAGCCTTATGGATTGTAAACATTGGAACCTAGTAAGTGATATGGACCCTACCTTTTGCTAAAGAGATAGGCGGCCAAGCCCACAAGAAAGCCCAAAGGACTAGTGATTTTAGGCCATTAAAGGTTTAGTGTTTTGAAAAAAATCAAATTAGGGTTTGGATACAAGGAGGAGGTGCCAATTGGGAGAGACTCCTGATTTTCCCTAAGTCTCAATCATTAGAGCCTTGTGAAGGGATTTTCGGTTTTGGCAAACAACATGCCACTTGGCAAGCATGCAACAAGAAGAAACTTGTAAGAAGGAAGGGAAAGGCTATTTTCGGTTATGGGGAAGAAGTGCCACTTGGCATACATGCAAGATGAGAATTATGAGTTTTCAAGAAGGGAGAAAGCCATAGGATTTTAGTTTTTGAAGTCACACACCACATGGCATTTGTATCATATCCTGCACTAGATTCATTGTATTTTAACCCATCCACCATATGGAATTTGTGTCATATCCTCCATTAGAGGTGTCTTCTAACATTTCCAAGAGAAGCAATGATGAGGGAAGAAGAATGAGTGAATTTTAGCCAAGACAAGAAGCAAGACGCACATGGCGCCCATGCAGAAAGATACCCTTCAGTTTCCTTGTGACGATAGGAGAGAGAATGATCGAGATTTGAAAAAAGTATTTAAGAATGGCATTAATGGATTAGCGCCCTTACCCCCACTGAAGGCACACCAAGAATCATTTTGCTCTAGTTTTAGATTTTTCCCTCTCCTATCCTCTCTATTTCACCTATGTTATAAGAAGACAACCAAATACTATTTTCCTTCCAACCAAGCACCATTTTTCATACAACCATAGAAGGAGGAGTCAAGAGCATTGTTTGGTGGAGCCTAGCACGGTAGGAACACTTGAACCCTAGCCTCATTCTCTTCGTACATGCACATACCAAAGGAGGGTGAGGATGGTTTTGGTTTGTAAAGACCAAGGGAAGTATGGTGTTTTGTAACAACACCGTAGAAATGATGAAGTAGAAGAATTGGCCATGGAAGGATGAACCATGACTTGAGTATGGTTAGTCTATAGAAAATTGAGTCTTTAATGGCAAAGTGAGTTTCGGCCATAGTAAGGGTTTCATGAAGAATTTATCTAGTCATTATTTGAAGAAACACAATCTCAATTACCATGCACCATTCATATGCTAAGGGTTGTTGGAGTTAAATCACACACACACACACACGCACGCACACACGCACACACACACACTCGACCTTTAGGGTTCACAAGGAGATATGAAGGAGAATTGCAGCCATTACCCAATTATGGAATGGAAATGGAAGAAAATTTCCATGGATTTTGTAATTGGATTGCCAAGGACATCCACAGAAAAAATATTCCATATAGGTTATCGTAGACAAATTGGCAAAAGGTACTCAGACTTTGCCAATCGCCTACACTGGCTCTATGGAAAAGTTGTCAAAGTTGTACATCAAGGAAATAGTTTGGTCGCATGACGAGATTGATCGTGTTAGATAGTGCTACTCGCTTCATGTCACAATTTTGGTAGAGTTTGCAGAATCTAATGGATACTGGCTTGAAGTTTAGTAGTGCCTATCAATCATAGACACACAGACAGATAGAATGGACTACACAGACATTAGAGGATATGCTTAGAGTTTGTGTGTTGGAAACAAAAGTGATTATGAAGGGCATTTGCCTCTGGTAGAGTTTGAATATAATAATAGTTTCCAAGCCACGATCAAGATGGTGCCATATGAGGTGTCATATGGAAGAAAATGTAGATCCTCGTTGTACTGAGATGATGTTGATTAAAGAACTGATGTAGGCAACTTAGCACAAGCAAAAGGCTATGTCAATGGTAGAAGAAGAAATCTTGAATTCTCAGTAGGTGATTGGGTATATGTCAAGATATCATGCATAAAAGGAGTTGCTTGTTTTTGCAAAAGACTTAAATTAAGTAGGACCCTAAGGAATTGGGGAGAAGGTTGGGCTAGTGGCTTATCAGTTAAGCTTACCCATGGAAGTTCAGGGGATACATGATGTGTTCCATGTGTCTTCCTTGAAGAAAAGGTTTGGAGATTAGTGACTGGTTGTAGTTAACCCAAGTCAAATTCACCTTGAATCTAACCCATCTTATGAAGAATGACCAATGCAAATCATCAATTGGAAAGATCAAGAGTTGAGGAATTGAAAGATACCCCTGGTCAAGGTACTTTGAAGCAATCCCTATTTCCAGGAAGCTACTTGAGAAAGATAAGACTTGATGAGAACTAGATACCCTCATCTATTTGTATCTTAGATAGGAATATAGGGGATGAGTTGATTTTTGCTAAAACTTTGTGGTTTCACTTTGATTGTACTCATTGGATGGAAAAGGAATAAAAGTGCTTATTTGATTGCAATTCTTGATTGATGTCTTATGTTATATTATGATTGTACCCTTGATAATAGGACATGGCACATACTAGAACAACCATGTGTATCTCTGTGTTATTAGTAGCCAGGATTAGTAGTATGCGAGAGTGTAGACAAAGGCTCAGGCAAAAGAAAAGGTTTGGAGATCAGCGATTGGTTGTAGTTGACCCAAGTCATATTCAGCTTCAACCTAATCTGTCTTATGAAGGACAAGTGCAAATCATCAATAGGAAATATTAGGAGTTGAGGAATCAAAAGATACCCCTGGGCAAGGTACTTTGGAGCAATCCCAATTTCCAGGAAGCTACCTGGGGAAAGAAGACTTGATGAGAACTAAATACCCTCATCGGTTTGTATCTTAGAGAGGAATATAGGGAATGGGTTGATTTTGGTTGAAACTTTGTGGTTTGACTTTGATTGTACTCATTGGATGGAAAAGTAATAAAAGGGCTTGTTTGATTGCAATTATTGATTGATGTTTTTTGTTATATTACGATTGTACCCTTGATAACAGGACATGGCATAGATTAGAACAACCACGCGTATGCTTGTGTTATCAATAGCCAGGATTAGTAGTATGAGTGAGCGTAGACAAAGGATTAGGCAAGAGCGGCGAGATCGAATGATCCATTGACAACAGGTGGAAAAGTTTGAGCACCATCGTACACATGTGGTGAATGTAGATTTTAGAGGAAACCTTTTTGTAAGATGAACATTGATGCATAAGGAGTGACATCCACCACATGACCTGACCTGCTAGTTTGGAGGATGCCACAAGCTTACAAGTATTAAGTCAGAAGGCATATAACATGGAAGCATAATCAAGCCATGATGCTAAAATTCGGGCCAGAAGGCATATGACACTCAAAACATCCGAATCTTCATTTGATCATCTCCATGTCGACGAAGAAGGTCAACCGGTGGGAGATGATGAAGCTACCATAGAGCATAAGTTGAATGAGCTAGTGAAGAACATGTATTACGACCCTAACGTTGATACAATTTTCTACCTCTCACAAGATTCGGCAATTGAAAAGAGGAAGAGGTGCCATCACCTATTTCATCTAAGGATTCGACTACAGCTAGTAAGTGAAGTCCTTCAAGTGAGTTAGTACGCCTTTAGTTTTATTCAGTCACCTTTGGGCCTGAGTAGTTGGAGAAAAACATTGGACTTAAGACCCATTAGTTAAGCTTGTGTGAATAAAAGCTTGATATCCCTTTAATGGATGACCGCCCAAGCCCAATAAGTTTTAGGCCTTGGATATTTTCAGCCACTTAGTGCTCCCTACACATTGTGCCCATGCACACTAGTAGCTCTTAGATTTGGATACTTTGCATATATACAAGTCGAAAAGCTTCTTGTGTGAGACCATCATTAGGTTATTTCTTGGATCTTCATGTTTGAAGAAGCAAATATGGATATTTTAACATTGAATGGTGTAATACACGGTCACTAGGGTTTCGCATATATTCAAGTGGGAATAGTTACATATTCGGCCATTAGGGTTTCACACACAAGTAAGTTGTTTTTCGACCATTAGGGTTTTATACTTGGCTATTAGGGTTTTGCCCATCTCAAAAGTAAAGCTTGGTGATGAATCCATGGTCATTTGGCTTCACTAAGGCCTCCAAGCCTTGCATATATTTGTGAACACAAGTAATGTCTTGGAAGGATGGTTCGATTTGAGTTAAGGAGACACAAACTTTAATTCATTTAGAGTACAAGTTAGTATATAGGCTGTGAAGTTTTCTTCAAAATTATAACACTTAGAACATAAACTTTTAGCTCACTTGGTCATTGCTATTCTTTTACGTTCGAATCTTTGTAAGTTAGCCTCTAACTTATTTTTGGATAATATACTTGTATTTTTGTGTAAACTTTGCATTCATATTGTTTGTCTTGTTAAATGAATTGCCGACTTTCAAATGTCACATGATATGATCAATTTCCGCTATTGTATGTTAGAATCTTCATGATATATCTATATGATGCTTGTTGGAATTTTTGGTTTAAAAGACATGTTTGGAGCTTTGGAGTATTGATATATGCCATGTTGAATCATCATGTGTTATATCGATTTATATGTCTCTATGTTCTAATTATTTAAGCCATTCACAAGGTCCATTCTTTGCATACTAAGCATAAGTGCATACATGAAATGGTTGCATGAAAAGTGGCATGGTTTCATCACAAGTTACATGTCACATGTTTTTGAGTTGTGTAATAAAAGAAAAGATTTTGTCACAAAGCCAATGTTAGGATGGGGGAATATCCTAGTGGGACTCCCCTGTCCACTTAGAGTTCTTAAATTAGAGTGATAACCCCTAGATTGATAAAGTATAGTTAACAGACTTCGAATGACTTCTTTTTAAAGGATTCTGAAGTGAAGTAGCCATGCCTAATGCTAATGGGTGCAACATATAGTAAATACGGTGAAGGCATTATGATCTGCCGTATCATATTATAAGTTCATGGTAAAAGTATTACAATCTGCCTGAGCATATCTATATATGACATACTCTCACTTGATCAAAAGTTGGCAATGTAACGACGTGAGGTGTCCATACATTGTTATATGGAATAAGTATACAACTGATTAAAATGAAATGGCACATTGTTACATAGCTATATTTTTTCTTTGTTACATGATTACAAAATCAGTGTTTTTGAAAAAGGAATCTGGATGGGAGGAAAATGTGTTTTGTCAAAATGCACGTTCATCCTCATGCATTCATGTTTCATTGTTTACCTTATACATGCTTATGTTGTGTCTGTGTATGTTTCTAGTTTAACTTGCTGAGATTTTCTAAAATCTCACTATGGTGGTAGTTTCCACTAATATTCCCCTGAAATGGTACAAGTTTTGACAGGACTTGAGAATGGTGAGTAGGATGGGGAAATGTAAGCGTGATGAACCCCTAGTGGTTAAATAAAGCCTTGAGTCTAGTCTGAGCCCTACGAGTGATAGTAGCCTTGATAAAGCCGCAAGAACCCTAGCAATGATGATAATATGGATCAAGGCTATGTAGGAGATTTTAGAAAAAGATCGTACCTAGATTTATTATGACAAACCCCAACCTCTGCTTGGGATGGAACGGAGATTTGGAGCGTCGGGATATGCAACATAAGGTTACATATCCTATTTACAATAGTTAATATGCAATGCATCCTAGTATGCAACTAGTAGTATGTAATAATCGCAACGAAAAACATTGTGACCTATAAAACTTTATACCAAACTGAACTAAACATTCCAATAATATTAATAACCATAAGTTCAAACTTAAGGATAACGTTTCCTTAATATAGAATACTTAATCCAAGTTAGATAAACTCTTTCATATGCTCTGAAGTATGAAGAGTCAATGCTTATGAGTATCAAATTATATCTGGTCTTCGCTCAAGGTCCAGCTCCTCTTCAACCATTTGTACCCAGTGGTCCATCCTGTTTGTCCTCTACCAATCCTAGCACAACTTCTATCATTCTAGGGAGAATGAAGTGGGCTCACATGGGTGAGATTTACTTGAAATTTCAACAAGTTAAACAACTAACTTGCACAAAGACAAAACATACATGATTAATGATAAACATGATATGCATGCAATGATATGCAGAAAAGTACATAATTTATCTCCCTCAAAAATTTCAGAAAAACTTAGATGCACTTTCTCTTTCGGAGAACATTTTCACTTTCTCATTTCAAAAACATTACATTTTGAAAGAGAACATTTCATACCTCATTGCTTTAAAAAATCATAACATTTCATCATTATTAAAGCCATCATCAACATACGTATGGTAGCAACATGGTTCCCCATATTCACTTTGAGCACCTGATGGTGATTATAGCACAACTCATGTTGACACTATGTCTTTGTCCATAGATTGTTCTCAATGCATTGATAACATAACATCATAACATTATAATATGCACACCCACCAGCCTTAGGTGTTAAGCATTTGACTTTGTTCCGATGTTCTTTAAAAAGAATTCATTCGAAGCCCGTTGACTATTCTTCGTCAACTTAAGGGGTCACTCCATTCTTAAATACTCCAGAGTGGACAAAAGAGTTCCACTAGGATAATTCCTCATCTTAGCCTTTTGGTTTTGTGACAAATATTATTTTCATGTTATGCTTCAAAAATGTATTTCATGACACATGCATATGTAACAATCTTTCATGTGAAAATGACATTTCTAGATGCAATATGCTAAAACGGTGAAAATTTCACATGTCATGTAAGCAAGTAATCAAATGCTCAATAATGTATCATATGATATTTCATGCTCAAAATGACATTTAATATGAATGTGGGAGGCTAACTTACAAAATTCCCAAGTTTAGAAATATCGAAGCGGCTGAAAATAAATTCGTACTAAGTTAGGATTTATACTACTATGGAAGATGTATACAATCAAAAGGCTTCAAATATGGGTATTTACAAAAATACCCCTAAACTCTTAAAAATTGCCACTAAGACCTTAAATTTTCACTATTTGTAAACAAATCTCAAATTTAACCATACTTCATGGATCTCATGTTTTTCATATTCTAAAACCATATATACCTCTAGAATTGTAAAACTCAAAGTGGAACTAGCTCAAACATATACAACACATGGCATGCACTCTAGTTGATGCCTAAGTTAGTTTTCAACTATTGATCCCCATGAATGCATGCTTATGCATTTTTCTTAAATCACAAATAATGACTATAGTCCTTAAATATATGGTGAAAAAAAATTCTCGGGTTACCGAGTTCATTCCAACACTTAATTATTGCTAAAAACCTTAATCTTCACTAATCCTTCATTAATCAAGCATGATGCTCTTAACCTAAATCATAAAGGCATGCTTTCAAAATTCACCCAAAATATTTATTTTCATCCTTATCCCAATTGCAAGGCTTTCTAAATGCTTAATGATCAATCCTAGGTGAATAAGTCAAAACTTTATGCTTTAATCACAACTTAATTAAAAACCATGCATGCTTAACGATCAACACAAGGTAGAATCAAAACTTATCACAGCATGCTTCTAGTTTCAAAATTAAACCTTCAATAAATATTCTAAGACATTAATAAATTATATCATAAAATGCTAAGACATGCCATAACTGAAATATCCATTAAAAAAAATTTAAACTCCTAAACCATTCTTAATGAACCCGGTTTTGAATTAAGCAGGATAACCTTATCTAAACTTAACCAGAATTTATTCTAACACTTGAAAACAAAAATTGACATGTAAAATAAGATCTAGGGCAAGAAAAACCACAAATTTCGTGGCCCACTCAAGCTTCCAATATAAGAACACCAAGAACTTCAAGAACACTCAAGCGCACACACACCTTTCGGTTTCTCTCAAGAACTAAGGGGGAGATGGCTCTCAAATGCTCAAGAGGAGCTGGAGTTGAGGTGTGTATGAAATGAGGGGGTAGATGGGATTTTTATAGGCAGCCAAAGTGGAGGAGACGTTGGCCTAAGCGCTTGGGGATTGGTTGGTTTAATTTGGGTGGTGGTGTAAGAAGCTGAAAATTTCAGATTGCCTTCATCAGCTTGTATCATCTTGTGCATGGGGAATAGTGGCCTAAAATCACCATGATTTATCAAGTCAGGTGCTACATTGAGCCTAAAGAATCTGGCCTTGTCATGGTGCAGGAAAAAAATAAAGAAAAACACAAAATCATCATACACAAGCAAACGGGTTCAATAGTGGTTTCCTTGGGTAGATTTTAGTTTTGTGCTTTCTATGGCTAAAAATAATGAGTCCAAAGCTCGTGATGACCATGAGGACCTCTTGAGGAATGGGTGGTGATGGAGGTGGCATGGGGTGGTGGCTCAGCCAAGGGCACATGGGAGGTTGAAACTGAACCAACTTAGTTTCCATCCAACTAGCACCCAAGGTGCAATATGGTTATGTGTTTTGATTTGGTTCTTGACACTAAATTCATCCAAGGCCTGGTATGGGTTCAAAGGAATCTCATGAGGTATTTAAGGACCATATTACCATTGAGAACAAGGCACAAAAAGTTTGGGCTTAAGAGCAAAACAGTCCATTGCACACAAAGGGCATACATGTGCGCCGATTGGTGTAGTTTGGGGTTTGCTATGTTATTTCACTTAATGATATGTGTGGATGATTATCTAGGGTCCTAATATGGTCTAAGAATGAGGTATTTAAATAATGAAACAAGAAAATTTCAGATAAAAAAGGCTAAAAAGATTAAGAGACAAAATTAAGCTCAAAACAAGGTTTAAAGATCACTAATCATGGATACGTTGATTAATGGTCTTAACCAAATTTCAAAACTTAATTTTGGTTGAAGGAATCACTTAAGGTGTAACATGTACTTGAGAAAACCAATGGCATGGTGCATTGGGCTTCAATTTGAAGAGTGAAGAGAAACAAAATAAGGCTTTGGGTCTTGTTGGGGTCCTGTTGGGCTTAAAAGGGCCAGGAGTGTGAGTGGAAGTTTTATGGACTTTGGGTGTGAGTGGATGGGAGGCCTTTGTTCCAGATTTGTGGGACCTATCTATGGCCTCAAAGGCCTACTAGGTTCGGTCCTAAACTTTGGGTGTTTCCTTAGTTGGGCCAAACTTTTGAATCTTACTAAGTTAGGCCCAATGACCTTATGCTTACTAAGTTGGGCCTAATATCTTGGGTCTAATAAGTTAGGCCCATAGTCTTGTATCCAATAAGTGAGGCCTAAAATCTTATGTCTTCCAAAATGAGCCTAAGGCCTTCACTCTTACTAAGCCTTTATGCCCAAAGAGCGTGGGCCTTTAATAAACCAACCTCTTAGGCCTTCCTAAATCCATAAAAAATGTAACCCAAATTACTTAGCCCAAATAGGATGGCAAAATCTCTAATATGCCACTTTTCATTATAACATTGACTTCTTGGCACATTTTCTAAAAATTAATTAAGCACTAAAAATTCTCCAAAATAGTACTACTAAACCAATCAAGATCCAAAAATCTCATTTTCCTCAAAATCAAAATTGCACTAGAACCTTTATACTTCTAACTAACCCCAAAGTATACGGTTCTTTTTCCAACTTAAAAATCCCAAAATGTTCTTATTCAAAAATAGCCCAACTCATAATTAACTAGGATTAAGGTTACTAAGGTCAAGGCCTAAGGAGAATAGTGAGGGGCAAGGACTACCTGCTGCTGCAGTGAGGTATGAAGGGTGATGAGGTGGATTTCTCCTTCACATCGAGGCACTATTGGGTGCAGTCAAGGGAAGTGGATGGCCTGCCATGTGGGGGAGGAATATTTTTCAAGAAACTTTGCCAAGGTGGCCAAATTCGTGGGCCTTCGTGGGCCTCAACCAAGTGGGTTTCAATTTGGGTTAAAGGAGGTTTGGTTAGGATTAGGATGCTATCAAGCCCGAATTTAATTTTTCTTGGACCAATCAAATTTTCAAAGTTTAAAATGTTGGATAATGATATCATAATAAGGATTTGATGAATTAATAGCATGTGAAAGTGATTTAATGAAGTGATTAAAAACAATGTTGGAAATTGGATCAAAAGGGGTTTGGAGGACAACTTTAGGGTTTTGGTTTCAACCAAGTTTTAGGGGGTTTCAATTGGATTTCAACCATTTAGAGTTTTACTAGGGTTGAAACCCTCTTTGGTCTGGCACAATTTGGTTGATCAGATGTAAAAAAAAAAAATGGTTTTGCTTAGGTGGCATGATCTCACATCCTGAATTCCTTCACAAATCCATTTAATTGTTCCTTATGGTGACAAGTGTCTAATATCTTGCCAAGTGTCTAAGTAAGACTTTTCTAACCTAATTTGGATATTCTACACTGTTATTTTGAAAACACTGGGTTAGCTATTGAGGATACTATTCACTCCGGGAAAGTGAAATATAAACTTTGAACTGAAAAATCCTAAATATTTGTACAAACCTACTGTGTAATTCGTTCATCAAAATTTCATCCTAAAGTGCCTCAAAAATAGCAAAATGCATTTTCGAATAAGTGTATCGTCTGAAAACTGAAAATGAGATTATTGCGCCATAAAATCCTAAATAATCAACTGAGTCTAATGGTGCAAACCACAATGCATTGCAACACTTCTAACAACCTCAAAAAATAAAATCACTCTTCTGGCACCACAGTGAGTGATAACATTGACTATGTTAACAGACAAAAATTTATGCGATTAGTCATTTCATAAAAACTTATGGAGTTTTCACATGATTCCTGAAACCTATAGAAATTTCACCATTGAATTTCTAGCAGGCAGTTGCAAACACACTTTTTGCAAAAAGAAGTAAATGTAAGTTTGGTTGTGAAGAGATTGATTATCTTGGGCATTTAGTATCTGATATAGGGGTAAGAGTAGATCCATCCAAGATAATAGCTATGGTTGAATGGCTTGTACCAAGATCATCTATTTTAGCCTTACTTGACTTTCCTAGGCTTTCTTTTCTTTTTTAATAGATTGTGATGCATCAAGGAGAGGTATTGGGTCTGTATTGATATAGGATGAGAGTGTTTTGGCATACCTTAGCAAGGCATTTAAGGGCAAGGCACTAGATTTATCCACATACGAAAAAGAATTGTTAGTGTGATGCCTCCAAACCATCGCTTGGAATGTAATAGAGACTTGGAGCGTTGGGATATGTAACACATGGTTACATATAGTAACACCCCCTTTTCACGGTTAATAATAAAGTCATTTTTAAAAATTCTTAGCAGCCAAAGTGCTACTATTGAACTTTGAGTTAAAAATATTTTCTTTTATTCTAAAGGAAGTGCTAGGTACCAAAATTCTATAAGTGAAAGAATTTTTTATTAAAATAATGAGATCATAAAAGAGAGTGCGCGGAATAATTTATTAAAATCTCTCATAGCCCATACCATAAAAATCATAACTTAAAATTTTAGGACATGATCTAGGCCACTGTCACACCCCCTGGACTGAGTCCCGTCCTGCAACTCTATCGTGATAATTATCCTAACTTGGGGTAGTTTTAAAACATAAAAACAAACTAAAATGAGTTGATGAATTAGTAAGAAATCCATCATAATGTAAACATACTTAATATAAAATTTTTCATAAAATATTTTATGCTGAGAACTTAAAATCATGACTGATCATATTGATGCTTATACTATGCATGACTTATTTCCTTGAATTAACTGATTGATCTGATTTATTTGACTTATCTGGCTAGCCAACACATTTAACCTTGTGTGCAATATTGCACACTAACTTCCCCTGCTACAACAAAGTAAGTCGACTATGCAGTACTCTAGCATACTACGGTGGATCACACTTGAGTCTTTGGCTTGCATGCCCAACTTGAAACTGCATTGGTATCATACATCTGAATGGCCATTTGATTAACTATTATTAGTTTATCTTACACTTGATTTTATGAAGGCTTATGTGTCTTATGCAACATGAGATGCAAAATACATACATAATTATAGTATGCAGACTGGCATTACTAATATATATATATATGACTATCTAACATATGCTAATCCTAAGAATTGGCTTTAATTATAATAAGAATAATATATAACTATATAAATATAATATACATAACTATAGTGACACATGATGAATGGTGTACTTGCAAATATCATGATATGCGTGGTATGTAAACACTGGCTTCCAAAAAACTGGCTTTATTAATAATATATATATGTATACATATATAACTATCTAATATATGCTAATCCTAATTTATGATCAAACTATTTATCTTGTAGTATTGCTTCCTAAAAGTTTCGATACAAAATCGATCACGGTTCTGGACTGAGAGGTTTATGGTTTTTTTCCAATTAACACATGTAGTGACACTAATATTTAAATATAGAGATTTGGGAAAGGGTGAGGACCAGTTTGAGTTGGTTAATACATGTAGTGACACTAATATGTTGAACCCTTAGTCATGATCATCTAAGAAGAGAGTTTGAATTTAATAATATGATCTAGCAGTTCATTCAATATAGGATTGGTAGTGATTGAGACTACGCAAGGGACTTTAATCAGTGATGATTTTAAATTTAAATAAATTTCTAATGGCCGATCTTTAAATTCTAAAATGAGTCTAACTCATTCAATAAATAATAAACGGGATTTAACCTAGTTATTAAGCCTAATTAAAACTCCTAATCAATCTTAATAATTTATCGCTTTTGGGCTTATCCAATATGATCCATTAAATATAATTTAGGCCCAATAAAAATTATTAATATCTCGACCTTGGAATTATTAGGTTGGGTCGCTACAGATACTCTCATTCATGACGGTTGATATGCAATGCATTGTAGTATGTAGCTTTCAATATGTAATAATCATACCAGAATAAGGGTGACTTATAGAAATTTATTACAAAATGAACTAAATATCCCAATAGAACAACTAACCATCTATATATATTACCTTACTTAAGAGGTCCACCTAGTAAGGCATAAGTTTAGAAATCAAGTGGGAGATAGCATCTCCTAGATACAGATACTACATCTAAGTTTCAAATAAGTTCTCATCATATCTATGGCGTATAGAGCCATCACTATAAACACTGAAATCAAATCTAGCCCCCACAGGGTTGAGCTCATTCTTAACCATTTGAAGCCAAAGATTTATCTTGTTTGTTGTATGCTGGTCTTGATACAACTTCTACCATTCTGGAGGGGAATTGTAATGCCTGTCCTTGTAGTGGGACCTTCAGAAAATGATTTTAAGAAAAAAACGGGAATTGCCGTTTGTTTAAAACTTTTTCATTCCATGTCAGGATACGAAAGACTTCATGTTTATAAAATAAAATGTGATTCTTAATTTAAAGAGAGTTACAGCGGTAAACATTAAATTTTTATAATTAAAGGTCTTTCGCACAAAACAAATTGCCTAGGTTTCAGTGCTCTTCCCCTTAGGCTGTGTTCGTCCAAACGCGTACCGCTCTTCTTGTCCCTAAGAGGGCACACATAAAAATTAAAATGAGTCGAAGACTCATAAGTATTATTTCATACAATTAAAATATCATAACATAGGTTTTTAGTCATGCATTCATCACTCCATACATATCACGCATAAGACATTCGTTCATTTAAAACATTTTGAGGCGGGGTTTTTCTTGAAATAGGATTTTCTTTCATAAAACATTTTCCCATGCCTCATGCCTTCATTTCTTAAAGAGTTTGAGCATACATGCATTATTTCTTAACATGCAAACATTCTTTCTTATCACTTTCATTGGTCGTAGCACACTGTTACGCCCTGTGTGCGAGGGTTAGCGGTCTTTTGGACCTTGATTTTGCCCATGGCCATGGGTTAGGAATCCATTTCGTCAGGGTGTAAGAGTGGGTGCACTACCAGTACTACTTACCTGGCATTGCAATCTGCCCATTCATTCATTTGGTACCCATTCATTCATTCATGTGGCCATTACGTATTTTCATACATTAAAGCATTCAGTCATTTCATTCATTCAGTCCTTTCAGTCATTTTCATTCTCCTTTTCATTCCATTCAGTTCATAAGCATCATTTAAAAGCATGGGCTTAAACCTTAGCATTTAAAAGCAGTCTTTGAAATCATGATATAAGCATCGTTTAAAACATCACTTCATGGCATCCTTAAACATCGTCTTTCATGACATCATTTGAAATCATTATCTTTCATATGGGTATTTTAAAACACTTTTTTATCATCCTTTAAAGCATCGCTTAAAGCATGAGGCGTAAGCCTCGCATTTCATTTTGTGAAAATACGTTCAGTACTTACAACGTATAACATCCATTCTCATATATACACTTAATACTTTGGGTTTATAAAAAGAGGCTGCCAAGGAGGGTCGTTGTATACTTATACTTGAAAACTTATACTTAGCATTCTTTCGTAAAGCATCATCTGTGTCATTTCATAAAGCATCATAAAGGGAAAACATTTCATTTTCATTTTCATATATTTATAAAACTTTATAAGAGTATGAACATAATACTTACTTAGACTCCATGCTATAGTCATTTCATTCATTCCATTCACGTGCATGTCAGATGGTAACCTACATGCATACACATAATGTAACAGCCCGCTAGAAATTCAATGGTGAAATTTCTATAAACTTTATTTTTTAGGGGCACTTCAAGGTTGAGTTTTGGTAAACAGTTTTCACTGTAGGTTAATATGAATATTTAAGATTTTTCAATACTAAATTTATTACGCATTTTTGTGGAGTGAATAGTAACCTTGATAAGCGTACTAAATGCAGTGTTTTCAAAATCACAATGTGGAATGCCAAAATTAGGTTAGGGAAGTTTTATTTGGACACTTGGCAAGATCTTAGCCACATATAATGAATAGTATTAGACACTTGGAACAAAAAGGAACCATTAGATGGATTTGTGAAGGAAATCAGGGTGTGAGATCATGGCACCTAAGCAAAACTTTTTTCATCTGATCTATCAAATTGACCCAGATCAAAGAGGGTTTCAACCCTAGTGAAACCCTAAATGGTTGGAATCCAATTGAAACCCCAAAACCTTGGTTGAAACCGAAACCCTAAACAGTTTCCTCAAATCCTAAAGTTGGCCTTCAAATTCTTTCTGATCCAATTTCTAGCATTGTGTTTAATCACTTGATTAAATCACTTTCACATGCTATTAATTTCTCAAATTCTTGTTATGAAATCATTATCTAACCTTTTAAAGCTTGAAAATTTGATTGGGCCAAGAAAAAATTGGATTTGGGCTTTATAGCATCGCAAACCCTAACCAAACCCCCTTTAAACCACAAATTGAAGCCCACTTGGTTGAGGCCCACGAATTTGGCCACCTTGAAACAAATTCTTGAAGAAGTTTCCTCCCACACATGGTGGACCATCCACTGTCCTTGGAGCACCCAATAGTGCCTTGATGAGATGGAGAAGCCCACCTCATCAACCTCCATACCTCACAGCTTCTGCAGGCAGTCCTTTGCCCCTCACTATTCTCCACTTTATGTCACATAACCACCTCCAATCAAGGGTCATTTAATTCTATATCCCCCCCCCCCCCCCCCAGAAGTCTTGAGTCGTGCAAGACATACTTCCTTCCTTTTCATCACTTCTTCACCCCGTTCTTAGAGAGAAACCCAAAAGAGCTCTCTCGGACAGATTTCTGGGTCTTTTTTCGTGGAGCTTTTTGACCCCTTGTAAATATTTTCACATGATGACTCTTTCATAAAAATTGTTCTTCTTTGAAGTCTAGTTTTCATAGATATATTATTTTTCTCATTCCATGGTCATTTGTTTGGTCAAAAGTATTTTTAACCATGAAAAGGTCATTCTAAGCAAAAAACTGGAGAGTTGTTATGTTTTGGAGTTTTTGACCAAGCTAATGGACATACATTGGTTCAAAAATTTTATGAAGTGTTGTTAGCATATATTTATGAGTTTCCATTGAGGTTTTGTTACATGAATAAAGTTTTTGATGATAGATTTCCTTAGATCTAGAAACTTGAAAACTGGAAGTGGAAAAACAGTTTTTGTTTGGAAAAAGTTTGAATATTTTGAGGTCTGATCTTACTCTAAAGGCTTTGATATTTTTATATGATGATCCTAAGTCTCTTACTTTCATGTCAGGATGTTATTGTGAAGATATTTAGTATTAGTTTCAAAAATATGATTTTTCTATGCAAGAGGATTTCAGTTAGGCCTAAGATTTGATGTTTTTGGATTAGATCCATGTTTTATTGATTTTCAGCCATCTGATTTTAGGTTTGATGGTTGGATATTCTTTAGGACACATTTTTAAACCATGTGATGCTTTATTTCGAAGATCTCACATTCTTAAGCCATTGATCAAGAGATTTATCAAAGCAAGTTAAGGAAAAAGTTTCTGTTTTTGGGCTAAGTGTAAAACCAAAAACTCCAAGTGTTATTTTGTGATTTTGCTGACTTTAGTTTGATGATTTAAAGCATGTTTGATCTTAGGATGATGTCATGAATATGTTAGAAGTAAGGTTTAATTTTTTAGAATTCTTGGAGATGTTTTGATTTAAGGTCAAAGCTTGTGATTCAAGTGTTTGGATCTTTTTACAAAAAGTTTGGTGTGGATTATTAGCTTTTTCTAAATGGATGCTTTAATTATGGTTTTAAAGTTAGGATAGGAAGATCCTTGTTTCAAAATTTTGGGTTAAGCATGGGTTTTGAAGTTGGAAGGAATTGCAACAAAAATCAAGAGAAATGACTTATGGATGTTTCGGCCATAGTGTGTTTTCCATAGGGCTGAAAATCGACCTAAATGGTTCAGTTTTTTGCCTAAACCGAAACCGACTGGGTTGGCTCACTTGATGGTGGAAACCGCCCGACATCGACTGTGTAAGGAGGAGAAAACCGGCCGGTCCCTTTGCCGGCTTGTCACGGTTGGTTTTGGTTTGCATGGTCGGTTTGGGATTCATGGGCTCATGGAAGCGATGGTGGGGTGGAATGGAAGTCACGGTGGCTGGGGTTGAAAGGAAGTCGAGGACTCACGGCGGCTGGGTTCTTCCTTGAGGTCACAACGGGTCGGCGGCGTTGAAGCTTGAGGAGAGATGCTGAGAGAGTGAGAGTAAGACGAAGAAGATTCAAGAAAGTGGCTAGAAGAGAAAGGGGGAGGGGGGAGGGGTAACCCTAAATCGAGTCTAATAGAAACGACACCGTTTGGTCCCAACCAAATGGCGTCGTCCCTCTTTAATTTGTTTCTGAAACTTTTATAAAAACAAACGACGTCGTTTCATATGAAACAACGCTGTTTTGTGTAATATATATAAGTATATAAAGTCGGTTGGTTTGCCGGTTTTATTCTGGGTTGAATTGGGACCAAGTCAACCAATATCGGTTTTCTTAATTTCCTACCGCCGGCCGATCGGCTCTTTGCCGGTGGCGGTCTGTTTCCGTCAATGGAGGTCGGTTTGGCAGTTTGGAGCACACCCCTAGTTTTCCATTGTTTTGATTTTTTTAAAATTTTTCTGAGTTGATATTTGAGTTTAGGACAAAATTTACATGAGGAATGTAAATTTTGAAATTTTTTGGAATTAAGATGTGAAATCCTTAAGTTATGGTTAAAATAGTCATTTTTCCACATGTAGAGGATAAAATGGTAATTTTATCCTAAGTCAGCTTGTTTTCATGTTTCTAATTGTTAGTAATTAAATTTTTAACTTTTAGAATACTTTCTTACAATTTCTCGTGTTTCGCACTTTATTCTGGTAGAATGCGACAATCCAGGTAAGTTAGCTTCTAACTTACAATCAGTTTACTATGTATGTATGATGGATAAGTGAATTACAATTTATGTATGTATGTTATCATATATTTCATGTCATGCCACGTCATTACATGTTTATCTATTATGCATGATTTATTCTGTCACGAATATTTATCTATTACATAATCTATTCTGTCATGTATTACTATATATTATAAGTATGCCATGTTAAGTATGCCACATGTTACGTGTATGTCATATTATGTAATATTCCCCATTGCAAGTATGTCATGTTAAGTAAAGAAGTCAAATCAAGTTTATGTTAAGTCAAGTTTTAGATTATATTTGTGCTAAGTTATTCATGTCAATCACAATCCTAAGTGCTAGGATGGGGTAATACCCCAGTGGAACTCCTTTATTAATGCTGGAGTGTCTAAATAGGTATGAAATTCCCTAGGTTGATCAAGTACATTCAACAGGTTGTGAATGGAGCCTAACTAGTTGGTCACCAGAGTGCGCCAGGCACTAACGCCGATGGAGCCATATTTTATTTTACATATGTTTACAGCAAGTGTGGCACAAAAAATTCATAGGATAGGGCCACAACAACTGTGGATCATACACTACGTGAGATACAAAAATTGTGACACATAGAATACATGGAGCCATAACAATTGTGGAGTATGTATTAACGCACTCACAGCTGGTGTCGATACCTGTGTTGTGATGTGATAATCTGTAGGGACACACGGCTCAAGGGGACCTGTGTAGCACCCATATGGTCATGTTATTAATTAAGTCTATTGAACAAGATTCCAAGTTCATGTCAAGAAGTTAAGAATAAGCAATCATGGCGACCCCATGAGATAAGACTAAGTTTCAAATCATGTTCATGTTATGTTATGTTATGTTCACGTACATGTTCACATTATGTTTCAAGTTCATGTTCATATCATGTTATGTTATGTATATGTTCACGTTATGTTTCAAGTTCACGTTCATGTCATGTTATATTCACGTACATGTTATGTTATGTTCATGTTTATATTATGTCTCAAGTTTACATTTATGTCATGTTATGCTCAATTTTATGTTAAATTCAAGTTCATGTTTATGTTATGTATGTCCACATTCATACTATGATTCAAGTCCATGTTATGTTTCAAGCTCACGTTCATGTTATGTTGCTAGCCTATGTTATATTATAAGTTTAAGTTTATGTTATGTCAAGTCAAGTTCAGTTCACGTTTCAGTTTAGGTTATGTCAGTTATGCCGTGCTATATGTCAAGTTATGATATGCTTACTTACGACTTTAATTATGCATTCATGCTTTTATTACCATGCATGCATCATTAACCTGTGTGAGAGTTTCCTGTTAACTTACTGAGATTTGTAATCAAATCTTACCGTAGTAGTCCTAACTACCATTCCCCCCCGAATGGTAGGCAATGTATCAGGATCAGAGCAGGGAGAAACACTGGTAGACTGAAGGAGGTTGACTACACAATGCAGAGCTTACAGCTTCCATAGTTAGTTTTTGGATAGTATTTTGGCATCGTTAGTTGAGTTACATGAGTTATTCGACGAACTTCCTCAATAGTATATTTTGGTAATGTAAATATGGAGTCTGACCTCCCATGTTTTTGAAATTACAGTCTTCTGAGACTCGTACTAAAACATGGATGTTTATTTTTGTTAAGTATGCTTGGATTATGATTTAACTATTTGAAATACTATAAGTTTGGTGTATAGTATTGCTAAAAAAAAAAAAACTATCTGTTGCGAATATTGCATAATGCTATATGCATGTTAGGAACATTGCATCTTATATGTCATGGACGAGGGCAGGTAACCTTGTGTTGCATGTCCTGACATTTCGGATGTCCGTTCGATCTGAAATGGAATTTGGGGGCGTCACACATAACCTTAATGTCATTCTCAATCTAGTACATAAGCAACTAAACTAGAAATAGAATTACACTTCGCTTGGAACACTCTCCTTCTATCCCATGTTCTTACGTGCCATTTACTATACTAAAACCTTCAGGATCAATTTACAGTCACTACCTCCATCTTTCATGTCTTCCTTACTACATTTCCTCTTTCTGGGATCCACTTGGGTCACCTTTTCAAATTCAATTTTCTACTTCGAGGTCTTAACCCTTAAGTGAACCTCCATGATTCACTTTAGAGTTAAGACACTAAGACCTTTGTCTTACACTCCCATTAACCACATTCTGATGCATGACTCAAACCAATTAAATCCCGCATCCCAATCCTAGACAACATACCCATTACTACCTTCATGCATCCTAGCCCATACTAAATCCTCAATCTTATCCATACATGCCACATGACTTTAAGCCAACTCTAAGGTAACCATGCTTAGGACATATTACCCATTATATATGGTAAATCTGTTTGGCGCATGTGTCTCACCAAATGCAGATGTACCTTACCCCCTTATCACCTAAGATCAACTTATAATCTATTGAACGCTTGCTTGTATAAACAAGCTCCATATTCCGATACCAATTTCTACTTAAACCCAATCATTAGAACCTTCGTACTTCCCGACCCTTTACAAGTTCATCCTAACACTTACACAACAAGAACCATTCATTCTACTCCTCGTTCTCATCGTGTAGCTTAAGACTAATCTCAAGCTACATCGTGACACCCGTCACTATGATAGGGTTACAACACAACTACTTTGGGACATTGTTTCACAGTTCCTAAAACTACACACAACATGCTCTACACTTCTCAATAACACCATCCAAATCTTTGTGACATGCCATCCAGTGTGTCATGACACTAAATGGAGTACACTCCATGTGAACTCTTTTCCATCCACATTATGCCACACATTATTAAGACACACGCCACATGGTGCATTGCTGCACTACATGGAGTACACACCACATGTACTCCCTTCATACTAAGCCACACCACATCATTACTACAACATACACTTCACAGCATAGTCCATAACTATGCCCAACACTTCACCAAACAACGAACTCCATAATTAACCAATTAACATCTAACATGAATAGCACGGGAGAGAGGGTTCTACCATCGTTGGGATTGACCCACGTGTTGCTCGCTGTTCGGTACGGTCGAGGCATCAGAAGAGTCGTACGCGGCAGTTAAACCGTGTATGGTGGCTGTTTGGGCTATTGAAGGTGGCTACAGGTGTGGATCTGAGCGGGGAAGGGTTTGGTGGTGGTCCTAGAGTGGTGGTCTTGTGGTGGTGCCGAGGTGGCACACGGTGAAGGCACAGTGGTGTTGGTGGTTGTAGAGGCCGTGCATGGCCTAGCTGAGAAATGGAGGAGCTTGAGGGAGGTGCGGTCAAGCTGTGGTGGCGAGGTGGAGGTGGTACGGCGGTGGATCTAGCCATGGGTGGTGAAACCTGTGTGTTGGAGGGTGAGAGTGCATTCTGTTGAGGGAGGCCATGGGATTTCGTGGGGAGCTAGGGAGAGGAAGAGGGAGGCTAGTGGTAGTGCTCAATGGTAGGGGAGGCAGAGTACGACGGTGCTAAGGTTGTCAGTGGTGAGAACACGTGCATGAAACCCATACGTGTGTGCAACGGAGAGGGAGAGGGACGCTTGGTTTGGTGGGGGTTGGTCATCGGTGAGGGGAGGAGGCCGTTAGTGAGGTATGGTAACCTAAGCAGCGGCGTACAATAGTACACATGGGTGGAGAACCTATGTGCTATACCCATTTTTGGGTTGTGCTACCATAGTGAAGAGAGAGGCTTGCGGAGGAGGAAACTGGCGTGGAGGAGGGAGGAGTTGCTGGGGAGTTTGCCAGTGATGGTGGTGGCTAATGGTGGCTAGCAGTGGCTGGGCTAGGAAGAGAAGAGAATCGGCTAGGGAGAGGGGAGTTGAACGTGTGAGCTGAAGGAGAGGGAGGAGAGAGAGAGGAAAGGAAAAAGTGAGCGGAAAAGGCTAGGAGCTTAGGTATTTAATCTAGTCCCTCATCTTGCAATTTTCAAAACGATCTAATAGTGAGTTTTAAACACTAATTTGAAAATGTGTAAACAGTTACTTAACTTAAAACACTGAGAAGAATTAAGATAGAATATTTTAAACTAAATTTTAGTTTATAAAATATAATTTTCTTCATTTATCAAATGATGAATATTTTAAACTAAATTTTAGTTTATAAAATATAATTTTCATCATTTATCAAATGATGAAGTGTTGCTAATTATCTTTTAAGAGAATAAAACCATTTCATTAAATTAGAGTTTTTAACATAAATTTATATCTCATAATATCTTTAAATGATTGAACTCATTTAAATTAAATAATTTTCTACAATTATAATATTTTTGGAGCTCTTCAAAAATATTATAATTGTTTTATTTAAATTCAAACTTGGTTCAATAACACTGGAAATATCCCATATAAATACGTTTAGGACATTTAAAATATTCAAATTCTTTAAAATATTGAGCTTGCTTTAAAAATTAGTAGATATCTTTAAAAACACTCCATCAAGGATGGGCACGTATAACGAGGCTCGTAACCATAAAAGAAAGAAGGAGCGAGATGTTACAAGAATGGTAGTGAGACTACCATAGTGAGATTCCTTGAAATCTTAGAAGTTAAACAACCAACTTGCATTGAAATAAGATATACATGATTAATGATAAACATGAGATGCAGAAAAATTCATATTTGTCTCTCATCTAGATTTCTCAATATTTTTTTAGAAAAATCTTAATGAACATTTTCTCCAAGAGAATTTTTCACTTGATCTTTTCCAAAAACATAACATTTCATCATTATTAAAGCCATAATTAACATATCACATAGTATTGTTACAACGCCCCTATATGCACTGTGAATACTTGCCGGTGATTGCAGTACAACTTATGACGAGACTATGTCTTTGTCTGCAAACATCATAACCTAATGCATTGGCATCATAAAATCTCATCATAACATTCCATCATCATGACATATCATTATAACTTATACCCCCACCAGTATTAGGTGCATAAATGACTTCCCTTTGGCATTTTTTTTATTTGTCAATTCAGGGGTTACCACTCCATCTGTACTCACTCTAGAGTGGACATAGGAGTTCTACTATAATAATTCCCTATCCTACCTTTTGGGATCATGACAAAATTTATTTGTATGCTATGTTTGAAAAATGTATTTCATGATATGTGCATATGTAGTAAACTTCATGTGAAAATGACATTTATATGTAAGTTGCTAAAATGGTGAGAAATTTCACGTGTCATGTAAGCAAGTAATCAAATGTTTAATGATGTATCATATGATGTTTCATGGTCAAAATTACATTTAATATGAATATGGCATTTATACAATAATCATAAATAAATTATCTAAGAGTAAGTTAGAAGCAAACTTACTAGCTTTCCTGGTACTTAGAAAAATAGTGCAGCTGTAATGAAAGTTATTCTAAGTTAGGAGTTGTAATGAATAGGCTGGTAAGAGTCTCCTCTCTAGAGCTAGTTTTGATAAACTTAGAGGCGGTGTGCAACAGTTTGTTGGTTTTCCAGTAATTCAAGCTAATCATGTCGAGAGGTGAGAGTCACAGGATGGAAGGCTTAGAAGAACAATGGAGAAAGCTTAAACTGATAGAGGAGGAGGAAGATCTGGTGGAGGTGGACAAGAATGGGAAGGTGGAGATAGAATGTAAGGGCGAAAAAAGCTTGATAGGGAAGGTTTGCTCCAACCAAGTAGTGGGCAAGGTCATGGTCAGTAACACTATGGCCAAAATCTGGAGGATCAGTAAAAGGGCCACTTCCAAGAAGTGGATAAGAACACGTTCGTTATCACTTTTGAGACACATGCAGACATGTGCAGAATCCTCAAAGGTAAGCCCTGGTCTTTTGATTCCTCTTTGTTCCTACTGGTGCCTTATGATGGAACGAAAAGTCCAGGGAACATAGTTTTCGATAGGGAAGCCTTTTGGATGCAAATTCACAATTTACCACTGGGTTATATGTCACTGGAATGGGGAAATCAGATAGGGAATTCAGTGGGAAGGGTCATTGAGGTAGATGTAGAAGAGGATGGCATAGGATGGGGGAGATGCCTACGGGTGAAAGTAGAGTTAGTTCCGAACAAGGCCATCCCCAGGGGTCGATTCATCAATGTGGAGCAGTCTAAGCATTGGGTTCACTTTCGATTCAACTACCCAAAATCTATTTCAAATGTGGTTGGCTCCTTCATGGGGAGATGGGCTACTTGGCTCATCGTGATGGTTAAGGAGATGAGGCGGAGACAGAGCTCCAGTTTGGGCCCTGGCTCAGGGTGAAAGGAATTGTAAGGCGTGGTTTTAATTCGTATAGAAATGACAGAGGAAGTGAAGGGCAATTCACAGGGAGAGGTAGTGGTCAGGTAGAGACGGAAGGGGACGAAGGCAGCATGGAAGAAGGCCAGCAAGTCAGTGGAAAGAACAGGTAGTTTGCATCCACCTTTTCCCACACATAGGTCCCAACAGCCATCAAAGATGGAAGTCGCCCAACTGATGGAGGCAAGGTACAATTTTTAGCAGATTTAGAGGAAGGGATGGTAGCTTTGGACGCTATGCACCAACCGGGTATGGGGAAAAAAGAGAAAATGGGAAAACAGCAGGAAGAAAGTGGGCGGGAAGGCAAACTGAACGAAGCCAAGGAAGATGGGTCGAAAGGTGGGTATGGGCCCAAGAGGGGACCAGAACAAACCTCTACTCACGCGAAGCCCAAGGGCCAGATGATATGCTCTCCAATGGCTAGTTCACTTGGAGAAGGGGAAGGTAGAGATACACTTTCTCTACAGCCTTCACAAAGGCAAGGGGAAAGACAAAGCTGGAAACAACAAGCCTGTGTGCTAAAGAAACCAGTTTCATCCTTAATAGTAACCTGTTCCCAAGGGGAAAAGCGGTTAGCAGAGGTAAGTAAGGATAGCCCTAGCCCTGTGAAAAAATTTAAGAACTCCTTGCTGAGTGGAAAATCAGTGGAGGATGCTCTCCCATTGGAAATGGTGGCGGCTGCGAGTCAACCCCACCAAGCACTATGAGGATCCTAAGTTGGAACTGTCGGGAAAAGAAACCCGAAGTGGTCTTCATAATGAAGACCAAGTTATCATACACAAAAGCTCATAGGATTGCAAAGAGATTTAGATTTTATGGATGTGTAGTGGTAGAAGCAGTAGGAAGAAGTGGAGGACTTATGCTTTTGTGGAAGGAGGAAAGGCTTCTAGAATTAGTCAATTACTCTCAGCACCATATCAATGTACGAGTAAATGATGAACAAAACAATAACAGTTGGCTTCTGTCTTGCTTTTATGGACACCCAGTATCAAATTTGAGAAGCCAGACTTGGGATTTATTATCGTCATTTAGGCCTGATAATGGTGGGTGGGGAGTCATAGGAGACTTTAATGAAGTGCTCTTCAACAATGAAAAAGAGGGGGGGGGGGGGGAGAGAATTCCAGAAGTGAAAACCTTATGAGAATGTTTAGAGCCACAATGAAGGAAGGGAACTTGTATGACCTGGGTTGGATAGGCAATAAGTTCACCTGGAGCAACCGTCATGAAGATGATACATTCACAAGGGAGAGACTTGACAGAGCCATAGCAAATGATGAGTGGAAATCCTAGTACCCTGTGTATTCAGTAGAGACCCTTCCAGCATATGCTTTGATCACAACCCAATACTGCTGAATTGCAGTATTGAGAGGTGCTCAGTTCAAAGTTGCTCTTATTCTTTCAAGTATGAGACCAGCTGGAATAAGGAGAAGGATTGTAGTGAGGCAGTAGCTGAGGCATGGAGAAAAAACATGGGGAGGGGGAGTGGTCTGGAAAGGGTGATGAGTAAGTTAGAATTCACACCGGGGAAGCTTAGATAGTGGAGCAGGAAGCTTAACAGGGAGAGACTAGAAGCCATAAGAGAGAAGACTCACCTGTTGAATATGTAACAAAGATGTGCAGGGCCTAGAAATGTAAAAGAATAAAAACAGCTACAACAAGAGCTCGATTTGTTGTTAAATCAAGAAGACACAAAGTGGAAACAAAGAGCAAAATGGCATTGGCTGGTTAGGGGTGACAGAAACACTAAATATTACCATGCATATGTCAACCAAAGAAGTAAGAAAAACACCATCAAAACGGTGATTGACATGAATGACACATAATTGTTTGAGAAGGGAGCTATAGTAGCAGGTTTCAAAATCTACTTCAAAACAGTATACCAGTCCATACAGCCTGACTTAGAGTGCATCAACCAGTGCCTGTAGGGGATAAAACACATGGTAATAGATGAGATGAAAAATAAGCTGGAAAGGAGTTTAACAGTTAAGGAGGTGGAGCTGGCTTTAAAGCAAATGTCCCCTTTCAAATCACCTGGCCCCGGTGGTTTTAGTGCAGGCTTCTACCTAGAACATTGGAAGACTGTGGGGCAGGATGTGTCTGTAGCAATATTGGGGTTCTTAAATTCTAGAAGGATGCCATGGGAATTAAACCGTACGCATATCATGTTAATCCCCAAGGTAAACTCTCCAAATTCTATCCATGATTTTAGACCAATATCTCTATGCAACGTTGCCTACAAGTTGATCCCCAAAGTATTAGCTAATAGAATGATAGGTGCATTGGAGAAGGTGATTTCTTGGAACCAGAGTGCATTCCTTCCTAATAGACTCATCACAGATAACATAATGGTAGCCTACGAGCTACTCCACACCATGCATTCAAAGAAGAAAGGAAGGGAGGGATCCATGGCCATCAAGCTAGATATGTCAAAGGCCTATGATAGGGTGGAGTGGAATTTCTTAGAGGCTATGCTGATCAAGATGGGATTTGGCATGAAATGGACTGAACTATTGATGGCTTGTGTTAGAACAGTCTCTTATTCCACTATTATTAATGGGGTACCAGGGGAGACAATCATTTCTACAGGAGGATTGAGTCAAGGTGATCCCTTATCACCTTATCTGTTCTTGCTTTGTGATAAAGCCCTCAGTTCCCTATTGGCTAGTGCTGATCAAAAAGGCCTCATCGAGGGGATGGCAGTGTCAAGGGAGGGTCTAAGAATCAACCACATACTTTTTGCTGACGATTGTGTAATATTTTATGAGCAAAGATGGTTGAGTGGTACCAGATCCAGGTACTGTTGTCTCTTTATGAGGAAGCATCGGGTCAAACTCTGAATAAAGAAAAGACAAGTGTGTTCTTTAGCTCAAATACAAAGAATGAAACAAAGGAATTCATATTGTAGCAAGTGAATGGATTAAGGTGCAACAATTATAATAGATACCTTGGACTTCCTACCATTGTGGAAAGGTCAAAATACAACACCTTCATAATTCTAAAGGAGAAGATCTGGAAAAGAATCAATAGCTGGAAGTCCAAGTTTCTATCCTCAGCTAGGAAGGAAATTCTCATAAAGAGTGTGCCGCAAGCAATACTAGCCTATACAATGAGTGTGTTCAAGTTGCCTAGATTTCTCCTAAAAGAAATTGAAGTACTTATGGCCAGATTTTGGTGGAACCATAAAGAAGTGGGGAAGGGCATCCATTGGAAATCTTAGAAACATTTGGGGGAAGTAAAAAACCAAGGAGGACTAGGGTTTAGGGACCTTAGCAGCTTCAATAGAGCCCTTCTAGCTAAGCAACTATGGAGAATGATAAAGGAACCACACTCATTAGTCTCGAGAGTTTTCAATTAGAAATATTTTCAGAATTGTGATGTGATGGAGGCCGAGTTAAAAGGATCTCATTCTTACATATGGAGAAGCTTATGGTCAAGTATGGGTCTGGTTAAGGAAGGGCTGGTCTAGAGGGTGGGAAATGGGAGAGACATAAGAATCTAGAAGGAAAAATGGCTGCCTAGGCCAGTGACTTTCCAAGTTCAGATCCACATCAATACATTAGATTCAGACTGCAGAGTGGATGCTTTGATTAATAAAGATTGTCAAGCTTGGAAGGAAGATCTAGTGAAGGTCGTGTTCAATGAAGAAGAAGCAAAGCTGATATGCTCAATTCCCATTAGCAAGAGAGGGGCAAGAGATAAAAGGATCTGGGCAGGGTCAACAAAAGGCACTTTTTCAATTAAGAGTCCTTATTTCATGGATACAAAACTATCAAGTAGAAGTATGGGTGAATCTTCATCAGGAGGGGGGAATGATGGGATGTGGAAAGAGCTTTGACAGCTAGAAGTCCTGGGCAAGGTAAGAATGTTCATATGGAGAAGCCTAACCAACATCCTCCCAACAAAAGATAGTATATTCAGGAAGAAAATTATAGAAAGCAATCTCTGCCCAATATGTATAAGAGAGGTTGAAACCCCACTACATACCCTTTGGGCCTGTCCAGCAACAGCAGATTTGTGGGGGGTGAAAGTAGCAAGTTTAGAAAGTGAAATAGCTCATTCTCTGACTTCAAACATCTATGGGAAGAGATGGCTGTTAGATTAAACAAATGAGATCTTGACATGGCTGTAGTCCTATGCTACCACTTATGGGGTAGGAGAAATGCTTACATTTTTCAAGACCAGTTCAAAAGCCCAGCTACAATTACAGCTATGGCTCAAGCTAATATAGCAATGCTTAAGGAGACCAATCAGCAGAGTAGCACCAGACAAGAAGGGAGGTCCACAGTAGCAGTCTCTAATCAGTCCTGGCAGCCACCTAGGTGGCCTTTTTTCAAAGTAAATTTCGATGCAGCTTATGACAAGAACTTGAACAGAATGGGGATGGGAATTATAATGAGAGACAATGAAGGGGGGCTACAAGCTTGCTTAACAGCCCCAAAAGAGCAGGTATTCTCAGCTTTCCAAGAAGAAAGAGTAGCTCTTCATAGGGCCATGGAGATGTGGAGTGAGATGGGTATGAATGATGTCCTCTTCGAAGGGGATGCCAAAGCAGTCATTGATGCAGTTAATTTGAAAAGTGAAGACTACTCATGGCATGGTCAAGAGACAGAGGACCTACAACAGCTGCTAGAGCTTCACCTGACATGGAGGCTATCTTTTGGATACAAGTCTGCAAATCATGCTGCTCACACAGCAGTAGGGAGTTAATGAGAAAGTTTGGTTAGAAGATGGACCCGAGGTGGTCAAAATTTTTGTTTTAAATGATGTATCTCGTTTACTTTTCAGTTAGATCAATGAAACGTCTTACTTATAAAAAAATGAAACTTATTATATAAAAATAAAAAACACAAAACAAAAGATAGAGTAAGATTTCTTACCCAAACCGTGGCTTTGAAGGCTCTCAAGCACAACTCACTTCAAGAATCTCATACTAGTCACTCAATTTCACCCTTCTCTCACACTAGGAGTACTTTGCTCTCAAGAATGCTAAGAGAATGCTTGAGGGAGCTGTGTGAGGAAGTGAGGGGGTGAAGGGGTAGGGGTATTTACAATACTCAATTGGAGGAGTGGGGAGTGAGGGAGTGCATAGTTTGCTGAAATGAAGTGAGTGTGATTGGTGTGTGTTGGTGGTGGAGTGCTTGATTAGATTTTCAGGTTTGTCATTTCTTGCACAGCTAAATAGCGGCCTAGACCACCTGATTACCTCATGGAAAACAGCTAGGTGAAGGCTATAGCTGCAGATTTTGAAAGGTTTAAGAAGTTAGAAGTGAAATCACATGAGAAATCCAAGTTGAAAGCCAACGTTTTGGCTTCACCAAACTGTTAAGATTTTTTATCCTCTTGGTTTGATTTGTGGGCATAATTACCACCATTGAGTGACTTTCCCAGATGGGTAAAGAGGTGATGTTGAGTGCCAATTGGTTAAGCTTGAGCAGAAAATGAAAAGGAAGCTTGAATGTGCAAGGGTTTCGGTCAACATGAGCTACTTCACCTATCCATTTGCCAATCGGTTTTGATGCTCATGGAAGGGGATTGGCCAAGCATAAAATTGAGTGCTTTGAAGCACTTTCTTAGGCTGAAATGGGCAGAGATGGTGGCCTAAGGGGATGGCCAAATTAGGTGTAGAAAATTCTTGAAAGAACAAGGGTACTTGTTTTGTACAAAACTTCATCTCCTACTTGAATAGTTGTGATTTTGGCTTTGCTTATGGAATTATTTTTGACCAACTCTTAGATTTGTTTTTAGGGGATATCATATTATGAGATTTGAATGGTGCAAAAATCTAGAGGTTTTAGGAACATCGTGAAAACTCTGTAAGTTTTCAAGAATCAACCAATCGCGTAGGTTTTTGTCTGTCAACGTAGTCAGTGTTGCCACTCATTGTAGGGCCAAAAATGTAATTTTATTTATTTGTGGTAGTTAGAAGTGTCATAATGGGATACGGTCTACTCCATTAGTTTAGCTTGAATATTTAGGATTTTATGGTGCAATAAGCATTTTTAGTTTTTAGACGAAATGTTCGTTCAAAAATGTATTTTGATTATTTGGATGCACTTCAGAGTTAAGTTTTGATAAACGAATTGAATTATTAGGTTAGTATGTTTATTTAGGATCTTTCAATGCAAAATTTATTTTTCACTTTTCAGAAGTGAATAGTAACCTCTATAGTAGTATCAAGTGTAGTGTTTTCAAAATCATATTGTAGAATGTCTAAATTAAGTTAGAGATGTTTTATTTGAATACTTAGAAAGATCTTAGTCACATTTGGTGAATAGTATTGGACACTTGGCACCAAGAGGAATCATGAGATGGAAATATGAAGGAAATCAAGGTGTGAGATCATGCCACCTAAGCAAAAAACTATTCCATCCAATCATCCATTTTGTGCCAAACCAAATAAGGTTTCAACCCTAATGAAACCCTAAATACTTAGAATTCAATTAAAACTCAAAAAGTGTTACCCAGATGACTAATACAAGAGGGGGGTGAATTGAGTTGTATTAAAAAAAATAACAATTATAAATTAAATATACAATATAAAATATAAACAAAATATGAAATAGCAATAAATATAAAGAGTAAGGGTAAGAGAGAAGCAAACTCAGTATGTTAACGAGGTTCAGCCCCACTACCTACATCCTCGCCTCAAGCTACCCCTTGAGGATCTCCAAATTCACTATTCAACCTCTTTCAGGTAGAGATAGAAACCTATTACACCTTTAAACAACACCGTTACAAAGGATTGTGTAGAACACCCTCTACACTTGCAATCACCTTACACGTGGTGATTCAACTTTTCCTTGTGTAGAACACTTTCTACAAGCACAAGGGTTATACACACCCTTTTACTGATACAAGAGCTGATAGTGAGTAGGTTATTAAAAAATACTCCTCAATGAGTGGAATAAGAACAATACAACGCAAACTATATCTCTCAAAATGAACAAGAGTTAAGGCTAAATGCTTAGAGAAGAGAGAATGAAAGCTTTGAATGAATGTTGTATGCTCTTGGTGTTGTAAATGTGAAGCTCTCAAATGATCTATTTATAGGCATATGAGACTTCATATTCAAATTTAAAAGGATTTACATGTCAAAGACAACATCATTCACTTTTTCAAGAAAGTCAAATAAAAGGTTCTTCTTTTTGGCAAAGACAACATCATTCATTTTTCAAAAACTTTAAAACTAATTTTTTACTTTTGGTATATGACAAAAGGAGCACACTTTATTTTTCAAATATTTCAAACCTAATCTTTTTACTTTTTGCATATGACAAAAGGAGCACACTTTACTTTTCAAATTTTTCAAACCTAATCTTTTTACTTTTTGCATATGACAAAAAGAACATACTTTACTTTTCAAATATTTCAAAAAAAAAACATCTACCTTTTGCATAAGTCAAAAAAAGCATAAATTATTTTTAAAAATATTCAAATAAAACATGCACATGTGAAAGATGACAATCAATCATCTTTCAAAATTTTCAAATTTAATTTTCAAAAAATTCATGCACATGTGGAAAATGTATTTTAATGCTTTATGATAAAATATTAATTTTTAACCTTAATCCTAATTTCGAATTTTTAAGAGATTTACAACATTACTCTATGACTTTAATGTGAAATTATTCCCTTTTTGCTCATGCTTGTTTCCTTGATGTGCTTGACTCCATTGTGTAGACAACTTGAGCTTGAGACTCCTTTATTCTTTGAATTCATTTGTTATCATCAAAATCCATGTGTAGATATATAATTACACAAAACTTGAAACCTTGGATTCAACAAAAAGCTTAGTAGAAACTGAAACCCTAAACAGCTACCCCAAACCCCAAATTTAATTCCAAACCCTAAATGGATCTGATTTCTAGCATTGTGTTTAATCACTTGATTAAATTACTTTCACATGACATCAACCCTTTAAACTATGAAAATTTTATTGGGCCAGTAAAAATTAGATTTGGGCTTGATAGAATCTCAAAACTTAACCAAACCCTCTTTAGACCCCCAAATGAGACCCATTTGGTTAATGCCATTTAGGCTCACAATGTTTTGGCCACCTTGACAAAGCTTGTTGGAGAAGTTGTCGCCCATGCAAGGTTAACAACCCACTACCAATGCAGCCCCAAAAAGTCACATGATGTGAGGGCAAGTCCTCCTCACCACCACCTCACTACACAGCAGCTCTAGGCAGCTCGATACCATAGGTAGTTTGCCCCTTCTATTGGCCAAAACTACCATCACTTAATTGTCACTAAAAGCCCTCCTTTCACTCTTCAGAATGCTTAAGAGGGGTGGATGCCCTTTCTATACTCATTTTATTCCTTTCGCTCACGGTCTTAGGGAGAACACTTCGAGTTTTCTCTGGGGCAGTTTCTTGAGCTTTCTTATTTACAATTTCTAAAAGTCTTTGGAAGTATTATTTCACTAAGACTCCTTTATAAAAGTTGTTACTTTTTGAGTCTAATTTCTTTTGATACATTTTTTGTTTGATTTAATAGTAATCTGATTGTAAATATTTTTTTTTAACCATGGGAAGGTCGTTTTGGAAAATTAACTGGATAGTATGTTGTATTCGGTGCTTTTGACTAAGCTAATGAATATATCTTGGTCTAAACGTTTTATGAAGTTTATTTAACATGTTTATATGAATGTTTGTTAAGTATTCATTGCATGTTATAAGTGTTTGATGGAATGTTGTCTTAGATCTAGAAATTTAGAAACTTGAAGGAGTAAAACAATGTCTATTTTATGAAAGCTTTGATCTTTTGTGGTTTAATCTTACTTCCATAACTTTGATATTTTTATATGATGATCCTAATCCTCTTATTTACATGTTAGGATGTTGGTTTGATGAGTTTAGGTGCTGATTTGTGAAGATATGATTTTTATGCAAAAGAATACTCGGTTAGGTCAAAAGTTTGATAATTTCAGTTAGATCCATGTTTTGGCTTTTTTTTAGCCAAGTAAATTTAAGTTTAATGCTTGGATCTACTTTAGGACATATTTTTAAGCTATATGATGTTGTTGGTTTGAAGTTTTTATGAAGGTATGTCTCGGATCAAATGTTTGATCAAATCTAAGTTGAGAAAAAAAATTTGTTTTTGTCTAAGTGTTGGAGCCGAGTACTTCAAGTGAGATTTTGTGATTTTTAGTGACTTTTATGTGTCGATTCAAAGCATGGTAGTTCTTAGGAGTGTGTTATGAACATGTTAGAAGAAAGTTTTGAACTTTTGGAGTTCTTGGAGATATTTTAAAAAGGGTCAAAATCTTGAGATTTAAGGGTTTGTGTTTTGATTAGAAGTTTGGATCTTTTTGCTTAATATTTTTTGTGTTTTTGTGAAGTAGATTTTGTTGGATATTTTAAGCATGTTTTTAAGCTTAGGATATGATGATCTTTGTTGCAATATCTTAGTTTGAGCATAAGTTTTAAAGTTTGATGAAATTGCAACAAAACCAAGAGATATGACCTTTGGAGTGTTTTGGCCTTATGGTGTTTTTCATAATGGCAATTGGTTTTAAATTTTTCTAAGTTGATATTTGAGTTTAGGACAAAATTTACATTAAATTTTGGTGATTTTTAGAGTAAGGATATGAAATCCTCAAATTAGAAGTAAAATGGTCATTTTCACAATAAATTTTGGTGATTTTTAGAGTAAGGATATCAAATCCTTACATTAGAAGTAAAATAGTCATTTTCCTAGATGTATATGGTAAAATGGTAATTTTACTCTAAGTTAGCATTTTTCATATTACTAAATTATTAGTGATAAAGTTTCAAACTTTTAAAATCCATACCTACACTCTCTCGCATTTCGTGCTTAATCGTTCGTAATGTAACAATCACTCTAAATTAGCTCTTAACTTACTATCAAATTACTGTGTATGTTTAATGGGTGAGAAAACTACTATTTATGCATTTATGATATCCTATATATCATGTTATGCCATGTCACCTTATGTATGTCTATTATATATTACACTCTGTCATGAAATACTTATCTGTTACACAATTTATCCTATCATGTAATGCTATTTATTACACATATGTCATGTCACGTAATGTTATTTGTTACATATATGTCATGTCATGCTACAAAATGTTATCTGTTATATTTTATGTAATGTTATAAAATATTATCTGTTATATGTTATGACATGTTATAAATATTATCTGTTACATGTTCTACCATACTATGAAATGTTGTTTGTCTCATATTATGTCATGGCTTTTGTCTCACGTTTATGTCATGTTACGTTACATTAGGGCTTTTGTCATTTTGTTTCATGCACGTCATGTCTCGAGTACAGCTTATGTATCTCAAGAAGAGTTTTTCAAGTCAAGTCAAGTCTTTTTGTTTATCACAACTCTAAGTGCTAGGATGGAGTAATATCCTAATATAACTTCTTTGTTTACGCTGGAGTGTCTAAACTAATGTGAAATCCCTAGGTTGACAAGTTAAAGATCAACAGACTTCAAATGAGACTTAATTAACTGATCACCAAAGTCAAGCACTAACCACCAATGGTTCCACCCACATTTCAATTTCATGTTATAAGTACTCGTGCTGATGCAGATACCTGACATGTGATACATTCATTACGTGTGTCCACACAATAGGTGCAAATACCTGTGAACTGGCACATATGTTAACACACTCATAGCTAGTGCCTATACTTGTGTTGTGATGTGGTAATCGGTAGAGACACATGGATCAAGGGGAAACTGTGTTGCACCCATTTGTTCAAGTTTTTTTTATCATGCTTATTGAACAAGATTCCAAGTCCATGTATCTTCTTGTTCATGTTCATGATACGCTTAATTCATGTATTTCATGTTTAGTCATGCTCAATTCAAGTTCATATATTTCATGTTCAGTCATGCTCAGTTCAAGTTCATGTATTTCACGTTTAGTCATGTTTCAAGCTCACGTTCAATCCGTGTTTCAATTCCAAGATTAGCTTTCAAGTTTAGATCAAGTTCATGTCATGTGAAGTCTAAAGTTCAGTTCACATTTCAGTTCAAGTCATGTTAGATTATGCCATATTACATGTCAAGTTATTGATACCTACTTATTACTTTGATTATGCCTGTGTGGAAGTTCTCTATTAACTTGATGAGATTAGTACTCAAATCTCACCGTGGTAGTCCCAACTACCGTTCTCCTTCAATGGTAAGAAATGTGTCAAGAGCAGGAAAGGGAATGAAACCTAGCTGACTGGAGGAGGTTGATTAGGCAGCGCTGACGCAATGAGAAACTTGTGGCCTTCATAATTAGATTTATAGATAGTATTATGGCATTGTTAGTCGAGTTATGCGAGTTTCTTGATGAACTAGTCCAGTGATTATGTTTTGGTGATGTAATTAAGGAGCTTTATCTCCCACACTTTTGAGATTATAGTCTTTTTGAGACTCGTACTGTAATCATAGATGTTTAGTATTATGATATGTAAGGATTTTGTTTTAAGTATTTGAGATATTTTAGTTTGGTGTATAATATTATTGAAATAAAAAATTATCTGCTATGAATATTGCATATTGCTAGATGCATGTTCATTACATTACATCTTTAATTGTCATGAATGGCGGCATGTAACCTTGTATTGCATGTTTCAGCAATTCAGATGTCTGTCCGATCCCAAGCAAAATCTAGGGGCTTCACAAAAACCAATGGTATGGTGTATGTGGGTCCCATTTGGAAGAGTGAAATGAAATATAAGGCTTGGGCTTCAAGTGTTGGGCTATTATTGGGCCATATGAACAAGCCTTTGTTGTGGGCCTAGATGTGGAATTATCCATGGGCTTTATGTCTAAATTTATTGGGCTTTTTCTTGGCCTTAATAGTCCACTAGGTTGGGTCCTAACTTTGGGTTTTTCCTAAATTGGGCCAATAAGCTTGACTCTTATGAAGTTGGGCCCAATAGTCTTATGTCTTCTAAGCTGGGTCTAAAGTCTTGTATCCATCAAGTTGGGCTTAAAGTCTTTGTATCTATCCTTAGACCATCTCATCACTAGGGTCCTTATTAAACCATTCTTGAGCCTTCTCCAAATCCATCTAATATTTAACCAAATCACTTAGCCCATCAATGTGGCAAGTCTCCAATATGCCATGTGTCATTCTCCCATTGGCCTCTCGGCACCTTTCATCAAAATTAATGTTGTGCCTAAATTTTGACTCAAACTAGTGAGCCAAAAATTTAGAATAGTTTTACTTACAAGTATACAGTTGGTGTAGTACCTAACATAGTCGAATCCACAAGGATTGACTTATCTGATAAGGAAAATAAACTCAAACAATGAAAAAAATTACTAAAAGGAACGTGCAATTAAATGAAAGAGAAAATTACTGAGATGAAGATTTTTAAAGTAACAGAAGAAAACTAAAATGATAAAATAAATTGACATGGAGAACGACAAAGGTTTCGAGGATCCGTCAAATAATTTAGAATATTATCTCCTATTAATTTACTTCAATAAAACTAAAATAATGATTCCATTTAATTGGAAGATTTAGGATTTAAGGCCAAGAAAAATAGTCACTAATGACTAAGTATGAACGATTGATGCTTAAAATATTCACAAACTCATTTGAATATCATAAGAATTTTTTCAAGCATTCAATCTATTCAGAAATCACAATGAATCAAGATAAATATATAGATAATCAAAATATTCAATAATAAAACCATTCAATCGATCAAACTCATAATATAAATTTTATCGATGATCCAAAATAATATCTAATCATTAAACTTCACTTCTAACTTTAGTATGAAAGTTTAGCCAACCATGTTCATCATAAGAGCTATAGAAATTAAATAAATATTCTCCATGATAAAATTAAAATAAAACATAAAACTCAACCCAAGAAAACAATCTAGACAAGAGAGCAAAAGTGGAGAAGAGATAGAGCCAAAAGAACTCCCTCCTTGTTAGAAAATGCCGTGCATGTAAGATCCCCAACGTCTCTTTCTCAAATCGTTACCAGTTGAAAGTCTTGCCCAAAGCCAATCATAGAAATGGAAAGATCGAAGATCGAGATAAATTAACTTTTAACTTACTATCAATTTAATGTGTATGTGTGATGAGTAAAAGAACTATGGCTTATCTATGTATGTTATCATATGTGTCATGACCTGTTACGTCATTACATATTCATCTGTTACACATAATTTATTCTATCACGAATTATCATCTGTTACACAATATATTCTATCATGTATTTCCATACATTGCAAGTATGTCATGTCATGTAATATTTACTGTTGCAAGTATGCCATGTTACGAAATGTTGTATATTACATGTTATACCATGTTATGAAATGTTGTTTGTTACATGTTATGTCATGTTACAAAATGTTTATATTTCAAGTATGTCATGTCTTTTGAATTACGTTAATGTTACTTTATGTTATGTCAGGGCTTCTATCATTCTATATTCATGTCACATTTCATCTCGAATACAATTAGTGTATTTCGAGAACATTCATGTCAATCACGACCCTAAGTGGTAGGATGAGGTAATATCATAGTGTAACTCATTTGTTCACGTGGAGTGTCTAAATTGGTATAAAATTCCCTAGGTTGACAAAATATTATTAACAGATTGTGAATGAGGCCTAACTAGTTGGTCACTGGAGCGCACCGGGCACTAATGCTGATAGAGCCACATTTCATTTCTCGTGGGGTCCACAACAAGTGTGGCACATGAAGTATGGAATCCACAGCAAGTGTGACACATACACTACTTGAGACATAGCAATTGTGACTCTTACAATACATGGGGTCCACAGCAAGTGTGGCACATATGTTAACACACTCTTAGCTGGTGCAGATACCTATGTTATGATGCGATAATAGTAGGAACACATAGCTCTAGGGGACGTATGTAGTACCCATAAGGTCACATTTAATCAGTTAATGAACAAGATTCCAAGTTCATGTTATGTTCAAATTCAAGTTCATCTCAAGTCAAGTCTTAGATCAAGTTCAAGTTCATGTCAAGTCAAGTCTCAGATCAAGTTCAAGTCATGTCAAGTCAAGACTCAGATTAAGTTCATGTCATGTCAAGTCAAGTTCAATTTACATTTCAGTTTAAGTTATATCAATTATGCTATGTTGTATTTCAAATTATATGATGCCTACTTATGACTTTGATTATACATTCATACTTTTACTCCCATGCATGTATCATTAATATGTGTGGAGATTTTCTATTAACTTGTTGAGATTTGTAATCAAATCTCATTGTAGTAGTCCCAACTACCATTCCTCCCAAATGGTAGATCTTGTTACAGGATCTGAAGGAGAGTCAATAATCTACCAATTGGAAATTGTCAACTAAGCAATGGTGTGACGTCGATGATAGTATAATAGTTAACTTAGTTTACTACTTGTACTTATGGAGTTAAAACTCCAGCACTCTTTTGATCACAGTCATTTTGAACTAGTATTGTGATCATAGTTGTTTAGTATGTATTTATGTATAAGTATGTTTTAAGTACTTGAGATATTTTTTGTTTGTTGCATAGTATTGTTAAAGAAAAAATTATCCATTACGAATATTGCATAACGCTAGATGCATGTTAGGAATATTACATCCTATATGTCATGAATGGGGGCAAGTAACCTTAAGTTGCATGTCTCAAAGTTTTAAATGTCCATTTGGTCCCAACAACACGATAAAGCTCCGCCTCCCGCCGAAGCAACACAGTCGAGCTCTATCTCCACACTTGCACCTTGGCTACAACATCTTCACCAACTCCCAACCATCTCTCCAAATCAAGTCTTGCACTCGAAAATCATCATCGTTTCGGTAAGCGGAGGACCAATGGCCAAGTTTCCAAGCATATTTTTTCTACGTGTAGATTGATTTAAACAATCTCAAGGCCTTCTTGTTGAGCAAGACAACCTTAAGAATCGCGCAGTAATTGGAAGGGATAAAAATATCCATAGCCCATATGGCCTCCCAAGCCCAGCCCAAATGAGGGATCTCATCAAAAAGGGAGAGAGAGAGAGAGAGAGAGAGAGAGAGAGAGAGAGAGGGAAATGAGGGGACAAAGGCTAGAGGAGAAAAAAGAAGAGGAAAAGAAAGGTTGTGACAGAAAGGAGGGAGGAAAAGAAAGAAGGTGGGCAGGAAGTGAAATAAAGTAACAACTGACAAGGGTAAATATGAGGATCTAGGTTCAAATATAGGGGGCTTCTTCTTCGTTTGAACTTGGGGGCGACTAGAGAGATGGAGCTTCTTTAATCTCTAGATGGGAAACTTTAGCTTTATCATTTATATAGTACCCAAACCACCTATGAACATAGGCCTTGTGCCAAACCACATAAATCTATGTATTTTGCTCTCCATTAATATTTGTTGTATTTAACTTGTATTTACAATGGATATATGTATGGACACCATACTGCAACTTTGGACCGCCATCTTGAGCTTCAAACCACTCTGATCAAGGTCCAAGTTGCCCACCGTGGGCCAAAAATGATTCATTCTCCCTCTTTAGCTTGTTCTTACAAAATAGGTATCAACAACTTTGCCACTGCTTTTGAAGCCTCACAAATTGTCTACAATCGGTTATTTTGGTGTATATTGAGAAAGAAAAATATTTGGTCAATATGAAAATTAAAATTTTATATAATAATATTATTTAATATGATCTATCAAATTATAAAGTTATTTTTATTATAAAATAGATCTGATATACTATATTAAGTTATGTATAGCGTGAAATTTATATATAAATGAAATTTATATATAAATTAACCTAACATTTCTCACTTAAAATTAGTGTTCAAGGCCTAATCTTTACTGTCCCCAATTATGAAAGCAACTGACACCAATTATCTACGTTGAAAATATGAAACGTCACAAAAGTTCAATGGTAATCCAAACATAAAGGCACTACGAAATGAGTCGTATCTGCCAACTTTGTAGGAAGCATTCCCTTTAGGTTCTTATTGCATGAGATGCCTTTTCGTATCATAGACACTCTTGAGTGTATCTGTGCACTTAACGGCCAGCGAGTCTTCAATAGAAGTCATGATTTCCCATTTGATTTGGCTTCATGAATGTGCTTTACACTTGTATAAACTAGAAGACTCAGAAGCTTTCTTATTGCCAAGAGAACTCAAACCCCAACACCAACAGGAGGAAAGAAAAGTGGCAAGACAATGCATCATGAAAAACATAAAAAGACAAAACAAAAAAATGCTACATTATTACAAAGATTTTCGGCTACATTATTTAGCCGTCTAGAGTACCGGATTCTGAGAGAGTGCTAAAACTTTATTTAACGTTTGTGTTCGAAATTAAGGTGCTTCTGTACATATTATGAAGTGCTAAATTAATTAAACAGTTTCGTACTGTTTAATGTTTTTGACTTTGTCTGTATGATCAGAATCTGGTTTGAGGCCTTCATAGTCTCCATATGATTTTTCAATTTCAGTTGGGTATGTTTCTTCTGTTTCCGGCTGGCAGTGTATTTTCTTGGAGTGATACATCTTTAAAAATGACACAGACAGCATCGCTATGCCCAGAATGCAGATGCCGATCATTGTAATCAAGAAGACTGCACAAAAGGAAGCAAAATTAGTAGTACTACTTTGGAATTTGGATCATTCTCTCTCTTTTTATGATATGTGAAGATTTGATATTAAATAAATAAATAAATTATGCCAAACATGGGGTATATTCCGGGCGTTTTATCCCAATCAATTCTTTAGTCGCATGACATCCCTCTATGTCACATGTATCATGTAATAACTGAATTACACTAGATCCAAACAAGGAGTAGAAGAGAGACAGTCTTATAAAGTGGGCAATTGCAGTATATATTGAGCATAAATATTGAGAAGATTTTTGGAAATTTTGATCGTAAGAGTAGAACTAAAGTGGCGACTACTTCACAAGTAAAATTAAGAACTAATGACCTACGCCAAGCAAGCTGAATATTAAGAATTAACTTATAAATGCTAGGGAGGGGACTCGTGTTGGGACTTTTTTTTTTTTTTACTTAATAATTAAGGAAATATTTTTTAATAATGTTGCAAAAAAATATATGTGAAAAAAAAAATAAAAAATAAATATAAATGAAATGACTAGCTGGAGACCCCAACGGTGGCTATAGAGCCATCTTAACTTATTAACTGAATTTCTCAATTGACGGGAATTTGATAAATCATGTTGAGAAAGTTAATAAATTTGAGTTTCGTAATTTATATTTCATCCTTTTTATAGGCCATAGTGCTATTTTAATTCATTCTTTATGTACCATGCTTAATCTTTTAGGACATTAAAAAAAAAAAAAAAAAAGGGACCATGCTTTATCAACAAGACAACGATGACAAGAATTTGTGAAATATACAAATTGAAATGTCTTATACAGTTTTAATATGTCTAAATTTTATGCATTCATTTTAAATATATATATATATATATATAAATTTAAAACTCATGTTAAAAATAAAAGATTTTTATTCTTTAGAACACAGATTACTTAGGTTGATTACACACGGATTGAGATTCGATAAAATTTAAAAATTAAATAAAATATTATTATAATATAAATTTTTAATATATTTTTATTTTAAAATTAAAAAAATAAATTATTTATTATATTTTATATAAAATTTTAAATAAATTATAATAATTAAATAAAATAAAATAAATTGAGATGATTTCAAGAAATAACTTGGCAACTAAATAAATAACTTAGCAACTAAGCAGAGAGAGACATCCTGCGTCTAGCTTTTCGTTGCTTTGAACCATATGGAATCATGGATAACACTTTCGACATATTTTTAAAGAATAATGCTAGATCCCCCAGCTCTCCCGCTGGGAGCTCCCAGTGTTTTTATTTTTATTTTTTTAATGATTAAAAAAAATTGTTTAATATTAAATTCAACGCCAGTGATGTTTTAACTTAGCTTAAACGGCATTCTAGATGAACGTGTCCGGTGGGATAGGGAAGCAGGATAAGTTACTTTTCTTGGGCAAGTGGGTACAGGCTGACAAGAAGTGACGTTTCCTTCGACATTACAATTAACCAGTCAAAGTCTTCTTGGATTTGACGAATGTGAATTAGGTGACTTTTATATAAATAAAGAGCCTAAAACGATTCTAAAGAGGACACCTATCTTGATATTTTCGAAGGGGGAAAAAAAACGACCACGAGACATTCCTAGTACATGACATACACAAAAAATATGTTTAAGCGATGTTTTCATATATAGTTTTTATAATTTTAATATAGCCACTTGGCCTTATATATATATATATATTAAAAGACACTTAACATTATATGTAAGAGCATTTACATCTGATCTACCAAAATATTAATTTTCTTATAATTTGAGGTTTATTTTATAGTTTTAATTAAAATAATCCTTACATCCGAATTCTTATTTTAAAGAAAAGGTTTATAATCAAAATATTCTTTACATCTGAATTCTTATTTTAGAGAAAATATTTAGGAGATGAACAATAGTTCTTTAAATATATGAAATTACTATTCATCCCTTAAATCATTTTTTATCAAAATTTTATTCTAATACATAAAATAAATTATTTTTATAATAATCTACACTTTCTCTCGTATTCATATTTGTTATAATTTTAAATAATAATTTTAAAAATAATTTAATTAATTGTGAAAATATAAAAAAATTAATTTTAAAAATATTACCACATCCACAAAAAAATAATTTAAATTTTTGTTTAAATATTTACTAGAGTAATAGTTCAAAATATAAGAAAACATATTAAGTAGTTAAGTTTGTAAATGAAAGTGAGAGAAAAAAGTAATAAAAAAATGATAGAAAATAGGATACAAGAGGTTTTTAAAAGATTAGTAAAATTTAAAATAAAAATTTAAGAAATTTTTTAACTAAATTATTAGAAATTTTATAAAAAAAAATGGGATGGGAATGCACTATATATCCTCCATCCCATTATAACTTATAAGGACGGTGTGGGCGAACTCAATATAAAATGGAGTAATATTAAGTATAAATTTAAAGTTTAGAAGTAATATTAACTATATTAATACTATATATATTGAGTTAATGTTCCCACGTTTAGACTTTAGGTGAGGGACATTTTTTGGAGATTGCCTTCAAGGTATACATCACTTGAAATAATTAAGTTATTCCTTTATAGAAATTAATGCTTACAATCCAAAGGAGACCTCTTTTCTCTTCTTATAAGATCTTTAATTATTTTAATCAAATAATATATTATTAATTAAAAAAATATTATTTTAAAAAGTTAATTTTGATTGTTTATGCAGATGAGATGAAATAAAAAAAATTAAAATTGAATTAAATATTATTAAAATATATTTTTTAATATTATTATTATTATAAAATTTTAATTTTTTAAATTTTTTATCTTATTTTATGTAAATATTTAAAAATAATTATAATAATTAAATAAAATAAGATATATTGTGAAAACGCCTTTGTTGACTACGCCGCAGCCGGTCTCAACGTTGGGCGTCCTTTTCTGGAACTTTTTTAAGTAGTGGGGTTATATGACCCAGTCCAGACGCACACTTGCGGACAATAATAGAACACCACCTCATACAATGTACAACAACTCATACGATTTTTATCTTAAAAATTTGTTTTTTTCACTTTAATTAGAATTACTGACATTGTAGTAACTAAAAATAAATAAAATAATAATTTCTTAATGTTTAGTTGTAGTATAGTGGGTAACTACGTCATTTTTGTTTGCAAATAATTTTTATTTAATGATGGGTGCCATTCTTTTTAAGACACAACTACTTCCACAGAGGATCTAAATTCTCTACCGATAAGTTAAAATTTTTTTTCCTTTTTCTTTCACATTTTTTAAACTATTTAAAACAATTTTTAAAAATAAAAAAATACATATTCATTTAAAAATATTTACTTAATTAATAAATAAATTTTAAAAAAAGCTTTCGATAGAAAATCCTATGTGAAAGTAATATTTTCCTTCTTTTTAACATCTTTGATGAGATCAAAGACCCAACTCGAATATTTTATATTACCCAAAGCATAATAATAATAATAATAATAATAATAAGACATGCTACATTTCCAAAAGCAAAAAAGGATATGCACAAAGAAAGAAAGACAAGATGGAAATGAACAAATCTCACCTTTATCCTTTGCTACGCTGGAAAGACCCGTCTTATACTTCGAGTCACAATGGCCTCCTTCTGCTTCACAATCTTGGAATCCAGGTAGGTCCCAAGATAACCCAAGACCGAAACTATTATCGGAGAGGTACGGACTATAAAGAAAGGGAATCGCCACAGTTTTCACCGGCCTGCAAGAATCTGGAAGAGATAAAGATGGTTCTACGGTATAGACATGATGTCCGGGGCCACTCAGGCAGGGAACCTCGGTGAAAGAAGGCGAAAGCCTGGAGGAACAATTGAGGTATGTGTAGTTCTTGACAACGTAGTAGTAACGAAAGGATGTGAGGGAGAGATCGAGGTTGAGAAATACTTCGTGGACACAGTTTTTGGGGTCAAGAAGATCGAGTCTTTTGGCGTCGTAAGAGATGGATTTGACGACCAAATCACCGTACGATGGAAGGTGAATTAGAGTTGCGTTGTCTTTGCAGGCGAGCTCGAAACTGGGGTGGAAAGAGTGCTGCTGCAGGCCTTTTGCGTGGAAAGGAAACTGAATCTTGGGCGCGCCAGGAGCGCACCGCACCATGGGGCAATTGGTTTCAGAAGCCTTTGCGCTCAGCAGCAAGGTGGAAGAGAAGAGAACGAGGAAGATGAAAGCATCCATTTCTTAGTGATGCAGAGAATATGCAAGGTCGGGGCAATTCTAGTTGTTGGTTTACATATTTGTATCGAATGATTCAATTTATACCTAGTTACCGAGTACCGGACAAGAGAGTCAGATAATGGAGCCCACCCAAACGAAAACCTTTTTTTTTTTTAAAAAAAATTATTAAAAGACATAAAGTTTAAGAAATATTAAATATATACCTAATATTAACCTTTGAGAAATCGTTATATTTATAAATATAATTTTATAAATTAATCTAATTTAATGTGATATATTATATTTATTTTATATTAAAAATATTATATAATTTAAAACACAATATCGAATAATATAAATTTATAAGTTTTTTTTAATAAATCAAATATATCTCTTAAAATTTTCTAGTGAAGTCTATTCGGTACGAAAATTCTACGCAAGCGCATTAAATTAGTGATATATATCCCTATGTGTAACCCACTAGAAGGATTACAATATTGGGATTTGGGAGAGCAAAAGTCCAAGGAAACTTGAGACGCATGGAAGTAACTGGATTCTTTAATCTTTAATATGCTTTTGCACAGAACAAGTGGGAACCACTTTAGAGAAAGAAAACAGGTCTGCTTTAAGTTTTAGCTAGGCAAGTGCATCATGAAATAGACGTATTGTCATGGAAGGAAGCATAGAGGAAGATAGCACCAGGTTTGGGCACCTAGACCAATGCAACCATTGGCCTTCTTCCTACCCTTTTTCCCATGAGCTTCTTGGAGCCTTGACCCTTTAATAGAGTCTTTTCTTGCTCACCCCGTTGGAAACTTCATTGGCAGCTTTGAGTCACATCTGGAGTCTTTTTCTTCCTCTTTACAAGTCCCCCTAAACTTCCATCCAATCTTTACCATTGACTAACGTATATTAATATGAATATGGTCCTTAAATTAATCCCCCGTTAACAAATTCGTCCCTAATTTTCAAATTTTTATAATTCACTCCCTAAATATACAAAATTTTGCAATTAAATTCTTTTTTGTCTACGAGACTAATGTCGACGTTGCCACACGGAAAGCAATCAACATTTGACGGGTTGCATTCAAACTCCCCACCAGTAGTCTTATTAAAAAACAATATAAAAATAAGTATTGAAATCTAGAAAACAATTGAAAAATAGATCAAAGAAAAATATAAATTTAAGAAGATTATCGTGGGCTGTTTGAAAATAATTTTCATCTTATCTCATTCTCAAACATCATGTAAACACAAATAAATACTTTTTAACTAATCATTACAACTTTTTCAAATTAATTATTATAATTTTTCTAAACTTTCAAACAAAATATAAAAACAATTCAATTTTTTTCAAATCTTAAAACAAAAAATCATATTCTAACAATATTATAATTTTATAATATTTTTTATTTAATTTTATATTTCTCATTTTTCAAAATCTAATAAAGAATTAATTCAAACTATTCATAAACTATCTTTTTATTATTCACAAACTATTTTATTACTATTCACAAAATTATAATATCAGATTCTAAATCCAATTCATCTCTAAACATCTTCCAAAAAAAAAAATGATATTCTTTATTTAAGTATAAAGTCAAAGATTAAAAATATTAATAAAAAACTAAAATAAAAGTTAATGAAAATCATTCAAAAGAGAAAAAGATAAAAAAGAAAAAAAAAGAAAAAAAAAAAAAAAAAAAAAAGGAAACTCCACTTTGAACCACTCAGAAAAAGAAAATGGCCCTGGTCACCTCAAAGGTGGCCAATTTACGCTCAGATTGGCTGCTACGTGTTGGTTGCAGGCCCATACCATGCCTCCAGAGTTTTTATTTTATTTTTTTATTTTTTCATTTAAATTTTTTAATTTTCGAAGTAATTTTCTTGAATATTTAACCTTACCTTTTAAAAAAAGGAATATATAGATCTTTTTAATAATTTTCTTAAATTTAGTTTTTTTAAGATTTTTTTATTGTTTTTAAATACTGCTAATCATGTGGTATTTCAATGCCACGTGGCAACGCTACCGGTAGTCTAGTGAACGGAAGCTGGACGGAAGAATTTAACTGCAAGAATTTGCATATACAGAGAGAAAATTATAAAAGTTTAAAATCGACAGAAAAGATTTGCAAACGGACTAAAACTCAGGGACTGGTTTTATAATTAACCGTTCTATAAAAGGAAAAACTTGAATGAGGAATGAGGTGCTAGGAAAATTCTAGTGACCTACACGTTCTTTCAATAGATTTGACTTTCTTTTACTTAATGATTAAGAAGTGTTTTTTTTATAAACTTGTAATTTTTTTTAAATGACTAAAGTGATTTAAAAACGGATGAAAAAATACAAAATAAATATATATAAAAATATATTTTACACTTATATGTGGGACTGTCGAGGCCCCTCTAGGTGGTATTAGCAGTTCTCGCGGTGTAAAACTACACCCTGCAACTGTCAACTTCACAGGTTAGTAATTATACACTAAGGGGTCCGATAATCACTTATAAATACCAATTCAATATATTATTAAATAATAGAAATACTAATCTTCTCATTTGAAGGTGCACGCAATTGTTATGTGCTCTAAATTAAACATGTGGTGAGATAAGAAGGTGCCGCATGAAGGAAGATGGAAGAATAAGAACTTAACGACATCGCTTATGTGGGAGAAATTAATATCTTGAATACCGTATTAGATGTCATATCAGTCAAGATATTGAAACGAAATATTTTGGTACCGATATTGTTTCAAGATAGTCGATATATAAATAAATTATATGTATAAATATATATATAAATTATATTATAAAATAATAGTTTATATATAAATAATTTATACATAAATACATATATAAAAATTATAAATAGTCTGGTATAAATTGAGAGTCAAAAAATAAGTTTGTAGTTTGAAAAAATGAAAAAAGAAATGAAGACAGAAATACCGGCTAGTACGTAGGCCGAAATATCGGTCGGTATTCAGACCGGTACGAAATATTCCGACCGTACCGGCTGATACGGTACGATATTTAAAACCATGGGAGAAGTACTAAAAGGAACGTTGTGTTTTTACTCAAGCTCCAGACACTGTATTTCACTCTGATATTCTAGAAGCCTTGTTTTAATTTGCTGATAATTTTCTTTAGCCACGTAGACAGTCTATTTTAGTTTGTCACAATCGTGTATGGGATAAAGAGAACCAGAAAAAGGGAATGATTTTCTTGTCCAGATTGTTATGAACTTTCATCCAACCTTAAAGGCCGGATGGCCTAAAAACTCCTTGCCCTAAATGAATCTTATGGAATTACTTTCCATTTAATTCTCTCAAATTCTATTATCTTCGTTATTTTTCCTTTTTGTATTTCCATCTTTGGGCCCACTTCATAACAGTTGGTATCAAACACTCCAGTTCTGATTGCTAAGGTGCACTCTCTTCACACAACAGTAGGAGAATCCGCGACGCCAATTGGAAGGGCATGAGGGGGTCCTACAAGAAAAGAAGGAAATGTTATATCAATTAACTAAATGATGAGAATCATAGATGCAAATCAAGCTTTGGTTGCTAATCGAGAAATGGTTGAGGAAAATGTAGATGTTAATGACCATAGAAGAAATGTGCCCAAGAGGATAAGGTTAGACTTCCCACACTTTAATGGTTATAACCCAATTGGGTGGGTGTTCAAGGCAAACCAATACTTTGATCTTCACCGAACCATACCTGCTCATAGGTTGCTAATGGCCTCTTACCACATGGAGAGTGAGGCATTAATTTGGTATCAAGATGCTTACAAGAGTAGATAGTTTAACACTTAGGAAACATTTACACAAGACATCCAAGTGAGGTTTGGGCCCACAGCCTATGATGACCCCATGGAGGCTTTAACTAGGCTAAAACAAACCACCTCTATAGCTGTGTATAAGGCTCAATTTGAGGCCCTCTCAAATCGACTCAAGGGTTTGTCAGACCACCATAAGCTAAGTTTCTTCTTGAGTGGTCTGAAGGATGAAATAAGATTACCCATCAGAAATATGTTTCTTCCTATTAGCCTAAGTGTTGCGTATGGCCTAGCTAAAATCCAAGAAGAATATCTGCTTAGCACCAGAAGGGCTCTTAAACTAGCAGGTGAAATGTGTAGGGAAATTTGGGGGGACCACATAGTTAGAATCAAGGGGGACACTATGGGGAAGAGAGTAGTAGGTGGCAGAAACCCAACTCACCAACAAGGAGAATATCCTTAGCACAAATGGATGAGAAAATGAAGAAAGGGCTCTGTTATCATTGTGATGAGAAGTGGAGCCCATTCATAATGTCCTAGAAAGATAAGAGTTTGAGAGAGAATTTGAAATGTGCGAAACCGAAACTCTTTTGTCACTTTCTCTAGGGCATCTGCCATGGCTGAGCCCATGGCCCCGCCGGTAGTCGAAGGTCTGGCGAAACACCATCTTTATTCAGATATCATTTTGGAGACCCCAAACCTATTCCAGAAGTTGAAATGAAGATAAGATAGCCTCGTTTTCCAAAGGCAAGATGGTTTTTCACTTCAACCAAGAGGAGATTGCTCAATCGGCAGCTCCTTTGCGATATACCGTGGTTTTGAAATTCCTACGTAAGCAGCCATCATTGAATAATATCCATTGCTTCATCAAGTGTAGATGGGGCTTATAGAACCAGCCCATGGTAGGAGGTATGCATACTCCGTCGTCAGTGATGGTTAGAATGATTTCAGAGGAGGATTATTGCACTGCTTTGGCTCATGAGTTTTTTGACATCGATGGGGTGCCCTATCATATTTTTCAATGGATGACATTATATGATGAGCAAAAAAGGCCAACCTTGGTTCCTGTTTGGATGTTTCTTCCTAGCCTGCCCCCCAATTTCTACCACACTTCAATGCTTAAGATTTTTGGTTGAGGATTCGGATGATTTTTGAAGCGGGACAATGCAACAACCAATGTAGCGGGAGCTCGAGCCTGCGTTGAGATGGATATATCCAAGCCTGTGCGGCATGGTTTTTGGATCAACTCCCCAAGAGATCCTAATAGTTATTATCAAGAGGTCATTTTTAAACCATACTGGCTTTTTGCAATAACTATCATGTTCAAGGGCATTCAGTTCATACTTTCCCTCAGAGATGAACCAAAGAGTCTAGAATGAAGCGTGAGGTAGTGAAGAAGCCATGTGATAAAAAGAAGAAATGGTGCTAGGTTAACAAAACAAATGACAATTCTATGGAAAAGAGTGCAAGGGAGGACAAGAAGAAGAGACAGGAACTCCATCTGAAACAAATTTGTGAGTCTCAAGCCCAATTCTTATCTTGAATGGATATTCTCTATGAAAATATGTTGGGAAGTGTAGTGGGAGCTGGGGATATTAATGAAGGAAGTAGTTTGGAGAACAATTTGAGGAGACCCCTACAAACAAGGTAGTAATGTAAAAGGAATGTACCATGAAGGAAGATGTGGCTTATCAGTGGCTGGAGGATCCACTCAACTCTCCTCAAAGTGCTTTGAAACTGGTTGATGAATTAATGGAGTACGAACTTGGCTAGTGGTTCAGTGGTCGTAGAAGAAGACTCACATAAGAGTTTTGAATCTGATCCAGAATTGTCCATATCAGTCTAATATTTGTTAGAACAAGAGTGGAGGAATGATGGGGTGACTCGATGTGTCACCACTAGGTCCAAGAAAATACGTGTTTAATGATGATTGACATTCTCAATTGGAATGTTCGGGGATTATGTGCATCTAAAAGTCATTTACATAGAATTATGATTCAAAAATAGCCTAGGGTAGTGACCATTTTGGAACCTTTCCTAGAGGAAAACAAGATGCAACGGTTGTCTCAGATTTTGAGGCTTCCTCACTTCTGCTCCAATGCTCAAGAGGGTGGCAAATTTTGGCTTTTCTATGATTCAGATTTTCAATTTGATCTGGTGTTGGCATCAAACCAGTCTTTATTAGGCTTGTTTTCTTCTGGAAATATAAAAGTTTTGGTTTCTTTTGTCTATGCGAGCTGTTTTCAGTGACAAAGATGAGGTTTGTGTGATGAGCTACTGGCTTTGAATCCCGAGAATCATCCTTGGATTCTTTCTAGGGACTTTATTATTAGACAGAATGTTGAGAAAATTGTTGGGGCACACCGTTCAAATTATGAAAAGCGAGAAATTAACCAGTTTATTGAAGATGGAGGCCTTTTGGAACCCCCTTTCGATGGCTCTAAATATTCGTGGTGTAATGGTCAACACACTATATAATTGGTGGAACATGTGTTTAAAGTTTATCGTCATATATAATACAAGTAATTTAAAACTCAAGATTAGATTATAAGAATTTCGATTGAGTTTACGCTCAAGCCATATGTGTAGGTGTCTCTACTTTTTTAGGATAAGAAGGGGTAAAGAAAATACTTTAACCTAATGTTCAAGTACCTTATCATGACACATTTCACTCTTTTTATTATTATCAGAAAGTATTACTATTATTATATAAAAATTACAGACATGATTGATTAAATGCATAGCATTTACACTTTACAAAGTGACAGAAATAAACTATATCAAAACAAGATGCAGAGCACTACCATATAGCAGAAAAAACAAAAATAAAATTCTCATACAAATACTATCTTCTTTAGAGAAAGTATAGAAGAAACAAAATACTATAAACACAATAATTAAAACAAAAACACTCAAAAACTTTAAGAAAAAAAAAGAAAGAAAAAAAGAAAAAACCTCATGTTTAACAAAAAAGAGCAGATCTAGCAAAATAACAACATATACTTTATACCCACATCAAATTTGTTCAAAGGCATTGATCATAAAACAAAACAGGCCCAAAAAAAACCCCCACGTTTAAAAACAAAGAGAATAGATCTAGTAAAAGGCTATTTTTTTACAACCCAAAAAATAACAGATCTAACAAAATAGAGAGAGACGGAGAAAAAAAGCAAATCTAGCAAAATAACAGCATATACTTTATACCCACAAGAGATTTGTTCAAAGGCATTGATCATAGAGAGAGAGAGAGAGAGAGAGAGAGAGAGAGAGAGAGAGAGAGAGAGAGAGAGAGAGAGAGAGAGAGAGAGAGAGTTAATGATTGAAGTCCGGCCAGCAACGACGGCAAGAGAGAGATGGTGGCAAGATTTCATGGAGGGAGGTTAGGGTTTCTAATTCTACTAAAGTTCATAACAAAGAGAGAGAGAGAGAGAGAGAGAGAGAGAGAGAGAGAGAGAGGAGACCGAAGTCACGAGTTGTTTGTTTTGGGCATTGTAAACAAACCCGATTAACAACCGGGTATAATATAGAATCCGATTTTATATTCCGATTTTTGTAAATGCAGGTTCCGACCCGAATAAATCCAGGCCGAAAACCATAATCGCAAATCCGGTTATTCGGGTTCCGGGCTGGGCTGTACCCAACCCAGATGAACAATCTTAGCTTTGACCACTTTCAAACTTTGCTTTCTTGATCGAATAAGACTATAAGATTAGAGTGAAACTTTCAAATAATCTTTTAATAATTGCCCGAAAAACTGTCTGTACAAAGTCTCGATCATCCTTTATTTTCATGTATTTACTTTATTTTCCTGTATTTCAATGAAAAAGAAAGAGACCACAACTTAATCCTGTACATTTTTTCAAGATTTGTAAGGTTGTGCGTGATTTTTGAACCAAACTCAACTTACCTTAACTAATCTCAAACTAATCATTGACGGGACTCACTACTTTTCAACTTTCCATAAAAAATTTAAACTCATCTCAAACTACTTCATATATTTTAACCTAAAAAGTTAAGAGTACACAAAAATGACTGCAGATAAAGTTTTTGAAAAGTTAAATCCATCTCAACTTAAAAAAGTTAAATACATCTGAATGGAAACTACAAAATACTACTATTCACAATTCAACTCATATAACTCCACTTAAATTGAGAATTCTTTTAAGGTGAAATGCAAATACATACAAACACCCTTATATTTATGAATTATACTGTATAAAATGCAAATTTCTGATGATGATGCTCTACACGATTAATTTGGCCATACTCAACACATTTATAAATAATATAGGCGACATACAACTCTTGGGATCAACGATACACAAGGACACATACACTGAAAACTTGAATAATTTACTTGACAGATGTTGGCATAAACACCTGAGGCCATACATTACTAGTACAGGCAACAGAATGACCCGAGAGAGAGAGAGAGAGAGAGAGAGAGAGAGAGAGAGAGAGAGAGAGAGAGAGAGAGAGAGAGAATTGTGATTGGAATTGGAGGAAAGAATCACATGAGCTCCCTTGCTAGCTTCCCAGATTTTTCCTTTATAAAAACCACATCACCATTTGATGGGGTCAGTAGATGGTGATTTGGTTCGTTCTCTTCAGTGACTGCTGAAGCAAATGATGTAGAAGATTCTGACCCGTTATCATCTGTATTGGCACAGTATTTAGAGCAATAGCAGAGAGAGAGAGAGAGAGAGAGAGAGAGAGAGAGCCCAACAGGAAGAACACATAACACAAGAAATATATCTTAGAATTTACCCATTTGGATGTTGAGATGGTCTCAATCCATCTAATCTCATTTCAATATCCAAACACCAACCAAGCAACACTTTCCAATTTCAAATTTTCAACTTTTTCATCTAATTATTATCTAATCATTACAACTTTTCCAAATTTCTAAACAAAACACAAAACAATTCAACTTTTTCAAGTCCCAAAATAAAAAATTATATTCTAACAGTATTTTAACTTTATAATATTTTTATTCAACTTTTTTTTTATCTCATTTCCCAAAACTCCTTGAAACATCTTAACTTAAAATATTTCTCTGTTATTCACAAATTATTTCACTACTATTCACAGATCTTTCATATCATCTCAACATTCAAACGAGGCCCCTAGTCTTTTCTGCTGAATAAAGCAGTCACTGTCAAGACAATTCCAGCATGTTTTAGATAATAAGATGACCCTAGAAACAAACTATAGATGCGCCCGGGTGAGAATTCCTAGCGTCCAGTGCATTATTGTCAATAAACACCCTAAACGTCCTCGGTTCATCAAAACAAAAATCACTTTAAAACTTTACTTTCCATTACTAGATAAACTTCAGCTAATACCAATTAAGCTGACGGATTTACTCTTTAACATTTTTTATGACAAGACCGACCCTGCAATTGAATGCTTCACCTTGCCCTGATGAGGATTGTCAACAAAATGATTAAAGAGCAGGCTTAGTCAACAAATCCAAAGAAAAAGTAAGTTCTAATTATTCCCATATTTTGACAAAGTAAACTCATGACATACAGAAATATAGAGTCGATCAATTCATGCAGGAGCCAGACTTTTTCTTTATTGGATAGCCAGTGGCTGCATAATTCTAGAAGAGAATACATACAAGAATAAAATGAATTAGCTTGCAAACGTGCTTTTGTCCAAATAGACTGACCAGAAAATGTTGGATTATCAGGCAGATGTCTCACTGCTGTAACCTCGATGATTTCGGGCAGAAGACAATTGCAGAAAGAACCTGAAATATTAACCAAATATGCAATCAGATGAATGAAAAGCCAGTCATATGTTGGCCAAAAGATCCCTTTGCGAGGCCAAGTGTAAGAAGCTATTCACCCTTTAAAACCCTTACATAACCAGTTTCCACTGGGGCAAGAGTGCCATACAGTAGACCTGTAGAGATTTGACAGCACCCTGATAATATAGTACAAATTAAATATGACAATATGGTATACTGGTGGTTATTAATAGGTATGTTCATAGGACTAAGGAAGGTAAATATGAAACTAGGTTCCCATGCACATCCAACACTAAAATACCAGGTAACATGGACAATAGCAGAATAAGCAAGCAGGGATCTGTTACCCAATCGGGCAAGCCGATTTACCCATCTTGGTATGGGCTTTCCAGTTAGCCGAGTACAAACTTCATCCGTGAAGTGGTTGCAGTTTTTGGAAATCAAATGATAGGTGTCTCCATGATACTTTGCAGAGAGGTGCTCCACGAACAACCGGAATTCTGAATGAGACATATCGGTGCTTCCCAACAACACTGACCGTCTGAAGATGAAGCCAGGGCAACTTCTTGGTTCCACCTCAAACACCCCACTAGAAGAATATTCATGTGCTCCAAAGCCATACTCCAAGCCATGAACTGTTCATCAAAATTCAGTTACAACTATTATGACTGGCACACCCTAGAATTGAAAACACCAAAGCTTAATGCTTGGACTCAATAACAAAAACAACTTAAATTCTAAGGACTTCCTTCTCACCATGTGGCATTTGTATGGTACTCTCTCTCTCTCTCTCTCTCTCTCTCTCTCTCTCTCTCTCTCTAATACCTGGGTCAATCTAGGGTTTTAAATTCTTGATGTCCTTTTCAAGCCATTCCATCATGGGTAACACGGCTCAAGTTCAACACTGATGCCACTTTTAATGACTTAAAGAAAGTCCAAGCGACATATAACTCTAAAATCCAAAAGAACTAGTCCATGTTATGATTCTCTCTCTCTCTCTCTCTCTCTCTCTCTCTCTCTCTCTCTCACACACACACACACACACACACACACATCCAAGACATCTGTTATGTTTATAACATTTAGTGGTCCACCAATAGAAGGATGGGGTTTTCTTTCTTCTAATAGCTACTTTCTGTTCTTCATACCTCATGTCCTACATTAATTGAATGAATCTATGCTCTAACGTACGACTTTTGGTAAGTTGCTCCAATCCGTGAATATAGCAGTGTAACATAGATAACACACTTTGAGAAACAAGCAGCATGAATATTATTTGTTTTTGTTCTTGAAGTCCTGTGTCCTACATTAATAAAATGAATCTATGCTTTAATGTATAACTTCCGACAAGTTGCTCCAATCCATGAGTTTATCAGTTAAACGTAACAGACTTTGAGAAGCAAGCTACATGACTTCCATTAATTCTAGCTATATTCCTTGCAAAAGTGAGAATATATATTTGTTTAGTTTATCAGTTGTGAATACCTCGTTAATTTTATCTATCCTTTGCAGTGAGAATAATGAAAGTTCACATCCTTAAGCAATTTTCTAGGATACCTCCTGAAGTCACAATTGATTTAACAATACAAACAATTCTTCTTCTACCCTGCAAAATAATTGAAACAAGAATATGATATATGTTTTCCTAGAAATAGATGTCCTATCCCCAATAGCCACTATAGTACAAAGTGCTTGTTCTTTGTGAGGAAAAGAGCCAAAAATGAAGTTGCATCCAAGCATAACCACTTAAACTAAGCATCCCAGAAAATGGAACATGACGAAATGCAGGTGCACTGGCTTCATTCAAATGGTTTGTTATTTAGAAAATGGTATTTACCAGAAAAAAGTTCACCTCATATCATCTTACTTGCATTTATTCTTCTAGGTCTGAGGTACCAAACACAAAAAATTTCTGTAAATATCTTTCTTCTTTTAAATTGTGTCTCTAGCATGATATAACCAGAGCCATAGGAGAAAATAAAATGCCTGCTGGAATAATGACATAAGTGGTATAGTCATTCAAATCCAGTACTAGAATGCTCTGTCAGTCACTGTTGAATCATAGAAATAATCTAAAGATTCTATCTACTATGAAAACACAATTTTCTAATTAAAATTTACGAATTTCTTTGATTTTGAGCAGCAGTTTAGTCATTCAACTTTTTTTTTTTTTCATTTTTGATTTCAATCTCTTGCAAAAATTGCGTTTGGCCAAAGCAAATATGAAGTTTCAAAGTTCCCAAAGTTGTGGAATTATAGGATAGTAAACAATTGAAATTCCAACCACATCAGGTAATATGGTTAAAAAAATTTACATTCTCCCATACATTCTCCTGTAGGGTAAAGCTTTTATTTAGCTTATCAATAAGCTAAAATTATGCCAGCAAAGCCAAAAAAGTAACGGCAGCAGAATTCTCACTTTCAATCATATAGTCTCATAATCATCTGGGGATACAAACTAAAGACACGGAAATGTCCCTTGAAGATCACAAATTTCGAAAAGAAAAAAGTCAAGAAACTAGTGAAATGTACAACGCAAGTACCTTCAATGCCCGAATGGAAGACGCCAACGCCGAACAAACAAAGGTAGTTATTTACGGGCGTGAGGTCGTAGACATTGAGGTACAAGGGAGACAGATTTTTCTTTACCCTTTCATTTTGATCGTTTTGGGCGCTTGAGCTCGAGCTAGAGCTCAACGGAAACAACCGCATCCGTACTGCTTTGTCAACCCCTCACGTCCTCAAGTAGAACATATATTCCAGGACTCACAATCTCGCCATCTTCAACTTACCAATCCTTGAAAACCCATGAAAAAATCAAAGAAAAACACAGTTATTAAACCAAAAAAAAAAAAAAAGTTACGTTGATTCAAAGAAATAAGTGGAAGGAGAGAAGGCGGAGCATACCACAGCTTTTGGAAATTTTATAAATATTACCAATAATCGTTTCGAAGAACCAATCTCCGCGACTTACCCAGGAAACAAAGTTGACAAACGGGGTTTAGAGAGAGAGAGAGAGGGCGCTTACAAATGGAGAGGAATTGGATGTTGTCTATGGAGGGGTAACGTGGGAGCATTCAAATCATGGAACTGGCATTGAATTTGCGTATTAAAATCATGAGCTTCGTGGAATTCTTCCTTTGCTGATCTAATTAAAATATTTTGGAATTTATATATTAATAATGATAAATTTATAGCAAATCTATTTTTTTTTTTTTAAAAAAAGGGGGGGAAAAACAAAAACTAGTTGTTAAATTTCTGCCACCAAGAACATATGAAAATCATTCATTGTGTGACAATTTGCAAATTTAAGATATGGTCAAGACACATTATTTAAGTATTATTAGACTGCAGAACAATAAGCCATTCTAATTTTAGTATGTGTGGCTCTCAGGCAGAAAACGATTCTCAAACAATGTACAAGGCAATGGAAAAGGGAGATCCCTTTGTCCAACCTCATTTGATTTGAACCCTATTGTGAGAGCACTCACGTTAGATTAACTATCTTCAAGTTAAAATTTAGCTAATATGATAACTTTTTGACTTTTGATTAAAGACTCAAAATTTCCACTCCATATTAAATTAGCTTTCTCATTCTCTATAATAATAAAATAATATTATTTTTTAAATATATTTTTTAATACAATTTTTTATTTATTTTTCTTTTCATAATCTCTAACTCTTCCCAACAAACTCCAATATTTATTTTCATATTTATTTTCACAACTCTCCCCCACAAGCATTTGTAGTTGAGCAACAAATTTTGCTACTACTACTATCATTTAAACACTACCATAATGTTCACAATCCAACAATCTATACTTTCAGCACTTTCACAATTGTTGACCAAAATTTATAGATCAAATAAAATCATAACTACAAACAAAACTTCTCAAGACAACTACAAATCAAATCACAAGTTTTACAAATAGAGAAAAAGAATTGGCAGCACAAAAAAAGGCATACAACAGCTCATAGTTACTGACCACTATTGCTGCCCACACATAATAGTAGCTCATAGTTCCTGGCCACATACAACAGCTGACTCTCTCTCTCTAAAAAGTGTTTTAAGAGTTACTCCCAAGTATAAGAGTTGTCAAATAATAATAGGGAAGTCCCTAAGTTGTTTCCTCAAATAACGATTAGTCTAAATTGTAAATTCATCCACTATTAACAATAAAAGAAAGTTATTAATTAAGGCTATCTATAATCATATTCACAATGAGAACCGATTCTTTTTGGACATTGTTAAAAATTCCCTTGTTTCCTTTGTAAGAGATGGTGAATGAATGTTGAAGGGTATGCAAAAGATGAAGAAAATAAGAAGTCAAACATGAGTGGGGAATAAAAAATATTTAGCTCGCATCCAATAATTTTTACTCCAATGTGCCTTGATGTTACTTCAACCACTTCCGTTCATTAAATGGATTCGTGAATGTGCATTGAATTAATTTTGGTTATCCTTGCTTGAAGCTAAACCACATTCATGAAGTCATCTAATCCAATGTTCCCAAGAAATAAACAAATTGTGAAGATTATGTTCTAAGGGACATTTCATCAAACACCATGTGTGCAAATATGAAACCCACTATTTCTCATCCCCAAGAGTTCATTCTAACCTAGAAAAATTTACACTACTTAGAATCATTCGACACCACTGAGTACAATCCAAAGTACAACTCCAAACAACTCAACGTATGTAAACGCTACTGAAGGAACAAACGGAACAGAAGCCATCGAGAACAAATCCAACACAAATGACTACCAAAACTATTGAACTAAAATGAAAATAAAATTCTATTGGAAGAAAGATTTAGAGCCACCAAAAAGAAGTCCAAACACAAGTGACTACCAAAAATTGGAAACTACCAAGAATAATTCCAAACACAAGTGACTACCAAAAATACAATTACTGAAATGAACCAAGCCAGAATGAGAAATAACTTAAATATAAATGCAATGAAAATAAGAGCTTGAATCCAGCCACAAGTCTTGCATTCAATAAGAAAAATGTCAAAATTGCAATTGATAGAAAATGGGTCTTGGGAGTCGGCTGAACACAGTCTACAACTCTTTGGTAAAAAACTAAATGTTTTTCTCTCCCTCCTTTTCATTTTCTCTTTTCTTGAGGTAACAAATGAGTTGCCTTCTAACACATAGACCAAAAATACCAAAAATGGAGCAGGCATTCCTCTGTCTAACTGAGGCTCACTAAACTCTCATAGCAGCTGTAACTGAGCCTCACTTTCCTACTAATAGTAGCTGTATGTCCAAGAAAGGAAAGAAAGAAGGGATGTGCTCTGTTGCAGTAATGTCTTGGATTGAGGCTCGCATGAACTGGTATGGTGCATCTGGTGTAAAGAAGGTGCAGGGTTGTGTGAAATGTAGCTTTCCGTGACTCGAAAATGCAAATTCAGGGGCCGTAAAATGTGAGATAGTTTTTCGTGAGATGTGCTGGTGCAGGGGCCCGCATGGCTGGAGTGTGAAGGGGCTTTCTGTAACTTGAAAATGCAAGGACCCGCATGAATGGTGAGTTTTCGCGAAGTGAAGTTGAAAATGCAGGGCAAGGAACATGAGTGACTTCTGTAATGTGAATGGTTTGGGCTTGAGAGTTGCTTTCCGTAACGTGAAGTTTGGGCATTTGATTTGGTTCAATTTCCGTGTGGTGCAGGAGCCCGCATGGCCCACCTGCATATATACACAACAATTAAACCTCCTCAATTTCATGTAATAAATTAGAGATTAAAAATCATAAAACTAGGCTATTATCAACTGAGTTAGAATTGATTTATCAAGGCCTAACTCATTCAATTACTAGTAAGAAATGTGTGATTGACTAGAATTTAAGTGTAAAATAATCACAATATTATAGCTCAATTAACAGCCTAGAGAATATAACATCAGAAGAATATAGTTGCTACCTAAAATTTACAAAAAAATAGCACAAAACCAAGAAGCTTCTGTCATATATAGTTGTTACCCACAAAATATAACAACAACAATACCAATAAGGCCTACATTACTGCAGTACACAAAATATAACAACAGCAGTGCCCACATTACAGCCCAAAATATAGCACTTCCTCTACACATAGTGGCTCCCCAGCCAAATGTATTTCCAACACATGTGATTTCCCAACTACTAAAACCAGCCAAAAAAGTGTTATATTACAATATTAAATAGATAACAATAGCCCAGAATATAGACAAGAAATTGCTACACGCCCCCAAATGGTTGACATGGAGATGAAGGTGTAGATGTAGATGAAAACCGCCTCTTAGATTCCTCAAAAATCTCTTTTTGAAGATTTTGGAAATATCCTCACTGTATTGCATTCATGCCAGCAAGATCCAATTTCATTATCTCCATATTGGTCTTCCTCTTCTTTTGGGCTATTAATTAAGACCTATCAGAGTTCACACTGCTGGCCACTTGTATTCTCTCCACCATGCACATGATTCTATCCTTGCGCATCCAAGTTAAGGCGGCATGAAATTTAGAGTCCAAAGCTTCCCTACCCTTTCTCTTTCTCTCCCTTTCTTTCTCAGCTTTCTTGCCTGGTAGTCTCTCAATAATGACCTCAATGTTCTCACCAACTATGTCGTCTCCTCCTAGAGTCGAGTCCACGATAACTGAATGTTTCTGAGGTGGTTTCTTCTCATTGACAACATTGAATTTTAGCTGGTGTCTCAATAGACACTAACAATATTCCATGGTGTAGCTGGATTTCTCAACCTCTCTATACATGATTTTGACCCTTTGAATCTAAATATGCCAAGGGAGAATGTGATTTCTCCAAATAATTTGCATATTTGAAAAAGTTCAAAATTTATACCTTGTCTTGCTTCATTACACCACTTAGATGCAATGATTCTACTTGGGCTACAACAGTACAAAACTTATTTGTGCATTTTTCATTCACTGACCATCAATTAGTCAGTGATACAATAGAACGTTTTGGATTGCTAGGTTTGTTATACTCATTGTAACAATCCAAAATTATATCCCACATTTGTGTACATTTTTTGTCAGTTCCTCGAATAGCATCAATGCTAATGTTAAGCCAAGTTGACATAAGAAGGTTGTCCTCCTTTACAATGAAAGACACACCTTGTGCAGATTTCTTACTACGTGGCCTTTTTTCACCTACCAGTCTTGTTGATTGGAATACAACATTATCATGATTGCTACCCATTGGGGTGTTGGAGATACCTTATTCACCACTTTCCAATAGGGTGGTAAAAAAGGGATTTTTATCAAATGTGGTATCCATCCTTAAAGAGAGTATTACTATACAAAATTAAATGTAAATTATATGTAGATAATGAGTAAAAGTAAAAAGTAGGGGTTCCTTTACATAGAAAATTGAAAAATATTTCCACAAGGATGGAGCATTCAAGCCAAATAGAAAATATTACATCAGTCCATTACCCAAGTATCAAGTGTGTGATATAGAGTAATACATGGTGTTTTAATTTAAGTGTGTGATACATGTTTGCAAATGAATGGTTTTCAATTCTGGTTTGCAATGAAACATCCTTACAACTATTTTGAAAACTATTTTCACAAAATCACATGTAGTTCAAATTCAGATATTTATTATGGAGGTTAACAATCATTTTCATAAAATATAACAACAGCAGTTCAAAAAGCCAAGTAATTGATGACAAATTTTCACAAGACAACTCTCTCTCATATACACAGGACCACTTGGAAAATAGAGGCAAACATTAATTAAGTGAACAACCAGATCACATGTAGTCTTGGAAAACATAGGCTAAGATTCAACTCGTGGATACATATAGTTATTGTCCACATTATCACAACTTGTGCAATCACTAATCTAAAAGCATATGCAGTAATCTAAAAACGTATGCAGTAAGATAGTTTTATGTCTAGTCATATAATGCTAATGTGTCTAGTAAGATAGTTTTGTGTCCAATAATATAATGTTAACATCCAGTAATCTAAAAACATATGCAGTAATATAATGCTAATGTGTCCAATAGACTAATGTGAACATCTACATATGAATACATTGTGCATAATATCATGGTGATTTCAAGCGTCTCAATAATTCATGAGAGCATGATAATGCTTAGGATTGATGAAGCAGAACTGAGATAAACAAACAGCAACACCAAGCAATGAAAATAGCTTAAATAAGAACCATTCAGACTTATCATTTTGATTCCACAGTGTAGCAACACAAACCAAATCAAATCAAAGAAAAGCAACACCAACCAATGAAAATGGCCCAAACAAGAACCATTCCACTATCATTTTGATTTCACAATGCAACAGCACCAACCCCACTAAATCAGAAACAAGCAACACCAACCAAGATAGCTTAAAAAAATAGATCCATTATCATTTTGATTCCACAATGAAGCAATACAACCAAACGAAAGAAAGAAAAGTTTTTTTTATCACACAGTACCATAACCTAAAAAATGGAGGAGAAGAAATTAGATATGGCCGAAATTAAAAAAAAAAAAAAAACTAGGCATTGGAACCCAAACAAATCAAGCAAAATAATATTTGAGATCAAGTGCTAGGGCAGATAATTTTACCTTGTTGCTGGGATTTGATTTGGACCTCACCAATGGAGATAGAGATGCAAGAAAGAGCTAACCAAAATTGCTAAGGTGAAGTAGTGACCACCGAAAAGAGATGCAATGGAGAGAATGAGAAGAGAACCATGCGGGAGAGAGCGTGGAAAGAAGGAGAAGAGTCGCGGGAAGGAGAAGGGAGACGAGCCGTGTGGGACTGAGAAGAGAGAAAATGGAAAAAAAAAATCATTTGAATTAGCTACAATTGCCTTCATATATGACTTGAAAGATAGATACATTGTAGCAAATTTGTTAGATAACTTTTATTTAACTAATCCAATATAGATGAAATTTGAGGGGCATTAGTTAAATTATAACTTTCATTGGCAATGCCAGTGCTATGAATCTTTCATATAATAGTCTTCAAGAAGTTTCAATGGATCCCACAACTTTTGCAAAAGTACTCCTGTTAAGGGGTTTTTTCCCCAGGAATGCAAGCCCAGGCACAAGAGGCCTGAGCTAGCTAGGTAAACCTCGACCCATGGAGGGCCTTTGAGCCCAAAGAAAGAGGAACAGGGGACACTCAAGTTCCCCGCTGTGTAACCAAACCCAAAGGGGTAAAATTGGCAAGTAGCTTGTACAGGTAGAAGACTCATAATCCTCTGATAACAAGCAAAAAGGGAGGGGCGATTTGACGCATCACACCTGTGACAGATCGACTGGATAGAGGCCATGCCACATTAAATGCCCCTCCCAAAGGGCCATGCCGTATTAAATGGGCATGGCTGAAGAAGCTGTGGGAAGGATGTCTCCCCCCACTGCAAAGCATGGGCTCCCGATCCCAAAACTCAGGTATAAAAGTGACTTTCAGGCATTGGGATCAGGGTTAGACTATCAAAGCTCTCTCTACTCAATTAAACGTGCCTCTATTGATATACTGACTTTAGCATCGAAGGCTTCCCCAACTACCATCATGACCGCCATCTCTCGGTGTTTTTTCTGTGTTTGCAGGCCCAAGGCTGAAGACCCAACTTACTGAGAGCCTAACCCAAAAACGTATGAAACACAACATTAACAACTCCATTTAAAGCTTTTTAGTTCAAGTTTCTATCATTATTTATTACTACTATACACAAACATTTTCATACTATTCATATGGGAACTACCAACATCTAAGCATGCACTTGCCCATTTGGATACTTGGTGTATCTCAGAATTATTTAAATGGTAGTGAAATCATTTGAGTTATGATGTCTTATTGGTTTTAAAAAGGAAAGAGAAAATGTTGAATAAAAGTAGTATTTGTTTTTGTGCTTGAATAATGATCATTAGATGAAAAAACTAAATATTTGAAATTGAAAAATATTTTGTATTTGAGTGGTATATGGAAAGGAAATTATGAGAAGTTTTGAGAACTTCATGCTTCATCTCTGTGTCCAAACATCCTCTAGCTAGTTTCTAAACACATAATTTTTTAGCACAAATGAGATTTACCTCTGAACACTTTCTTTTCTCCAATTTTTCTTCATGCTCAACTTATAATAATGATTTTTTTGATTGAAGTAGATGAATATTTTTAGTGTGGAGCTATAATTGGATATGTATATATGTGTAGGGTTCCATAGATACATATCCAACTTCAAATATTCTTTAATTTTCATAGTTTTGATTAATAATAAAAACAATACAGTGTGGCCTGCTTGATTGAAAAGTTGATGTAGTTGAAGAAATTTTTATACGCCTGAACTGAATTAAAGCTCATCCTGCAAAACATAGAATTAGTCACCAAAATATCTAGGGTACAGTAGGATTGAAACACTTATGATAAAGTCATGAAGATATTTCATGAAAAGAGAGAGCTTTAGAATGAATTAATTACTTTTTTTAGACAGTGCGAACACCCCTTAATTGTGATTGTTCTAAATAGGGTCCATAGATAAAGTGGGTTCTTTTTAGTTCTTTCTCTTACAAGCTTAGAGACTTAAATGGTTAAGTTCGAGCATCGCTGGTAATTAGTAGTAGCAAGATCCACGTTAGGTCTTTTGGAGCTTTGGTAGTGTACTGACGTAAAGGTTCGTTGTAGCTTGCGAGAACCCATTCTCAGACAGCTCAGGAGGATGACGAGACAGTGACACAGGTAAGCGTGGAAGCAGAGATCATGGAAATAAAAAGACCAGGAGGAATGGAGAAGGAGATGAGTGATGATGCCACCAACGAGCTAAGAGACATTGGAGGGGGAACTAGCACCCCCCAAACAAGGGAGGATGTGTAGGCCACCCTCCCGCCTAACTGGAGTGCACCCCAGCAAAGGACGAAGTACGGAATGAGTACACACTCAAGAAGGTAGAGCCGAATGATGACTTGCAAAAATTTCATATTGCAGATTTTACAAGTTCGCTCGAGCGGAGGCTTTTGGCCGCTCGAGCGAATTCAGGCAGATTCAAACGCTCGACTGCCGCTCGACAGGGAGCTCGAGCGGGTTGCTGAAAAACAAAGATCGCTCGAGCAGAGACATTGGCCGCTCGAGCGAAATCAGGCAGAGTCGAACGCTCGACGTGCGCTCGATAGGATGCTCGAGCGAAATCAGACAGAGTCGGACGCTCGATGTGCGCTCGACACCCCGCTCGAGCGAACATAGTATTTTCATAGATTTTAGATTTTCCGCCGTGACACCATATAAAAGCAATTTTTCACTCTAGGGCCGCGGGTTTTGACTGGAGAACACTTCTTGGGAGAGAAAAACATAGCTAGAGGGATTCAAATCATCTATTTTTGGAGAGGGAATTCCAATTATTGCACGTACATTGGAATCATACACGAGCACGGACGGGAGAAAAGCGTTGAATCATTCCCTTGAGCTTTTGACGACGAGTTGAGGCTGCAAGGAGGATTTTTCAGTGTTTATTTTCTTCCAATCTTCTCAAAACAATTATGGTGAATTCGTTTATGTTGAATTCCATTTCTAGCATGAGCTAAATTTTCTTCATTCTAGGAAAACGATGTAACCTATTTCCGAACTATGCTTGATTGTCTATGCTAATTTAATGCAATTCTCTCTTTGTTTATCTGATTTATTCTGAGTTTATTGCTTCTAATTAACTGGCCATTGATTAGATGATAAGTAATCTTGTGGTTTGCTATCGAAAGAGGGAATCATAGAGTAGATCTTGGATATTTCAGCATAGGTAAGTATAGAGATCGAAAGACTTGTATGAACCTATGTAGTAATTAAATCATTGGTCTTATTGCGTTCTTGATTATTGAGTTTGCATATTCTTGTGTGAATTGATAACCAAGAGTCAATTTCAATTGACTATCGAAAGAGGCTTTTGGATGAATTAGAGATTTGCTAATAGACAAAAGAGATTTAAATTAAATTAGCTGGATGAGAAAAGCATAGTGAAGAAGTAGGTGAAATCGATTTCCTAGAAGTTTTCTTCCCATTAATTTGATCTTCGAACGTCAGTGTTATTTCCTTTGCATTTTTTTCTTTGAGTTGATCTAGTTTAAATTGCAACTACAAAAATCTTAGTGATTCCTCTAGATAAAATCAAGTTTAGTATAATTTTGGTATTTGGCAAACGTAAGGTACTAATCCCTGAGGACGATACTCTTCTTATTACTTTACTATAAAAACTACGATATTGTGCACTTGCAGTTTTGTACCGGTTACCGAACGAGCTAGTGGAATTATTCATGTTGGACCCAAACCACCAGGATAGGCACCAAGATGACCGTCGAGATAAGGACCACTATGCAATAACTCCTCATGGAACATTGCGATGTCTTCACCTGGAGTCATGAGGACATGTGTTAGGGACTTCGGTCAAGTCCCTAGACAATAAGTCCTCCATGCCAATGGTGGTCTTGTGATGACCGAATCCTTATTCCTTTCTTGCTTGGTTCTCGAGCAATAGTGGTCAAGATGACCACTTGGGTATGTGTGGTTAGGTATTTAGGCAAGGATGGGTGTATGGAGTGATGGAAATGGGTAAGGGATTGTGTGGGGTTCAATGGTGATGGGCGCACGACACTAGAGTGGGCTAGGGTTGGTGCCACTTGGAAGATGGGGTTTAGGGTTTGGAAGATGTATGATGGACGGCTAGGATGAATGTTTAGTGTTTTGGGAGTGGGAGGCTAGGGTTGGCCGAGTTTGGCTTGTGAGGAATTTTAGGAAAGTTTCCTAAAATCTTGTAAGTCAAAAATGAGGTGTATGGTCGACTATGGAAGGAGGGCTTGATCAATTAGGATTCCTAAATTATAGGAACCTTAATTGGCAAGATGAATGGGTCAATTAGGATTCCTAAATTATAGGAACCCTAATTGGCAAAATGAGTGGGCGGATAAGGCAATTCAAATTAGGTAAGGATTGTCAAAATTTGAATTCAATTCCCCAAAGGAAGGGAATTTCAGCCAAGGCTAAAGAGATGGAGCAAACACTTTATGGAAAGTTGACAAATGCAAGGGTTGGGAGATTTTATGGATTGGATGGATTGGAAGAGCAAAAAATATGAAGAACACTCAAGAACAATGAAGAAAACTCAAGAACAAAAGCACAATCTTATGAACTTGAATGAATAAAAGCATAAATAATAATAATTCAATACTTGATTCACGAATTGCACAAGAATTGAATAAACCTCATATATTGAAGAACTCAACTTGGATTCACGGATTGTACCTAGTTGCAAATAACAAGATAAATGAATCACACTTATTCACGAATTGCAAAGTGTGATTCTCTCTTTGGGATTCACGAATTGCACTCAAAAAGCCCAAGTGCAAGGCACCGGTTTGTGATCTCTCAAACAATAGTCTTCCCTCTAGGAGTTTGCCAAAAAATTCTAAAGCAAATGAAAGATGTGCTATTTATAAGCAAAACAAATTGGAAACTCCCAATAGGTCCCTTGAAAATAAATAACTAAATAAAATTAAATAAATAAAATAAATAACATAATAGTTGTCATGGACCAAGGCTAGCCGTGGCATGCATGGCTCATGGTGGGCTAAGTGGGTGCATGGCAGTCTTTGGGTTGGCCCATGGTCAGGTGGTGCGGCATGGCTTACTGACGGTGAGCCATGGTGGTGCACGACATGGCTTAAGCTGGTGGCCTAGGTGCTGAGTTTGCAAGGCATGAGCTGGAGCCATGTGTTGGATGGCATGCTTGGTGGGCATGCCACTAACCTGCTCTGCAAGGTACGGACTGGAGCTGTGCGCTGGATGGCATGCCTGGTGGGCATGCTACTGACTAGGCTTGAACAACAGCCCGCCCAGCACATATATTGACCCGACCCGTTGTCGCCTGCAACCAGGACCTGCCATAATGACCCGACCCGGCCCGAATGGTTCGGGTCAGGTTAAATTAGCGATTTTTTTTTTTTTCAGAGCCTTTCTCACTAAATATTTTCAGTTTTTTCTTTCCAGAGCCTTTCTCAATAAATATTAGTCCATCCATCTACTACATTATATCCCATAGGCAATCCATAACATAAACAATAAACAATAAACATGAATATAATGTCCATATATATATTATGATCCATAGCAAATATTCCAGCCCTTTTAAACAAATTCATGAACTAAAAATAAACATGAATATAACGTCCAGCTTTTCTCACAAATTCATTCATTCATCCACTACATTACATCCCATAGGCCATCTATAACATAAACAATAAACATGAATAGAACGTCCATATATATATTATCAATGGAAAACATTACAGCCCTTTTAAACAAATTCATGAACTATAAATAAACAGTCCTCGAACAAGAATATTTAACAACAAATATAGAATAGACCATAAGTCTTGAGTCACTTATCATCAACATAAATAAAGCTTGATTGGGGATCAAATTCTGGAAAAAAAGAAGAAGAAACAAATATTATTAAATTATATATAAAAAAAAATTATGAAAACTTCAATAAATATGGAAGACCCACATTTCCTTCTTACATAAAACCAACAAAACAATACCCTTTTCATCTCTTAGAATTGCCCCAACACCAACAGAGTCAAGCTCCCGAAATAAGGACCACCGACTAAGCAAATAGGCTGAAAATCCTTAACATGAAAGGTCCTGGACTTCTTTGAAATAAGGCAATGAATGTGAAATAAGAATCATCACAATGTTGCTTTTTACCTTCATAATGTCTTCCTTCAAAAGATCCCAACAAGTTTGGGAAAAATCCATGAATACCCCTCCGTGCTTGGTGCCTTAATTCTATTTTGGGATTCACTACCACCCAGACATCACTCTTTTCAAAGGATCTTTCCACCCATTCATTCTCAGCCTCCTCAAGGGATGCAAAAGAATCATAGGGTTGCTGGCCACCCCGACAAACCCAAAGAGTGATCAGACCCCATCCCTAGCATGGGTTTTCAAGGATGCTCCAGCCATCCCCAAAACTTTGTGCGGGTGGCAACCTGCCCACGGGAGTTTTTCTTATACTTTTTCAGGTTTAAAAAAGTACAATAGATAGGTTTTTTATAAAAAAAAGTTTGGTGCTTATTGGAGTTCCAATCAAGAAGACATCATGTATTGTCCCCAAATAAAAAGAATAGGAATGCCCATTCTTTGCACTAAACAGTACCTGATTTTGCAAACCTCTGCTTTTCAATAATGATACATCATTACTCAAAAGTAGAGCACACAAGTAAATGATAATTTCTACACGGTAGTATTACATGAGAATACCAAAGAACAAAGCCAAAACAAGCTCCAAAACACAGCCCCGATTCATAATAATCTACCAAAAATTCATAATCACAGACCCAAACAAAAACCAGCTCTAAATCACATCACCATTGGCTTCCAATACAAAACCAAAGCATCAAAACACCATGGACTTGGATTTTTTCACAAACAAGCTCCAAAACACAGCCCCAATTCATAATAATCTACCAAAAATTCATAATCATAGACCCAAACAAAAACCAACTCTAAATCACATCACCATTGGCTTCCAATACAAAACCAGAGCAGGACACCACCAAAATCACCCACAAAGTTCCTAGCAAACCACATCTTAAACCTAGAACTAGCAAAAAAACCAATTAGCCAAACTCAAAAATCAGTAAAAACTAGATTCATCATCTCAGCAAAATATCATCAGCAAAAATCTGTAAGCAAAATAATATTGCAGACTTGTAGTCAATCGATCTATTAACAATTCTTGGAGACCCACGCAGTAAGCAAAATCCAAACACATCTATCATCAGGAACATACCTCCTTGGAGACCCACGCCGAAGCTGATCTTGGAGCTGCGGTCGAAGAGAGAGAGAGAGAGACCCACGCAAGCGTCTGTGTGTGAGAGAGAGAGAGAGAGAGAGAGAAAGAGAGATCACGTTGGTGAGAGAGAAGTCGAGAGAGAGAGAGGGAGGGGGGCTAGGGTTGAAGACGAAGGAGATGGAGTCGGGACTGAGGTGTGTGACGGGTTGTTCTTCAACTGCGGTTTCACCCGCATAATATTTCAAATGACCCACTTCAATTATAACCCAACTTTTATTGGGTGGATTTGATCGGGTCAAGCGGGTTATAAAAATATATGCACACGCCTACTACTGACCTACTCTGCAAGGCACGGGCTGGAGCCGTGCGCTGGATGGAATGCCTGGTGGGTGAGCTGGAAGTTGCAGCGCATAGGTACGTGCAAGGGCCATGCGACCCACCAAGGTGCGCATGGGCCTGCGCACTGAGACTCGCATGGGTGTGCGGCGCCAGGCTGCTCGCACAGGCAAGCTCTCACTCACCCCGCTAGCCCGCATACTGGGTGCCCCGTGTGTGCCACCACGCAGGCCAAGGCATACATGCATGTTGGGCACCCCGTGCGTGTCACCCCACGAGCCAAGGCATGCTTGTGGGCTAGCCAAGGTGCTATCCTTGCCTCTCAAGGGCAATGTTGAGGCTTGTCCCGAGGTGACTTTTCTAGGGGTTGTAACAACATGTCAGGAATCGACCCAGCGATCATGCATCATCATCTAAGTGTGGACCCCAAAGCCAAGGGGGTAACGCAGAGGTGTAGGAGCTTCAACACAGAGAAGAACGCTGCCATTGCTGCAAAAGTCGACCGATTACTCGTGGTAGGATTCATACGGGAAGTGCACTACCCGGACTGGCTATCCAATGTCGTGTAGGTAAAGAAGTTAAGCAGCAAGTAGAATATGTGCGTGGACTTCACCAATTTGAGCAAGGCCTGCCCGAAGGATAGCTTCCCACTTCCTTGCATCGACCTCATCGTAGACTCAACAGTGGGCCACCGCACGCTGATATTCATGGATGCCTAGTTCGAGTACAATCAGATCCGTATGAACCCGGATGAGAAGGAGAAAACGTCATTCATCATAGACCAAGGGTTGTACTATTACTTAGCCATACTGTTTGCTTGAAGAATGCGGGGGCCACCTACTAACAATTGGTCAATCATATGTTCAAGGACCAAATTGGGAGGAATATGGAGGTCTACATGGACGATGACTCACTCAAAAATGAGTAGCACTAATGCTATCCCAAGTGCAGGAGGATGTCGTGTAATAATTAGGAATAAATTCCTAGATCGTCTCCTCAGGGAAAGTTGCTTAAAATTAAACTCATTGAAAAAATTGTGAAAAATTTCACAAAGAGAAAATAAAATGATGGTATGTGCAATGGATGGAAAAGGGTACTAGTCATGGACTAGATTCATGTTTTTAGATTTTGATTGTCGGATTGGAATGTAAAGGACTAATAAATTAAACTCAGAAATTAATAAAACTAAATTAAGAATTAAACTAAATTAGAAAGTAATTGACAAAACATGAACTAAAAATTGAAAATGCCCAAAACCAAGATTCTAGAATTCATCTTTGTATTTAAATTACAAATTCTCAAAATAACACATAACAATTGTAATCACTATTAAATGAAAACTTAAAGATGTGAGAAAAATAAATAACACGAAATAAGTAAACAACAAATAAATTACCCAAACTTCTAAGCCAAAAAAATCTCAAAAGTATTCCATAAACTTTAAACGGAAGTTAAATAAAATAGAGAACGAAAAGTCTAGACGAAAACTCCCTTTCACTATTCAATTGAAATGCAAAATAAAAAGGAAACAACTTCTCACATATGATGTTTCAGAAAAATCAAAAACAAAAACAAAAGCTTTCAACCGAACCTTTCTTGCAATAAATTAAGGTAACACACTTAATGAGAACTTCTAAAACAATTCTTTTTGTTGCATGAAACAAACTAGCAATTTGATTAAAACTTCTAAAACAATTTCTTTTGTTGCATGAAACAAACTAGCACACTTGATTAAAACTTCTAAAACAATTTCTTTTATTGCATGAAATAAACTAGTAATGAAACAAACTAGCACACTTAATAGAAATTATGGTATTACACTTAATGAAATAAAATTCTAGAACAATTCTTAATATACTTAAAAAATTCTAAAACAACAAAGCATTGAAGCTAAAAGGATAAACAAAATTGTTGAACACAAGAAGGAGCCAATTCTTTCAAGAACATAACAAAGAAATAACAAAGAAGCAAGTTGTAATTGTGTGTCATTTGGTTCGGACTGCATCCCCTTTTATAGCCGAACAACTTGGCTAGTTGCCTCTTATATTCATACTTCATTTGCATTCACACTTAATTCAAACCAAGCAACCAAGTCCAACACGGTATGTATACAGAAAATTCAGCACATCATTCACACGTCTCTCTCTATTTCCTTCCATTCAAAATGAAAATGAACTGCAGAAAAATAAGATTCCTCCACCGAGTAATTCCCTTCCACACCAACTTAAGCATGACACCTCTCTTCACTTTCCAGAATTTCTTTCACTCACACGTTCACATCCCACATCCCCACCTCAATGTCTTTTCTTTTCTTTCATGCACCGACTCTCTACTTACAGAAAAATAATCTACACCGACAACCCCTTCCAGCAATACCAAGACACCGAATTGCTCCTTCAGCTCCTTCATCAATTCCAGCACAACACTCACACCTACTTTCAACATAAAAGAGTAGAACCAACCAATTAGATTAATCCAGTTTATTCCCTTCAATCAATTACCTCCAGCACCGACTTTACTTTCTTTCTTTTTATTTTTCAATTTCAGCACAACACACTTCACGCCTAACTTGTTAAAAATTCATACACGGCACTCTACTCATCCACTCCCCTATCTTTTTATTCCACCGTTGAGCCTCATATATGTATATATATATATATATATATATATAAATATATAAAGAGCTGCCTCAATTCGGTACATTCCTCCAATTCCAATTCATTTCAGCCGAAATCCATCTTCAATTCACACTTGGTTGAAAACTCAAGCATGTCTTCACACTTCAACAACAGCCGACTTCTCTTCCAATCCATCACATGTTCTCTTTCTATCTTCCTTCATTTCGGCTCTTGTCCAATTCAATGGAAAGGAAGCTGCCTTTTATGACTTTTTCAATGTCAAATTAGGTGGAGACAATTCGGTGGACAGCAGCTCAAATAGACCATCTTTTTCTTCATTTAATAACTGGATCACTTTCTAGCTTTTCACATGTGTATGTAGCTCAAATGCAACGGTTCTCTTCTTCATTTCATGAATCCCCTTGGTTGAAAGCTCAAGCACGGAATCTCTTGGTTGAAAACTCACTCTCTTGTACCTACTGCACCGTCCAGCCACACACACACACACACACACACACACACACACACACATATATATATATATAGATGGTTGAATTCAAATTGGTGCTGCCAAACTCCTTCCTCCAAGTCAAGCACGACACGGCATGCACTTCCATATTTATTTATTTTTCTTTTCAACATGCCTCTTCTTTGTTTCAGCCTCCTTTTTGGACTTGGGTTGAGTTGGTGGGTTTATTTTAGTGTGAAAAATGAATCCGTGAGTTGAGATTAGATGGAATTGGGAGTGTTTGAATGGTGGGAAAGCTCAAGACAAAGTATGAACAAGGCATGAACATAATGAACCATGGTATGCACGAAAAATGGAGATGGAGATTAAAAAAAAAGAAAAAGAAAAACACTCAACAACAAAATAACACAAATGAAAGATTAGCTTGAGCAACTTCCATTCACGGATGGCAAGAAGTGCTTCTATCTTTTGAGGTTCATGGATTGAACCCAAAAGATGGAAAGATAGCTCAAGAAACTTTATGAACATGAAGAACAGAAAAAAAAATGGTACAAACGCAAATGATAATAGAAAGCAAGAAAAATTATGGACTAGAATGCACAGTAATCAATAATTGGTAGAATTCAAGCAGAAATTCATACTTTTAATCAATTAAAATCACAACTTTGATTTATCCTTATTAATCATTTTTCCATTTAAAACCAATAATAATGTCATGATGAATTTAAAATCCATTGGTTTTAAATAGCTAAAATATGTAATATTTCAGCTCAATCAGACAACCTCCTAGTCAAGAGCGAAAATCCTGCACAACTCCTAGACGATCTTCAAGAAGCCTTCACGATGTAGAGGTGGTACCAAATGAATGTGAACCTAGCAAAATGTGGGCCACCTACTAGCAATTGGTCAACCGTATGTTCAAGGACCAAATTGGGAGGAATATGGTGGTCTACATGGATAACCTACTAGTCAAAAGTGAAAATACCGCACAACACCTAAACGATCTTCAAGAAGCCTTCGCGGTATTGAGGTAGTATTAGATAAAGCTAAACCTAGCAAAATGTGCATTCAGTGTGGGCTTTGGGAAGTTCCTGGGCTTCATGATGTCAAAATGAGGAATCCAAGCCAACCTAGAGAAAGTGCAGGCCATCCTCAATATGCCTGCCCCTCAGAGCATTAATGACATCCAGAAGCTCACAAGCTTGGTAGGGGTCCTCAACCGTTTTGTATCAAGGTCAATCAACAAGTGCCTTCCTTTCTTCAAGGTATTGCGAAAGGCCCAAAATTGGAATGAGGGATGTGATGAGGCGTTCAACACCCTAAAAAAATACCTCACTAGCCCTTCGTTGCTCAGCCCCAGGTGCGGGGAGGTCTTAATTTTGTACCTCTCTGTCTCCCTGCATGCAGCTTCCTTGGCCCTAGTACGAGACGATGACGGGGTCTAGCGGTCGGTATACTACACCAGCAGAGCTTATAGGGGGTTGAGGCCAGATACCCCCACATTGAACAACTCACTTTTCACTTTGGTGGTAACCACTTGGAAGCTCTGACTCTATTTCCAACCCTACCCGATCAAAGTCCTCACCGAGACCCCTTAAAGAAGATCCTACAAAGATTGGACGCCTCAGGCTACCTCACCAACTGGGCTGTGGAACTAAACTAGTTCAACATCAAGTATGCCCTGCGCACCTCCATAAAGGGATAAGTACTAGCAAATTTTGTTGCAGAATTCACAGGTTTCCCCTAGGAAACTGAACATGCACAATCCATGAAGCCCTGGAAAGTCTTTGTTTATGGCTCGTCTTGCCGAGTTGGAGGGGGAGTTAGAGTGCATATCATTATGGATAAGGATGATGAGCACGACTATGCTGTTAAGTTGGCATTTAAAACTACAAACAACGAGGCAAAGTATGAAGCATTGTTCTTCGGCCTAACGATAGTCAATTCTCTAGGCACTGAGGTGGTGGAGATTTGGGTCGAGTCCCAATTGGCGGTCAAGTAGGTGCAAGCAGAGTTTGTGGTGAAAAGTGAGAAATTAAAAAAATATCTAATGTTGATAGAGGTCGAACACACTCGCTTCAAATATTCTCAGATACAACAAATCCCAAGAGCCGAGAATCACAAGGCAAATAAGCTAGTGAAAACAACATCAGGGTAAGAGACTCCCCACTCCCAGAATCGGCAGTCCTTAGGACCACAGAAGTGCTGCCGTAGGGATCGAGGTGATGAGGATTAGGCCAAGAGCTCCAGAATGGGCTTTAGACATCCTCAGGTATCTGAACACCAATGAAGTACCTGATGAGAGACGAGGGGCTAGGAAGCTCAGGTACCAAGTGACAAGATACACCATAGTTGATGGCATCCTATGTCGGAGCGGATACAACACTCTCTTAAGGTGCATTTCAAACGAGCAGGCCCAACATGTACTAGCAAAAATACTTGAGGGAATCTGTAGGGACCACTCTAAAGGTAGAGTGCTAGCCGACAAAGCAATGCAGGTGGGATATTACTGGCCACACACCTTGAAGGATGCCAACAGGGGAGATCCCGTTCACCCTCGCATACATCCACAAAGCTATGCAGCCAGCCAAGGTGGAAATCCACACCTACAAGGTGCAACACTACGAACAACGCTCCAATGACTAGTGGCTCGACGAACAACTTGACCTGATAGAAGAAATCAAGAAAGAGGCGAAAGTGGCAATGGAAGCTTACAAGAAGAGGGCAAAGCGTTGCTTCAACTGAAGGGTGTGCTTGAAGTCGTTCAAAGTCGGGGATCTTGTGCTAAAGTGAACAGGGACGACCACTACACGAGATGAAGGAAAGTTAAGGCCATAGTGGGAAGGCCCTTATATAGTCGTTGCTAGCAACTGCTTGGGTGTCTATTGGCTTCGAGACTCACAAGGGAACGAGTTACAACACCCATGGAACGTTGAGCACCTACGAATGTTCTACCAATAAAGACTTTGTGATTTGTAAATTTGCAGTTTGCTTTAATGGTTGTTGCATACACTCTGTTAATAAAGAATACGAATGTTTCAGGAATTGGGTGTGTAAAAATGGTATCTCCACCAATGTGTAACTCGCCTCCAGCACGAATCTGTACCAAGGCACATCTCCACCAACAGAATGTGAGATGACAACTCACCTCGCTGCAGGACGCCAAGGGATAGTCCATGCCTAAGTGCTGCTCTATCCTCCTCATGGAAGAGTGCGGGCCAGCCCTCAGCTACCCTAAAACTTACCTTCCTCGTCAGCATCAACAGGGAGAAGCGAGTCTAGGCCCAAACTACCCAAATAGACTACCTCTCTATGAGAGTCAACAGAGGGGTCTAGCCCCTCGGTGACCCAGCCTCCCCCACAGAGGAGAGCAAGTCTAGTTTAAATAGGAGTTTGTGTCGTATGTGCTACCTAGACCAAAGGGCGACATATGTTTCCCCTAAATGTAAGATAACGAGAACGAATCCCACGATTCCCACTGCATGAATAGATGTGGAGAGGAAAACCATCCCACGCAACCCAAACGTGGGAAAACGAACCAACACATGCAGTAAGTAACCCATACCAACGAGTGTCACAGAGAGAGAGAGAGAGAGAGAGAGAGAGAGAGAGAGAGAGAGAGAGAGAGAGAGAGAGAGAGAGAGAGAGAGAGAGAGAGAGAGAGAGAGAGAGAGAGAGAGAGAGAGAGAGAGAGAGAGGCAAGAAGGAAAACCTCCCACTATATGTGAACTTATTTGTAAGGTAACTAGGAAAGGTATTTACATCCCTCCCGGGCCAGGCTTATCCTGGATGCCCATTGGTTAGCAGAACAGTTGGCCTATGAATTGCATAAGGAAGAGGAAGGCTTAATGCCTGTGAGGGAAACTAGATGACGTGGAAAGGAAGAACATCACCTACCTTGACACCGCCTTGTAGACACACGTTGTATTTAAGGAACAGATATGGGACATGGATAGAGATTACAACAAGCCCTCATGTCCCTCACAAGCTACACGGAAGGTGGACGCACCCATCAACCCGCCACTGAGGCATGGCTTGGGAACGCCATGCTGCTTTAAAGAAAACTTTGTAGTGTCCCATACAAGAGAAAAAGGCCTCTAACATGGGAGACAAAGTACTATCTCGGCAAAGAGGTATAAAGGCTGGGTATCAAGTTAGAATTGAACTCGCATTCCCTTACCCACAAAAATTCCCTCAAAAGAGCAAGAATAGTAACTTAGGTGTGATGACTAGCTTTTGCGTGTATTTTCACTGAAATGTTGTTTTTAATTTAATTAACATATTGGTTCTTTTATTTTAAATTATTGTATTTTAATTGGTTTTTAATTTATTTGATGTTGTGTTTAATTTATTTAGTTGTTTTACGGTTTTTAAAATAGTTTTCATTGGGTCAGTTGTTGAACCCCAAAGGTGAGGATTGGACCTCATTTCTTTTTCCCATCTTTTCTTTTCTCTTTTTCCTTTCTCTTTTTCTTTCTTTTTCCTTCTTTTTTTTCCTTCCTTCTTCCCCATGCGTCAACCCCCCTGTGCAATCTCTCTCTCTCTCTCTCTCTCTCTCTCTCTCTCTCTCTCTCTCTCTCTCTCTCTCTCTCTCTCTCTCTCTCTCTCTCTCTCTCTCTCTCTCTCTCTCTCTCTCTCTCCTCTCCTTCACGCCGAAGCACCCAGCCGCCCAGTACCGGCGCTCACCAGCACCGTGAGCCACACCACTACCACCAATCTCTTCCCCTCCCTCCGGTGAACCACCCCACAAATTTCCACCGCCAACGGAGCCGCCGTTTAGCCGGAATACCTCCTCCAAGTCGAACAACTTTTGCTCCGATTTGCCGTCGTCGCTCCACGTCTGGCCATCACCTCCTCACCACTTCATCACCGACTCTTTGTCATCCTAAAACACCCTTTTCTGGCCTCAACTTGTCGCTGGAACAGTCCCCACGAGCTAACTCTCCGATTTGGGTATTTTGGCCTCCTACCGCAGTTTCCGCCGCCACCCACGGCCAAACTCCACTTCCCTTAGCTTCATAAACATCCCTAGGTCATTCCCTATCAATCTCAAGCTTTGGTTTGTCCCTGTTCAAAAGTGGGTATTTTACAACCCACGGCCACAGTGAAATTTCACTGTTACATTGTTTTTCCTTCACCATTTGCTACGCACTGATCCATCAAAAATTAATATAGCGCTGTAAGTATTTTTCAAACCCTAATTTTAGATTTAAATATATTTTTCTCATACAATAAATTATTTGCTGTTGGTTGGCTGATTCGGAATGAGTCCAAGGAGTTCGGGGGTCGGATGGATTAAGGACGGAGTGCTTGGTTTTGGTTGTTTGTGTTTGCTTGGTTATTTGTGCCATGAGGCATGCGTTACATATTGCATACATGTGCATTTTATTTTAAGTGAGAAAATCATATTTTGTTGGCGTAAATGGTTTTTGGGTGTGTGTGTTTCACAAGCCCAAGTCAGGATGGGTTATTATCTCAGTGGAGCTCCTCTGGTCACTCGGGAGCATAATATACTGAGTGATGTCCCCTGAGTTGTCGCTGGGCGACGACGGGAGCGGGAGCTAGGGGATGCTTGGCTACGAACGCGCCGGGCGCGGAACTGGGCATCGCTCTACGCACCGACTCCGTGGCCCTTCGCTGGCGAGGGCTAGAGGATTTTTGGCTACTAATGCACAGGGCGTGGAACTGAGCATCGCTCGTTTAGGTGTCACACGCGTGGTCGTTACCTACAGTGTGGCACAGGAGCCAAGGTGTGCGGATGACCCCTAGGGGAGGTCATGGTGCATACGGATTAATTGGTTAATGGTTTGAGTTGGATATGGGCCAAATGTGACTTTTGGTGTGATATTTGGAAAGGTTATGTTTTCGGGTCAAATGAGATTTTTGGCGTGCATGGAAAAATTATGGTTTTATGGGACATGTGCATTGCATTATTTCATGCATGTTGTTTGAGTTAATATGTTTTTATCTAGTGGTGTTTGTGGATTTTACTTACCTGCGGCACCATTTTTGGTACCATAGATTTTGGTGCAGAGTTCGAGGAAGAGGAGGAGGCCAAGCCCGAGGATGCAGCTCCGCCGGAGTGTTGAGTTAAAGTCTATGCTTTGTAGTTGGTTTTAAAATAATATTTGTGTTATGTAATATTTTATTTTGTATGTTTGAACAGCTTTGTTTTTAAACAAGAAAAATTCTGGTACTTAGTTATATGACTTTCGTTATCCGCTGCATTTTCTTTTGCACATTTGTTGCTTTTACACACACTTGGCACTCATCGATAGGACGGTGACCCTGATGTCACCATTCAGACGTCTCGATTTTTCCATGTCCATGCGTGGGGATTTGGGGGCATCACGGGTGGTATCAGAGCGGTTTGGCTCTGGGTAAAACCACATGTCCCGTAGGTAGTACCAGAATATTTTTAAAGTTGTGTTTTAAAATTTATTTTAAGTAAAGTTGCTATTTGACGTGTTTTATTTGTTTTATTCGTTTGAGCTTGTTTGCTTGTTTTTATTTATTTAGTTATGTTATTGCATGCTGGTTTCTTTGTTTCTTACTATGTGGTGTTGGTTTTGGTTTTTGGTTTTATGTTGGTTTTATTTGTTTTCTAAAAAGGGGGTCAAAGGTTATGGTGGCAGGAAAATGGTGAGACTAAGGAAATCTACTCAGGAGCCACGGGACGATACATCGAGAGATGATTCCATAGCCCAAGCGATACGGCAGATGACTGAGTTCATACAACAGAATTTTAGGCCACAACAGGGAGGGCCTTGGCCACAGCCAGGAGGTCCTTGGCCACAACAAGGAGGGCCTTGGCAACAAGGAGGGCCTTGGCTACTACCAGGAGGGCCTAGTGGCATGGTGCAAGCTGGGTGCACCTATGAGCACTTCCTGGCTCATAGAACTCCACACTTCACTGGAGAAGAGGATCCACTTCAAGCTGGAAAGTGGGTTAGAGACCTAGAAAGAACTTTTGAGGTGTGTGGTTGCACTGAGGCGCAACAAGTACTTTATACCAGCTATCTGTTGAAAGGCACCGCTTCTGATTGGTGGGATACCAAGAGAGTAATGCTGGAATCAGAATTGGGATCTTTCGCCGCTGTGACCTGGCAGCGCTTCAAGAAAGAGTTTAATGATCGCTTCTTTCCCGCTTCTGTGAGGCAGCAAAAGGCAAGAGAATTCTCAAGCTTGGTCCAAGGGAGCATGACTATGGAACAGTACGCCTGAAGATTTATAGAACTTGGGCGATTTGCTCCCCACCTCATCGCCACAGAAGAAATGCGAGCCGAGCGTTTCCAGGAGGGTCTACGTCCTGATATACGCCGTATGGTGGTTAGCCACCGGATATCCACTTTTCAGGATTTAGTGGATGTGGCCACTCTTGTGGAGCGAGAGAATAATCTGAGTATGGGCTCCCCTCCAGGACATAAGAGGCAGAGTTTTTCTAGTGAAGGAAGTAGCTCGGGTTCGCCTCAGAAATTTGTTCAGTGGACCGGGACTCGACCGCAAGCGGCCTCGGCTGTTTGTATGGGAGGACGGGTGCCAATTTGTAGAATTTGTAATAGAGCTCATGAGGGCGAGTGTCGGCTGAGTGGTGGACCCTAGTGTTATCGATGCGGCCAAGTGGGACATATTGCTCGTGAGTGCCCCGTCAGAGTTCAAGGAAGCCGTGGAGGTAGACGCAGTGGAAGAACAAATCCAAGACAAGCAGTGCAAGCCCGGGTTTATGCTGTCACACTTGGAGATGTGGATGATGAGGCACCAGCGACCCATGATACTGGAGTAATTACAGGTATGGATCTAATTTAATTTTGGATTTGATCTTTGGTGTGTTTTGGTTTCTTCTTTGTTTTTTGGATTTCATGGGTTAATGTGTTTGGTTCAGGGAGAGTCCGTTTATATGAGTTTTATGCTTGCACTTTATTTGATTCGAGTGCTTCACAGTCATTTGTATCTTCCACTTTTGCTCGGATGTGTAATTTGGTCACGGACCCTTTACCGAAGTCATTGGTAGTGGCTCTACCCAATGGTGAAATGGTGTGGTGTTCCAAGGTTGCTTTGGGTTGCCCGTTAAATTTTGATGAAAGGTTCTTGGATGCTGATTTGGTGGTGTTTAAGCTGTTGGGTTTTGATATCATCTTCGGGATGGATTGGCTATACCCATATTCTACGAGTATTAATTGCAGAAGTCGGATAATTAGCCTTCAGGTTCCAGATGGTGATTGTCTGGAATTTGTGGGGAGTAAGCTAAAGGAAAGGCCGGTAATTATATCGACAATTCAAGCAAGAAGAGAGATTGCATGGGGAGCGGATGCCTTCTTAGTTCAGATGGTGTCTATGCCGTCTGAGAAGAAGTCTTTGGTAGACATTCTCGTTGTGGAGGAATTTCCAGATGTGTTTGTGGATGACTTGCCTGGGCTACCCCCTGTTCGTGAAATGGAGTTTGTTATAGACTTGGAACCTGGTGCGGCTCCTGTACATAAAGCTCCTTACCGCATGGCACCGGCTGAATTAAAAGAGTTGAAAACTCAGTTGCAAGAGTTGGTTAACAGGGGGTTTATTCAACCAAGTACTTCACCGTGGGGTGCGCCAGTGCTGTTCGTTAAAAAGAAAGATGGAATCCTCCGTATGTGTATTGATTATCGGGAATTAAATAAAGTGATCATCAAGAATAAATATCCTCTCCCACGAATAGATGATTTATTTGATCAGCTTCAAGGAGCAGCTGTGTTCTCGAAGATTGATTTGAGGTCAGAATACTACCAGTTGAGGATCAGAGACAAGGATGTACCCAAAACTGCTTTCAGGTCGAGATATGGGCATTATGAATTTAAGGTGATGCTGTTTGGATTAGCCAATGCCCCTGCTGCTTTCATGGATTTAATGAATCGGGTATTTCGACCTTATCTGGATTCCTTTGTGGTAGTATTCATTGATGATATTCTGATGATATTCCCGAGATGTTGAAGAGCATGTGTATCATCTTCATCTAGTTCTTGGGAAATTGAGAGAACACCAGTTGTATGCCAAGCTCAGCAAGTGTGAATTCTGGTTGGAGGAAGTCAGATTTCTTGGGCATGTGATTTCCCGAGACGGTGTGGCTGTTGATCCTAGTAAGGTGGAAGCCATTTTGTCATGGCAGCGTCCGACTACAGTGCGCGAGATCCAGAGTTTCTTGGGACTTGCCGGATATTACCGAAGATTTGTGGAGGGATTGGCTCGCCTATTCGGACCTCTCACAGCGTTGACTATAAAGAATGCAGAATTTGTTTGGTCAGACAAGTGTGAGAGAAGCTTCCAAGAATTGAAGAACAGGTTGACGACTGCACCAGTGTTAGCGCTCCCAGAACCGCATAAGCCATTCGTAGTCTTCAGCGATGCGTCTAAATTTGGATTGGGTTGTGTCCTTATGCAGGAAGGATGGGTTGTTGCCTATGCATCCCGTCAGCTAAAGGACCATGAGAACAATTATCCAACGCACGATTTGGAATTGGCTGCGATTGTTTTTGCTCTCAAGATCTGGCGACACTTTTTGTATCGGGAAGCTTGTGAAGTATACACCGATCACAAGAGCTTGAAGCACTTGTTTTCCCAGAAGAATTTGAACATGAGACAGAGGCGATGGCTGGAGTTAATCAGTGACTACCAGTGCGAGATCAAGTATCATCCGGGGAAGGCAAATATAGTTGCTGATGCTTTGAGCCGAAAATCGCACTTGGAAGATGAAGCCGAGCCGTCAGAATTGGATTCTTTGCTTTGTGGGATGAGAAGGCTCCTTATTGAGAGTTCACAGCAAGTGGAGGTATTATCTTCAGTTCTTGATATTCGGGTAACTGATTTTGAGGAATTGAAGACTCTTCAAAGGAAGGATCTGAAGCTGTTGGATATCAGAAAAAGAGTCAAAAAATCTCGAGGGCTGTTGCATTACAGTATGGATAAAGATGGAATTCTTCGATTTCGAGATCGTAGAGTGGTCCCCAAAGATTCAGAATTCAAGGAGTGGATCATGGCAGAAACTCATGCGGCCCCTTATTCAGTTCATCCCGGCAGTACGAAGATGTACCGAGACTTGAAGAAAAATTACTGGTGGGATGGAATGAAGAGGGATATTGCCTTATATGTTGAGAAATGCCACACATGCCGTCAAGTCAAGGCCGAGCATCAAAGACCTGCTGGTATGCTCCAACCCCTCCCTATTCCTGAGTGGAAGTGGGATGACATCACGATGGATTTTGTAGTGGGCTTGCTGAGAACTCCTAGTGGGAAAAATTCTGTTTGGGTGATTGTTGACCGGTTAACGAAGAGTGCTCATTTCTTGCCTGTTAATAACACTGATTCCTTGGGTAAGTTGACCCGCTTGTACGTTAAGAAGATAGTACGGTTGCACGGCATACCGAAGAGTATAGTGTCGGATCGAGACCCAAGATTCACGTCTCAGTTCTGGAAGAGTTTGCAGGCAGCATTGGGTACTAAGTTGAAGTTCAGTACTGCATATCACCCGCAGACAGATGGCCAATCAGAGCGCACCATTCAGACCCTTGAAGATATGTTACGGGCATGTGTCATGGAATTTCAAGGGAGTTGGGAAAACCACTTGCCGCTCATAGAGTTTGCGTATAATAACAGCTTTCATGCGACCATTCAGATGGCTCCTTATGAAGCTCTCTATGGGAGGAAGTGCAGATTGCCTTTGTGTTGGGATGAAGTCGGGGAGAGTAAGATAATTGGACCCGAAATAATTCAAGAGATGCAAAGCCAAGTTCGGATCATCAGGGATAAAATGGCAGCAACTCAAAGTCACCAGAAAAGTTACGCTAATACCAGGAGGAGAGAGTTATCTTTTGAAGAAGGTGATTGGGTTTATCTCAAAGTCTCTCCCATGAAAGGAGTTAAGCGTTTTGGTAAGAAGAGGAAACTGGATCCGAGGTATGTCGGCCCTTTTCAGATTTTGGAGAAGGTAGGGTCCGTCGCCTATAGAGTTGCTTTGCCAGAATATATTGGGGATATTCATGATGTCTTCCACGTATCATCCTTGAAGAAGAGCTTTGGACAAGAAGAGCCGCGCTTTGTCGACCCAGAGAGTATTCAGTTGCAACCGGACCTTACTTATGAGGTTGTTCCATCGCAGATCAAGGATTGGAAGGAGCAACAGTTGAGGTCCAAGACGATACCTTTGGTTAAGGTGGCATGGGGAGATCCGTTAGCTCAAGACTTCTCTTGGGAGAGAGTAGCTGACATGAGGGAGTAGTACCCCTACTTGTTTGAGTAATGACGGTACGTTTCTTAATCTTGGTCACAGGTGGTTTTATGTGGAATTATGTGGCTTGTTTCAAGTTGGTGTTTGATCTTGCAAATTTCGAGGACGAAATTTGTTTTTAAGGGGGGGAGGATGTGATGACCCGCTTTTGCGTGTATTTTCACTGAAATGTTATTTTTAATTTAATTAACATATTGGTTCTTTTATTTTAAATTATTGTATTTTAATTGATTTTTAATTTATTTGATGTTGTGTTTAATTTATTTAGTCGTTTTACTGTTTTTAAAATAGTTTTCGTTGGGTCAGTTGTTAAACCCCAGAGGTGAGGATTGGACCTCATTTCTTTTCCCCATCTTTTCTTTTCTCTTTTTCCTTTCTCTTTCTTCTCTTTTTCTTTCTTTTTCTTTCTTTTTTTTTCCTTCCTTCTTCCCCGTGCGTCGACCCCCCCGTGCGATTTCTCTCTCTCTCTCTCTCCTCTCCTTCACACCGAAGCACCCAGCCGCCCAGTACCGCTGCTCGCTGGTGCCGTGAGCCACACCACCAGCACCAATCTCTTCCCCTCCCTCCGGTGAACCACCCCACAAATTTCTACCGCCTACGGAGCCGTCGTTTAGCCAAATACCTCCTCCAAGCCGAACGACTTTTGCTTCGATTTGCCACCGTCACTCCACCTCCGGCCACCACCTCCTCACCACTTCATCACCGACTCCTTGCCGTCCTAAACCACCCTTTTCCGGCCTCAACCTGTCGCCAGAACAGTCCCCATGAGCTAACTCTCCGATTTGGGTATTTTGGCCTCCTACCGCCGTTTTCGCCACCACCCACGGCCAAACTCCACTTCCCTTAGCTTCATAAACATCCCTAGGCCATTCCCTATCAATCTCGAGTTTTGGTTTATCCCCGTTCAAAAGTTGATATTTTACAACCCACGGCCACAGTGAAATTTCACTGTTACGTTGCTTTTCCTTCACCGTTTGCTGCGTGCCGATCCATCGAAAATTAATATATAGCGCTGTAAGTATTTTTCAAACCCTACTTTTAAATTTAAATATATTTTTCTCATACAATAAATTATTTGCTGTTGGTTTAAGGACGAAGTGCTTGGTTTTAGTTGTTTGTGTTTGCTTGGTTATTTGTGCCATGAGGCGTGTGTTACATATTGCATACATGTACATTTTATTTTAAGTGAGAAAATCATGTTTTGTTGGCGTAAATGGTTTTCGGGTGCGTGTGTTTCACGAGCCCAAGCCAGGATGGGTTATTGTTTTGGTGGAGCTCCTCTAGTCACTCGGGAGCATAATATACTGAGTGATGTCCCCTAAGTTGTCGCTGGGCGACGACGGGAGCGGGAGCTAGGGATGCTTGGCTACGAACGCACCGGGCGTGGAACTGGGCATTGCTCTATGCACCGACTATGTGGCCTGCTGGCGAGGGCTAGAGGATTTTTGGCTACGAACGCGCGAGGCGCCGAACTAGGCATCACTCGTTTAGGTGTCACACGCGTGGTTGTTACCTGCAGTGTGGCACACGGATGACCCCTAGGGGAGGTCATGGTGCATACGGATTAATTGGTTAATGGTTTGAGTTGGATATGGGCCAAATGTGACTTTTGGCATGATATTTGGAAAGCTTATGTTTTCAGGCCAAATGGGATTTTTGGCGTGCGTGGAAAAATTATGGTTTTATGGGACATGTGCATTGCATTCTTTCATGCATGTTGTTTGAGTTAATATGTTTTTATCTAGTGGTGTTTGGATTTTACTTACCTGCGGCACCATTTTTGGTACCGTAGATTTTGGTGCAGAGTTCGAGGAAGAGGAGGAGGTCGAGCCCGAGGATGCGGCTCCGTCAGAGTGCTGAGTTAAAGTCTATGCTTTGTAGTTGGTTTTAAAATAATATTTGTTATGTAATATTTTATTTTGTATGTTTGAACAGCTTTGTATTTAAATAAGAAAAATTCTAGTACTTAGTTATATGACTTTCGTTATCCGCTACGCTTGCACATTTGTTGCTTTTACACACACTTGGCACTCGTCGATAGGATGGTGACCCGTGATGCCACCATCCGGACGTCTCGATTTCCCCGTGTCCATGCGTGGGGATTTGGGGGCGTCACATTAGGCATCGAAGGTTATCCTTCAACTCCATGCCCCCCCCTCCCCCCCCAAAAAAAACCTTCCTTGCATTGCACTAGTACCTGATGCGCGAAACACGTCGTCAACAATCCAAGTTTTTAAAGTATAATTATTTTTTGAAGCCGAGCTCTATGTGTCTCCATCTTCTAACTTGAACTATATATGGAAAAAGCCTACTTAAATTCCATTGGGTATGTTTTAATTGGAATTCTGAAAATGTGTATATATTTATATAGGTAATTTTCAACTTATTGGTTGAAAACATGTAATGTGTTAGGAGAGGTCCAAAAATGTTCCAAGCTTATTATCAAATTATTAATATTGTGAACTACACGAAGCTGATATGCGTGATGCTGCATCCAAAGTTGCATTGAAAAATAATGGCAAAGTATTAATCATGGGTGTATCTATGAGGAAGGATACTTGTTGTCGCCACATTTCAATATATGAAATCAAATGATAGAGGAAGAGAGATAATTACATATTATGGACTTAGGCTCTGTAGAAAAATAAAAATAAAATAGAGAAGGAGACAGAGAAGGGAGAATGAGGGACAAATGACATCAAAGTTCCACCAGAAGCAGCATCAACTATAGTTCGAGTTTGCCCATTTAACCCATTATAGAACATCTGAACTTGTAACCAATCTGGCAATCCATGTTGTGAACAACGTCGAACCAAGTCTTTATACCTTTCCCACGCTTCATAGAGTGACTCAAAATCATTTTGCTTGAATTGACCAATCTCACTCCTGAGTTGGGCTGTTTTTGCAGGAGGAAAGAATTTATCAAGAAACTTCTCAGCCATGTCTTGCCAACTAGTGATGCTTCCCGATTGTAGAGATTGTAACCAACCTCTAGCCTTGTCCCTCAAAGAAAAAGGAAACAATCTCAGTCTAATGGTGTCTTCAGTAACGCCATTGATCTTTACAGTGTCGCAAATCTCCATGAATATTGGGATCATCAAGTGGTGATCCGCTAAATTGAGCCTGCTGCACCATGCTAATCAAAACTGGTTTGAGCTCAAAGTTGTTGGCATTGATAGTCTAGCGCCTTATACTCGAGTTATTTCCATTCACAACTGGACGTACATAGTCCTTAAAGGTGCGTGGCAGTGCCTCATTTTCTTCTTCAGCCATGGCTAGTATCTTATTTTTTCTTCGTGATCTAAGAGTTCTTTCAATCTCCGGATCAAAAGGAATAATATCACGAGATCTAGCACGACGCATCCAACATCAAAAACACACCTGTAGAACAATAAAATATAAGAACAACTTAAAATAAAATTCTAAATTAAAACCAAGATTACTTAGTATCGATATTGACAAAAAGAATAAGAATAAATCAATCCCCAGCAACGGCGCCAAAAACTTGATCGGTGCAAAACTACAAGTGCACAGTATCGTAGTTTTATAATAAAGTGATAAGAGAAGTATCGTTCTCAGGGATTGGTACCTTACTTTTGCCAAATACCAAAATTATACTAATCTCGATTTTATCTAGAGGAATCACTAAGATTTTTGTAGTTGCAAATTAAACTAAGATCAACTCAAAGAGAAATACGCAAAAGAAATAAAACTGACGTTCGAAGATCAATTTAATGGGAAAGAAAACTTCTAGGAAATCGATTTCACCTAATTCTTCACTATGCTTTACTCATCCAACTAATTTAATTTAATTCTTTTTGTCTAATTCATCCAAAAGCCTCTTTCGATAGTCAATGAGAATTTATTCTTGTTTATCAATTTGCACAAGAATATGCAAATTAAATAATCAAGAAAGCAATAAGACCAATGATTTAATTACTATATAGGTTCATACAAGTCTTTCGATCTCTATACTTACCTATGCTGAAATATTCAAGATCTACCCTATGATTCCCTCTTTCGATAGCAAATCACAAGATTAAATATCATCTAATCAATGGCCAGTTAATTAGAAGCAATAAATTCAGAATAAATCAGATAAACAAAGAGAGAATTGCCTTGAATTAGCATAGACAATCAAGCATAGTTCGGAACTAGGTTACATCGTTTTCCTAGAATAAATAAAATTTAGCTCATGCTAGAAATGGAATTCAACATAAACGAATTCACCATAATTGTTCTGAGAATATTGGAAGAAAATAAACGCTGAAAAAGACTCCTCGCAGCCACAACTCGTCTTCAAAAACTCAAGGAAATGATTCATGCTTTTCTCCCGTCTGTGCTCGTGTATGATTCCAACGTATGTGCAATATATGGAATTCCCTCTCCAAAACAGATGAATTGAATTCTTCTAGCTGTCTTTTTCTGTCCCAAAAAGTGTTCTCCAATCAAAAGGTAAGGCCATAGAGTGAAAAATCACTTTTATATGGTGTGACGGCGGAAAACCCTAGATCTGTCAAAATACGATGTTCGCTCGAGTGGGGTGTCGAGCGCACATCGAGCGTTCGACTCTGCCTGATTTCGCTTGAGCGGCCAATCTCTCCGCTCGAGAGATCTTTGTTTTCCCGCAACCCACTCGAATTCACTGTCGAGCGGCAGTCGAGCGTTTGAATCTGCCTGAATTCGCTCGAGCGGCCAAAAACCTCCGCTCGAGCGATCCTGTAAAATCTGCAATACGAAATTTTGCAAGTCATCACATACATACTAGAATATTATGAATATATTCTATAATAAGTATAGTAATATAATAACATCCCTCGTCAAACTCAAGATGATAATGAAGACATTCATCTTGAGTTTTGATTACGCCCAAAAAATAATGTGGTAATTTTAGCGCAGCTTTGGGGTATCAATTTCATAGGGAGACAAATTAAAAGAATAGAAAAAGGAACAAAGAAACTAAATAAAAATATTAAATGATTAATGGAGAACAAAAATTAATTTTAAATGCAAATTGAAGTAAAGCAACAGTAGAGCGTCGGGAATCTCTTGCACAAATCCGGTATTTTAATTATTCTTAATTCATTGGATAACTCAATTATGAACTCAATTCTCGAAATTCCCAATCGAAAGGTATAGATTTATAAACCAAAATTAAATCAAATGTAACCCTTTGAAAAATCATTCACCACTTTTAAAATACATAAATTACTATCCCTATTGAAAAAATCCAACGACGATAATATACTCAAGAAGCGATATTGCATCAAAGAAATAAATCAATATAGATAAATAATTGATCCAAATATAATAAAAGAATTAATCCATTCAATAGAAAAAGTATGACTGAATCCATAAATAGAATAAATTCTATGATTATTCGGAGAAGAAAACGTCAACAATGAATTGAGAATGATAAAACAAAAGAGTTTTAATAATTGAAAATCAAATACATAAATTAAAAATATCATCTAATGTTCAAGTTCATCCCTACCCCTACTAGAGAATTTAGTTACCCATAAATTTAATGGACAACAAAAATCTCAAGAGAAAATTGAAGTGAACGGCGGCCATGGAAGTGATTTTCTCCTCTCTTCAAATCTACCTCTTGTGGCTCCCCTCACCCTCAATTTCATACTAATGATATGCTTATATAGGGTAGGAAAGAAACCCTAATGTCTTCATAATTTTTGCATTAAAAAAATTCCTAAATATTTCGAATTTGGAAATCCTTATTAAAGACAAATTTATAACCCTTTAAGATAGCTTTCTAATGCATCAAGAATTACATCAATCCTATATGTGAGTAAAAAGTTACAGTCAAAATATTAAAGTATGTATAGACTATCTCTTAGCAAATTTCAGATTTGGACTTCTTGCAATTTCCTTCTATGATTTTTTTTTTCTTTTTGTGCCTTAATCCAAATTGCTCTCAAATCTCATGAAGGTCCTCATTTGAATTTGACTGGGCTTTGACTTGCTCTTTTATAAATTCTGAAATAAAACATAAAAAAATTACTTAGGAGTATCCCAACGTAAATAGAAACTCAATTCAAGAATACAAATTTAATTCCTATGTTTTATAAATTCTAAAATAAAATATAAAAAAATTGCTTAGGAGAATTCCAACGTAAATAGAAATTCAATTCAAGAATAAACATTAATTTCTATGATTTCTATTCACATTTTAACATTTTAATCAATAATAAGATATTTAGAATGCACTTTCACATACTCATCAAGTTTGTAAATAAGAACACGTTGCTAACCAGGTGGATGAGACTTAGGGATTCGACTGACTACCCGAAAAAAGGTGTCTATGTGGCATTTGGCATAAGTGGACAGTGGGCAAAACCAAATTGATGTACGAAATTGATGATAAAAAAGTAGTCGTCCGTTAAGTGCATAGGAAGCCTTTGAATGATGTGATGTGCTATGTAAATAGCAAAGTGAAGAAACATACCAGCTAACAAAAAAAATGGAGCACAGACACAAACGATTCTACAATATTACCAGGATTGGGTATTGTCTGAAACCATGTAGGGAAATATATATATATATATATTTATATGCGGAGAGAATTTGATAGCTGCAATTTTTCTATTCTCAAATTAAATTAATACATTACATATGTTCCTATTTATAGGTGAATGGACCAAAGAAAGGATTAAACCATGAAAAATTACCATGGATTAGAGTATATTCTCAACCAACTAGGGTCCTAAAGCTTTTATTTCTAGACAAGAAAAAAGAATATGACAAATGATATTTGTAATTATAAATGTATAAACACTACATAATTATTTTAAAAAAAAGTAAATATTGAATAAAAAAACTAATTTCTTAATTGTAAATGTTACTATTTTTTAAAAATATTATGTAATGTCTGTACACTTTACAACTGTAGATAAAACATACAAAAACATTCATGAATCTAACGATGAAAAAAAAAAATTGCATACTCATCATGAGATCAACCATCGATCGAAAGTCTTGCATTGAAAGAAAATATTTGGGCTTGGATTCACTCGGGTTACTATGAAAATGGACAAACAGAAAAGTAGACACCTGGCAACAATGTGTAACACTACTATTGGCAGCATATTATTTGCTTTCAAATCACAAGTTAAAAGTTTGAGAAATGATATTTGTAGTCTTGGTTGTGCAAGTGGCGTGCAGTCGCGCTTTGAAAAAAATGAATTAATATGGGACCCACATGAAAAAAAAATTAACTTTTTAATCGTGGACCCCACTTTTTTTCAAAGCGATTACACGGCGTTTGCAATTCCACGACTGTATGTAGCATTACTCTAAAAGTTTATATATTTCTGCATGGTTACGTGAAACGAAACGTTTGTAATTTCCCCATCCCCCATTTTAGAGTGACAACATCCAACTTCTCTCCAGTGACGGAATTACATAGTGGCTGATGACCCCTCAAAATTGTTTCAAAATTTAAAATAGTCCCTAAATTTTATTCATAATTTTATGTATATAGAAATTGGTCCCCTAAAAAACAAATTATAATTTTCCTATTTCCATATATTTTGTAAAATTTTAATATACATAGAAATGTCTCTCTATAATTTTTTTCCTATAACCCCTAGATTTTATATAATTTCTCGATATTATCTATTTTTAAGGATATGGCCCCACTAAAATTAAATTAAAATTAAGATTAAGAGAGATAATGAACTATTAACATTGACCCTAGAGTGTTTTTACTATACAATATTAAGTTTCTTAATATAGAATTCAAAGTGAAAATATAAGAAAAACTATTTAAGATTGATGATTTATATGAAAAATGGTAGAGATGATTTATCCTTTAAACTTCATTGAGTAAGGAAAAGTTTATTTAATATCTCAATTGCACCATTTTATGCGACACCAAAATAGATAGATTTTATATGAAATTTGATAAACTAGCTTAGATATTAGAATGAGATATGACATTCTAAAATCTCACTTGATAGTTTCTATGAAAAAAAACAATTTCTAAAGATTTCATATTTATAAAAATAATAATGAATGAAAATTATTCAATAAAATATTGTCGTCAAAAATTTGAAATAGATATTAAGTTGTATTTTTAAAATTTTATTTCTACGTTATTTGAAAAAAAATTATCAAGATTAAATTTTATATACATTTATGCCTTATGATTTTGTAATATTTTTTCATTTTACATGAACATCTTATGTAGTAGAAAAGTTTGCCTCTCCTAAAAATGATTACTGGTTCCACCACTGCTTCTCTCTACGACCTACCAACGTCAAACCTGCTCAGAGGAAGGTGTCGTCCTCCTCCTCCCTCCCTCCCTCCTTCTCCATTTCTCTCTAGGTTTTTCCTTTTTGTTTTTCATATTTTACTTTTTCAAGCCAAAGGAGGGCAAAAAGCTAGTCTATAGCTTTTCGGCACCCAGCAGCCACCACATGCCCCACCACAAGATTTTCGAGACGCCGATCCATCAGAAAAACAAAAAAGGAGAGGCGCATGAGCCACGCGTGTAGTTCAAAGTTGGCACATGAATCCCACACGTCTTTTGCCAATGGTGCTTTTCTGCTGTCACACGCAGCTATTTTGGGTCTAGGGCAAGCCTGATTGACTGTCATGCTCCCAGGTCACGTGCCACTATAACTTCTGTTTTGTGTTGTTTTTTTTTCCTATGTATTTCCCATGTTTTTATGTTTTCTAGTATGTTCTATGTTTTAGGTTGTAATAAAAAAATAAAAAATAAATAAAAAAACCAAAAAACATTCTCTCTAGGACTCGAGGTCCATAGAGTATGTCCTCCACTTTATGGGAGTGTGAGATTTGTTACTGTCTTAGATGTTGTTCTTAGACAGAGTGTTATCTCTCATACGGTTTGTTTGGAAAGGTTTTACAACATTGGACAAGACCATGCCGATCACAAAGAAATTTGTATACTAGGGAGCTTGAAAATATGTAGTTGGCTTGTAATTCTCATGTCAGAGTTGTAATGTCTATTTTATAAATGAATGAACAATATTTTTCTATTAAAAAAAAGTTACCTGAAATGATTACCCTTGCGAGCACATAACTAGGGTGAGTACTCCTTTTTTTTTTATAAAACATATTGTATTCATTAATAACGGATATTATAATTTTGACATGAAACACACATTACAAGTTAACTATAATATTAATAGCTCTTCAGTACACAATTGGCATGGTCTAATCCATACTGCAAACCTCTACAGACCACCGTCTAAGATAGAGTAAAGAACACACTCTATGGACAAAAATTCAAGAGATACATTCTATAGATAAAAGTCCAAGAGACTATTTGTTTTTTTTTTCTAAAACAAAAGATATAATAGAAATTAAAGATATATAAGAAAAAATGAATTATATTTGAGAAAGACATAGATCCACATTTTCAACTTTAAAAGAAAAAATTACAAATAAAATGACTGTGATGGTTTTACATATTAGAAAGGCATAACTAGGGTGAGTACTTGATGCGCCTAAAATTTAAAAATTTAGTGAGAGAAAGTCTCCCTTCTCTCTAGGAAACAAGTACTGAGAAACCGTAAGAGGGACCTCCCTCCTTTCTCTCTTTTCCAGTTTTGTTTTATGTTTCCCTTTCCTGTATTTGCTTTTCGTGTTTTTAGATTGATAATAAAAGTTGTTGGCCACAACTTTGGGAGGATGAATGGCCACCATGAGGCTTGGTTCCCGAGTTCTCAACCATAATTCACGCTGCTAGGCGGGAAGATTTTACATGATGGAGGTGGAGGATCTCGGCTTCGTATGGCTGTGGTTTTGGGTGGCTGAAAATGAAAGACCTAGTCTGGTGTTCCTGACTATTTTGGCTGAGAGGCATTAGCTTTCATACGTATAAAATGAAGACATGCATGCTTGAGAGATGTATGTGGGGTTGCCTGGAAGAATGGTCTGCTGAGGGGATGCATTGGAGGTTTTACGGCGTGAGCGGGGTCAGGGCGGCTTGCTCTCAGAGGCGAAAGTTTGCATGTTGGGTTAGGGTGCACTTACGAGGAGTTAAGGCCTATGTTTTATCCATGAAAAATGGAGGAGTTTTTCGGGATGCATGCCAACATACATGAGGGGGATAAGGCGTCTTTTTTGGGGCGAAGCCCGGGTGTAACTCATGGTGGATTTCTTCATGGATGGTGCTCGGAGAAGGGGGTTGGCAACAGTGCTTGCAGTTTCGATTTGGTTTTCTGTTTTCCAGACATAATCGTTTTACAGTCTAGTCCTAGTTTGTCTTGTTCATTTTATTGTGGGTTAGCTCTTTTCTTCAGTTTTCTTCCAACATGTAATAAGAGTTATGGTGGCTGAGGCCTTTCGTTTGTTGTGTTATGTTTTTGTTTTTTTGTTCTGGGTGCTTAATTTGGTTAGTTTAGCTTTTGGGTTTGATGTTTAGTCTGTGATAAGGGCTTTCGATGGATGCATGCTTCCAATGGCTATTTCAATAGAGATTTTTAGTCCGTTGAGGCGTCCTTTCGCTTAGTCATGCTTGCTGCATGCTTGCTAGTTGCAGGTTATGGCAGGACGTAGGGAGGGCTAGGGCAGTTATGGGTAGCAGGGATAGTGGGCAACAAAAGTAGGGAGCTGTGTGGGCATTAAAGTGCAGATAGTGGATAGGCATATGGCGTGGGCATTCGGTGACTATGGAGCACTGTTTTTTTCTTTTTCAGTTGAGTTGTTTTATTTTTTGTTATGTCTATTAGGTTTAAATGAGAATAATTTGAAATAGGCAATTCTCTTTCCTCTTTTGGAGGAAGAGGGTAGTGACTCCCTATCCTTCTTTGGAGGATGAGGGTGAAAAATTTCCCTCCTCTTTTGGAGGGTAGGGGTGAAATAAGTTGTTTTTCTCATAGAAAAGTTGAGATAAACACTTCTATTTTTACAGAGTCACATCTCAGAAAGGCTGTGTCATTTGAAAGTTTTATGAAGTTTTTAAATAGTGTCCGGCACAATGAAAGTTGTGTGCGGGGGAGCGTATAACCGATGAATAGTTAACTTGTAATCAAGGCTTATACCTGGACTTATTGGTCATAGTTATAACTTCTTTCATTCATGAATTAAATTAAAGTCTATTTCAAAAAAAAAAAAAATATGCGCCTAAAATTCAAAAAGGGGCTCGAGAATGCTTTTCCCACAATGATTATCATGGACGCAAACACCTATTTCGATTTAAGCAATTTCAACTAATTTATGGATAACAGTGCAAACATAAATAATTTTAATAATAAGGTAACGTTTGGATGTTGGGATGAAATAAATAAATAAATAAAATTATTTATAAATAATAGTGAAATATTTTATAAAATTATAAAAAATAAGAAAGAAAAAATTAAATAAAAATATTATTAAAATATAATTTAATAATATTTGAATGTTGAGATCGCCTTAATCTCAAATCTTACGAGCCCAACACGTACCACTCGAGAACAACATGAAGCTAATATCATGTGTAAACTATATCCAATCATTCAGGCTGTGGGAGAGAAATTGGGCTTGTAGTAGGCCCATTTCCGAACTTTTTGACAATACCTTAGGCTCAATTCGAGTCCATCGTATTCATCTACTCTTCAATAAAAATGCACCAAATCTGATCGATGAAAAGAGTAACTTTAGGCCCAACGCTAGTCCACCCTATCAAAACCATGTTGGGTGCGTCTCTCTCGTACAATATCGGAGAATTTATCGAACCTCTAGACCCATTCTTCTAATTCTAATAAATAAAACGAAGCTTAAAACTTCACTTCCCAAAAGAAATAAGAGTTACCAATAAAGAAATTATAATAAGGTAATCATGTTCCTTCCAAAACTTCATAATTAATCTAGAAAATTAGAGTGTACATGTGGGTAGAGTTCTATCCATTTTCTGAACTCCATTTTTGTACATCTCTCCAGAAGGAATGATATCCGACCTATCACGTCCAAAGGCCACACTCGAAACAAGCAATCAACATCAAAGGGCATTGGAGTCTCCCAACACTTTCTGCAATCTACATATTGGTCTTTTGTTTTTTTTTTGTGTGAGTTTGTTCAAGAGTGGACTCTAAGGTTGTTTTCGTTGAATTATCATCTAAAAGAAAATGTTAAGGCTAGGTTTGGACAGTAAGATATAAATTTTTTTATTTTTAATAAAAATTTAAAATATTATTTTTTAATATTATTATTATTATTATTATTTAAAAATTAAAAAATTAAATTATTTATTCTATTTTATATAAAAAATTTAAAATATTATAATACTTAAATTAAATAATATGAAAATTTTATATCTATCCCACTTGCCAAACCTGCTTATCATTTTCAAGTTAGTGCATGTACATGTGATTCACCTTTAAAAGTCATAAGCTGACTCAGATTATGACTTTTCAAACTTTGGTTTTCGTTTTTGTTGGATCCAACGTGCTCGATTTGTTGCCCTTTCTATATATGTTTTATGGGAACACATAAAAGAAAGAAAATGAAAAGAAAAAGATTAATATTAGTCGGCTACTACATATATTGTCAAAGAACAAGTAGCTCAAGAGGGTCCATGGCCATTAAAGTAGTTTGAAAAAAGGCCCATCTTTTTAGTTTGTAAAAAGAAGAACATGAGTGTCGACATAATCAATTATTGGAAAATTATAATAAATGCACGCACTGTAAAATAATTAAATTTTTTGACTAATTTATTATAATTTAAAGATTATTTATAATTAATTTTAGTTAAAAATAATCATTAAATTAAAATTAACTAATCATAAATAAATAATTTTCTTATAATGACGAGTCCTTATAATTAATTTTAATTAAAAATAATCATTAAATTAAAATTAACTGATTGTAAATAAATAATTTTTTTAGTAGTCTTTTGCCATCATGTAAACGAAAATAGTTATATAGATATAATTCCTTTATAATTATTTTATAATTCATTTTAAATAATTAATCAGTGTAATTGTGACCCTTTATTAAAATATAATTTTAATTTTACATTACTATCTTTTATTTGAGGTAGAATAGTAAAATATTGTAGATTTATTATTTTTCATAATTATATTTCATAGTAGCTGCGTGCATCGAAATGGATAATGTAGTTGGACATTCCATAGCATCGAGCGATTTACGGATAATGGTACGCCACCAATTATATTACAATTTAATTACTAATGTACATTAAAATATTAAAATGTTTTATTTTAATTCAAAATTTCTGTACTTGCATAGTTCACAGTAAATAAAATAATAATTTTTTATACGGAGTTGTAGACATGAAATTATAGTATATTTGTTATGATATCATTTTCCGGTGATCTACTGTGCGATTTTTATTTTTGAAAATTTTCCAATCCATAAAAAAGTGAGATTATGATTTGGTTTCCTTAGAAGAGAGAGAGGCTAGTTTGGATATCTAAATTTAAATTATCTCATCTCATATAATCATTATAATTTTTACAAATTTTCACGTAACATATAATAAATAATTCTATTTTTTCAAACTTTAAAATAAAATTAATATTATAATAATATTTTATTTTATTTTTAATAAAACATATCATCTGAACTGTATAACTAAACGATACCTTAATAAGAAAGCAACAAATATTGCAGTTACTTTCTAGTTATCTTCTCGTCAAGATGTCCACACGAAATTATGAATAAGCCAACCCTTTTTCAAATATCAATACAAGTGGTTGTCTGGATTCAAAGCCTTCGAGTGGGGAAGAGGTAAACGCGCGCGTCAAGTAGACTCTTTAATATTTATTTTTGATTTAATGCTACTCAAAAATATTTAAACCAGTTATAATAAATGTTATAAAGCTAACTCGATTTGTATATTTCTCTCTCATTTGAAGTTTCCAAATTCACAACAACTTGAGAAAATCTTGATCCGTTTACAAGGAATTATATAGACGTAGCTTTCTTGTTTAAAAGTAAAATTGCAATCTTGCATTGCATGTCTTAAATAAGCAGTGCCGGGTCAAAACACTATCACGAGGAAGATCACCAATTCGAACTCATCAAAGTTGAAAACAAAAGTCAACAACATTAAATGCATGTCATCCCAAACATATGATCTTCAATTGAAAGTTGTGAGTATTTGCCCGGGCCAGTCAAACAAAATGAACCCATCTGCCATCACTGTCTAATTAAGGAAATGCAATGACCTTTCACCGAACCCATTTTTGAGCTTCTACCGGAAGAGAGGGGAGATGGGAGGGGATGGGCGTACAGCATGCTTTTTTAATTTTTGGAGCTGATTCAAACGAATTTGCTCGAGATCTTTGACCTTCTACTCTCGTCTATGGTATTACGTATCAATCATCCCTTCAAAAGAAAACAAAAATAATAAAAGATACAAGTATCTTAAATATATAGGAAGTTTAAACCTATTAAAAAATCATCAAGTATTAAAGGGGTTGCTTGGGGATCCGTTTCATTTTTTCTTATCTTATCTTATTTTCTTCTAAAAAATTATTCAAATATAATCACTTTTTAATTTTAAATCTTCAATTCTTTCATCTAAATTACATAATCATTATAATTTTTTTAAACTTCTAAGACCTGGTTTGGATAGCAAGATACTCTCATCTTATCCTATATCATCTGATTTTAATATTCTAACACTACAAATAGAAATATTTTTTAATTTCAAGTCTTCAATTCTTTTATCTAATCATTATAATTTTTCAAAACTTCTAAATAAAACACAAAAATAATTCAACTTTTTTAAATTTCAAAATAAAAATAATTTAAAAAATTATATTCTAAAAGTATTTTAACTTTATAATATTTTCATTTAACTTTTTCTCTCTCATTTTTCAAAACTCCACAAATATCTTAACTCAAACCATTTTACTCCTACTCACAAACCATTTTACTATTATTCACAATTATTTCATCTCATATCATTTCACCATTCAAAAAAAGCCTAAAACAAAATACAAAAAATGACTCGACTTTTTCAAATCTCAAAATAAAAATAATATTAAAAAATACTATTATAACAATATTTTAACTTTATAATATTTGTATTCAACTTTTTCTTATTCATTTCCCAAAATCTCATCTAATCACTACAACTTTTTCAAATTTTCAAATAAATTATAATTAATAAACAATTCAATTTTTTAAATCTCAAAATAAAAATAATATTAAAAACCTAACAATATTTTATTCAATTTTCAAGATGAATTCAACTCAACTCACTAACCAAACCTCCCATACTAAAACTATTTTACTAATATTCATAAATAATATAATTTTACTACTATTCACACATTTTTCATCTTATCACTTTCCTCAATCATCATTTCGAGTTTAAATTTGGCATCTTGTGGGATTTAGGTAGAATACAGATTCTATAAAGGAAATGTCTTTATTAATTATTCAATCATGAGAATATTTCAATAGGGATTAATGTTATTTATAAATTATTTTAGGGAAAATAATAAACCTACAATTATACTACAACTATTTTATAACTCTATTTAAAATAAAAAGTAATTACATAAAATTGAAAATGTTTTCTAATGAAGTGGTACAATTACATTAATTGATTTTGTTGTCCAGATGACTAACACAAGAGGGGAGGTGAATTGAATTGTATTAAAAAAATAACAATTATAAATCAAATATATAATATAAAATATAAACAAAATATGAAATAACAATAAATATAAAGAGTAAGTGTAAGAGAGAAGCAAACTCAGTATGTTAACGAGGTTCGGCCCCACTGCCTACATCCTCGCCTCAAGCTACCGCTTGAGGATTTTCAAATTCACTATTCAACCTCCTTCAGGTGGAGATAGAAACCTATTACACCTTTGAACAACACTGCTACAAAGGATCCGTGTAGAACATCCTCTACACTTGCAATCACCTTACACGTGGTGATTCAACTATTCCCCGTATAGAATACTTTCTACACGCACAAAGGTTATACACACCATTTTTCTGATACAAAAGCTGATAGTGGGTAGGTTATCAGAAAACACTCATCAATGAGTGAAATAAGAACAATATAGCGCAAACTATATCTCTCAAAATGAACAAAGATTAAGGCTCAATGCTTAGAGAAGAGAGAATGAAAGTTTTGAATGAATGTTGCATGCTCTTGGTGTTGTGAATGTGAAGCTCTCAAATGATCTATTTATAGGCATATAAGACTTCATATTCAAATTTAAAAAGATTCACATGTCAAAGACAACATCATTCAATTTTTCAAAAAAAATCAAACCTAATCTTTTACTTTTGGTATATGACAAAAGGAGCACATTTTCATTTTCAAAAAATTCAAACCTAATCTTTTACTTTTTGTATATGACAAAAGGAGCACACTTTACTTTTCAAATTTTTCAAACAAAATCATCTACCTTTTGTATAAGTCTAAAAAAGTATCAATCACTTTTGAAAATATTCAAATAAAATATGCACATGTGAAATATGACAATCGATCATCTTTAATATTTTCAAAGTTCAACCCTTTAATCAAGGCATGCAAATGTAAAAGATGACAATCAATCATCTTTAATATTTTCAAAGTTCAACCCTTTAATCAAGGCATGCACGTGTAAAAGATAACAATCAATAATTTTTCAAAATTTTCAAATTTAATTTTCAAAAATATTCATGCACATGTGGAAAATGTATTTTAATGCTTTATGATAAAATATTAATTTTGAGCATTAATCCTAATTTCAAATTTTAAGAGATTTACAACATTATTCTATGACTTTAATGTGAACTTGTTTCCTTCTTGCTCATGTTTAGTTCTTTGATGTGCTTGACTCCATTATGTGGACAACTTGAGCTTGAAACTCCTTTATTCTTTGAATTCATTTGTTATCATCAAAATCCATGTGTAGATTTATAATCACATGAAACTTGAAACCTTGGATTCAACAATCTCCCCCTTTTTGATTATGACAAATACTTGATAGAACTTGAAACCTGTATTAATACTTAAGCTCCCCCTGAAAATATGCGTTAGTTTTTCAAGCAAAAGTATAAATATAATTCCAAGCATATATAACAAGTTTAGCAATTTAAACAATGTTAATGTTCTAGTCTAAAACTTCTCTCCCTTTTGGCATCATTAAAAAGGATCGGCAGTAAGTAAATGGACTGAAGAAAACGATGCGTTTAATAGTCACTATAGATAGTTGTAAAATGAGTTGTCTGTGACCCGACAAATGTTGCAAAGTCTCAAGGCCTAACTCTATGAATTTAGCGCGGCTGAAGATTTAAGCAATCGCCCGATGTTGTTGATAAACGTGATTGAAGGTTCTAAGTTTTTATAAAAAAAAATGAGCATTTTCATCTATCGGATGCTAAAAAATACATCGCTTCTTGACCTGAATTCTATTTTTCCACAACGATAGAATGACTGAGCAATTCTCTTCCACTAATGTTCCAGACTTGAATCAGGAACTCTTGACGCATCAATCATCAATCTTCTCTCCTGAGGCCGTCAATAACATGATAGGAGCAGAGAACCATTTTTTTAGTAAGGCTGATTCTAAGATTATTGCAGAATCAAGAATGCTCAGTAGTCAATATGCTGCCTCTGTTACGATCATGTCTCGGAGGTTAATGACGAGGGTGAGTGAGATTGATCATCTTAACATGCAAATATATGAGTTACGACAGAAGCTTGCTAATGAGGATAGTGAGAATAAAAGGCTAAAGCAAGAAAACCAAGAGTTAAAAAATTTTGCAGATTGGTATGCTCATGATCTGCAACCACGAATAGAGGAGCTTGAACGAGAAAGGGTTCAAATACAAGGTCAACATTGGCAAATAACAACAGAGGTTCATCGAGAAAAATAGGGACAATCTACTGTTAATCTCGCTGGCTTAGTAAGAAAACTTTTGACAATGTGTGTCTAGCATATCTTGTATTTCTTTTGACTAAATAAGATTTGAAGAGACAATAGTTTGTCTTATTCTTTATGCTATCTCTATAAAATCAGTCCTGAAGTTCATCCAATCCACATCAAGTTTTCTTCTCATCTCTGTAACTCATCTGCATTCCTTCAACATTCTCGTTTTAAGCCTTCTATTATTTTCTCAATGGCTCATTCTTCTAACATTTCTCTAGATCCATCCATGAGGCATTCTGCATCTCAACCTCCTGTCCTTTCTGCAGCTACCATTGGTGCCATGTTGCAGCAGGAAAATAATAATCTGACTAATAAGTCAGATTCTGATGCTATTTATGACTTGGTGAGTCTTGAGACTCGTTACTTTTCCTCTATTGTTGCTTTTTCTCAGCGGCTAGAAGCCAAAAATCATGAAATTGAAAAGCTCAAAGAACAAATTGTTGTACTTCAACAAATTGTTCAAGAGTCTCACACAAGGGAAGGAATCATTCAGCAGTAGAATAAACAGTTGAAATCTTTATTAGATTCTTCATTCTGCTTGCCGGTTCCCATGGATAAGAATGACATGATATTGTATGAAAAGATTGAGCGTCTCAAACATGAGGCTAAAAATCTCAAGTTTATGTAAAAGTATTTAAAAAATCTATCTCTATTTTTATTTACTCTAGTCTATCTTTTAAGAGATATTTATAGCATGCATCATACCTATTTCTCTTCTGATCATACATAATCTATCTTCTGGTAAAGGCTTTGTGAAAATATCTGCTAACTGATCGTGTGTGTTTGTGAATTCTAGTACTATATCGCCTTTCTGCACATGATCTCGAAGAAAATGATATCTTATTTCAATATGCTTAATTCTAGAATGTTGTATTGAGTTCTTTGAAAGATTTATAGCACTTGTATTATCACATTTGATTGGAATGTGATTATACATGAGTTTAAAATCTTCAAGTTATTGCTTCATATAGAGAACTTGAGCACAACAACTACCTGCAGCAACATATTCTGCCTCAGCAGTAGATAGTGCAATAGAATTTTGTTTTTTACTAAACCAGGAAACTAGTGCATGACCTAAGAAATGGCATGCTCCACTAGTGCTTTTTCGATCTATTTTACAGCCAGCATAATCTGCATCTGTGTAGCTGATTAGATCAAAAAATGTATGCTTAGGGTACCATAACTCTAGGTTAATTGTACCACTAAGATATCTAAGAATGCACTTAACTGCAATTAAATGTGATTCTTTTAGAGATGATTGAAAGCGTGCACATAAGTACATACTAAACATAATATCTGGTCTACTAGCTGTTAAATATAATAAGCTACCAATCATATCTCGATATATTTTCGAGTCAACTGGCTTACTGGATTCATCTTTATCAAGTTTAGTTGATGGGCTTATTGGTGTTCCAATTTCCTTAGCATTTTCTTTCCCAAACTTCTTCAGTAATTCCTTAATATATTTTGATTGATTGATGAATGTCCCACTTTTTTCTTACTTAATTTGCAATCCGAGAAAAAATGTAAGTTCTCTCATCATGCTCATCTCAAATTCTTCCTGTATAGTCTTAACAAAAACTTGACACATATTTTCATTAGTAGCACCGAATATTATATCATCAACATAAATCTAAATCAAAAGAATATCATCATTTTCATATTTAATGAAAAGAGTTGTGTCGATTTTTCCTTTTGAAAAACCTTTTTCAATCAAGAAACCACTGAGTCTCTCGTACCAACCTCTAGGAGCTTGTTTAAGTCCATATAGTGCTTTTGTGAGTTTGAAAACATGATTTGGGAAAATATGATTTTCAAAACTTGGAGGTTGCTCAACATATACCTTTTCATTTATAAAACCATTTAAGAAAGCACTTTTAACATCAATTTCAAAAAGTTTGAAATCTTTATAACAAGCATATGCAAGTAGCATTCGAATAACTTCTAATCTTGCGACTGGTGCATATGTTTCATCATAATCGATTCCTTCTTCTTGATTAAAACCTTGGCCTACAAGTCGAGCCTTATTTCTAGTAATGACTCCGGACTCATCTTTCTTGTTTCTAAAAAACCCATTTTGTTCCAATAATAGTATGATTTTTGGGTCTAGGAACAAGTGTCCAAACATCATTTCTTTCAAATTGATTCAACTCTTCTTGCATAGCTAGAATTCAAGATTCATCAAGAAGTGCGTCATCAATATTTTTGGGTTCAATTTGAGATAGAAAAGCAGTATGATTGCAAATATTTCTAAAAGATGATCGAGTACTTACACCTCGTGAAGGTTCTCCCAAAATTTGTTCCACTGGATGATCTTTAACAAATTTCCACTGTTTGGTTGCATCTTGTATTAAATTTTGATGATCTTTCCTGATGGCTCCATGTTGAACTTCCTCTATTGTTTTCTCTTTGTTGAGATTGAGACTTTCCGTGTTATTTATACCTCCTGTTTCTTCATCAATAGATTTCTTGGAGAGTAGAGAATTAGATTCATCAAATACTACATGCATAGATTCTTGTACAGTCAAAGTTTTTTTATTGAATACTCTATAAGCTTTACTATTAGTAGAATACCCGAGAAAGATACTTTAATCAGATTTTGCATCAAACTTGCCTAAATTATCCCTGTTATTCAAAATAAAACATTTGCATCCAAATACATGAAAGTAACAAATGTTGGGTTTTTTCTCATTCCAAAGCTCATAGGGGGTTTTATCTAACTTCGACCTTAGCATAACTCTATTTATAACATAACATGCAGTACTTACCGCTTCGGCCCAAAAATAACTAAGCAAGTTGTTCTCATTGAGCATTGTTCTTGCCATCTCTTGAAGAGATCTATTGTTCCTCTCTACTACTCCATTTTGTTGAGGAGTTCGAGGAGCAGAAAAATTATGCATAAAATCATTTTTATCACAAAATGTTTCAATATTTTTATTAACAAACTCTTTTCCCCTATCACTTCGGATACTTGAAATAGTATAGCCCTTTTCATTTTGAATTGTCTTGCATAACTTGGTAAAGGCATTATGTGCCTCATCTTTATGAGCAAGAAAAATGACCCAAGTATATCTAGAGAAATCATCAATAATAACAAATGCATAATATTTTCCTCCTAAACTTGCAACTCGATTTGGTCCAAAAAGATCCATGTGTATCAGTTGCAATGGTCTAGTAGTGAAAATATGTTTCTTAGTTTTAAAAGAAATTTTTGTTTGTTTACCAAATTGGCATGCATCACAAATTTTGTCTTTAAGAAAATTTATTTTTGGTAAACCTCTCACAAGATCATTTTTTGAAAGTTTGGAAATAAGTTCCATGTTGGCATGACCTAATCTTCTATGCCATAGCCAACTAGTTTCATTTTGAGTTGAAAAGCAAATAACATCTTGTGAGGTAATTTCTTCAAAATCGATTATATAAACATTATTGTTTCTAAAAGTAATAAAACAAATATTACAATCATGATCATTCAAAATAATGCACTTATCCATTTTGAAAGTAACTATAAATCCTTTATCACATAATTGACTTATGCTCAAAAGATTATGTTTTAGACCTTCAACAAGTAGAACATCTTCATGAGAGAAGATTCATTACCAATTTTACCTATTCCCACGATCTTCCCTTTCGAGTTGTCTCCAAATGTTACGTGTCCTTCTTCTTTAGATCTAAGATCAAAGAACTTAGTTTTGTTTCCCGTCATGTGTCTTGAACATCCACTATCTAAAAACCACTTGTTTTTGCTTGTGGATGACTTCATGCATACCAATAAAAACAATTACAAAGATTTTTCTTGGTACCCAAGTTCTTTGGGTCCTTTATTTATTAGTATTAGAATAAACAAGATTTTTAGGTACCCATATGGTCTTAACAGTGATTGTATGATTTCTTCTAATAGGACAAGTATAATCATTATGACCATTTCTATTACAGAAATTACAAATAGCATGTGACATATATGAAGAACTTGAATGATTATAATAATATTTTTTTTTGACAAAATTATTTTTATGAAAAGAATTTTGATTATTGGTCTTTGATATAGAAGGATTTTCAAAGAAATTTTTATAAGATTTGTATTTTTGTTTTGACATATATCCCAAGCCTGCCTTGTCAAAAACACATCTTTGACTACCAAGAAGTTTTTCAAAATTTCTTTTTCCATTCGTAAAGTTTTCAACAATATTTTCTAAATCGGTTTTCTTCTTATTCAATTCAAGATTTTCATATTTCAAAATGATATTTTCTTTTCTTAAAATATCAATTTCATTTGTTAAAGAAAAATTTTTCTTTTTCAAAGCAGTATATTTGATACCCAAATTTTCAAATTCCTCATAAAACCTCTTCTAAAACATTTTGCAATTATTCATATGAAGGATCTTCAATATTATCAAGATTTGTTACCTCAATGTCATCTTTAGCCATAAGACAAAGATTTCTTGATTCTCCATTGCTTGCTTCACTATCTGAGCTACTTGAATTATCATCCCATGTAGATTTCATTGTTTTCTTGCCCTTGTTTCAATCTTTCTTTAGCAGATGACAATCTGACTTGATATGACCAGATTTATTACATTTATAACAAATTAAAATGTCATTTTTACCTGAATCTTTCTTGGAAAACTTTTTGAAGGATTTCCTCGGAGGAATTTTATTTTTCTTTAAGAACCTCTGAATTCTTCTTGTTATCATCGCAACTTCTTCATCATTATCTTCATTTTCCTCATCTTCATCACTTTCACTTTCATGAGGAATAGCTTTAAGTGCCAAGCTCTTCTTTGGCTTTCCTTCTTCTTCTCCTCTTTTCAATGTGTACTCATGGGTGATAAGTGACCCGACGAGTTCATTCACTTCGAGCTTCTGGAGGTCTCTAGCTTCAAGAATCGCTGTCACTTTTGATTCTCAGTGTTTTGGTAAAGAGTTGAGAATTTTTCTTACTATCTCCACCTTGGAATAAACTTTTCCAAGAGCTGTCAAGCTGTTTATGATGTTAGTAAAATGAGTGTACATACTAGAAATAGATTCATCATCATTCATCTTAAACATTTCATATTCATGAGTAAGAATATAAATTTTTTATTCCTTGACTTGCGAAGTTCCTTCATAAGTAACTTCCAAGTTATCCCAAATTTCTTTTGTCGTAGCACAAGTCATTATTCTATTAAACTCATTTCTATTGAAAGCATTAAATAATAAATTCATAACAGTTAAATTTAAAGTATAAAGTCTATCGTGTTCACGATCAAACTCTTCTTCTTCCTTTTTGACCTTTACTCCATCAACCACTTTTGTTGGAATATAAGGTCCATTTACAATACATTTCCAGATTTCTCGACCTTGAGCCTGAAGGAATATTCTCATTCTAACTTTTCAGAATGAGTAATTATCTCCACAAAAGAGTGGAGGCCAACTGCTAGATTGACCTTCACAAATGAAGCTGAAATGTTAGCCATAAGATCTTAACTCAAAAGATAGTTAATTTTTATAATAGAGCTCTTAGCTCTGATACCAATTGTTGCCTAGATGACTAACACAAGAGGGGGGTAAATTGAGTTGTATTAAAAAAATAACAATTATAAATCAAATATATAATATAAAATATAAACAAAATATGAAATAACAATAAATATAAAGAGTAAGGGTAAGAGAGAAGCAAACTCAGTATGTTAACGAGGTTCGGCCCCACTGCCTACGTTCTCGCCTCAAGCTACTCCTTGAGGATTCCCAAATTCACTATTCAACCTCCTTCAGGTGGAGATAGAAACCTATTATACCTTTGAACAACACCGCTACAAAAGATCCGTGTAGAACACCATCTACACTTGCAATCACCTTACACGTGGTGATTCAACTATTTCCCGTGTAGAATACTTTCTACACGCACAAGGGTTATGCACATCATTTTTCTGATACAAAAGCTGATAGTGGGTAGGTTATCAGAAAACACTCCTTAATGAGTGAAATAAGAACAATACAACGCAAACTATATCTCTCAAAATGAACAAGGATTAAGGCTCAATGCTTAGAGAAGAGAGAATGAAAGTTTTGAATGAATATTGTATGCTCTTGGTGTTGTGAATGTGAAGCTCTCAAATGATCTATTTATAGGTATATGAGACTTCATATTCAAATTTAAAAAGATTCACATGTCAAAGACAACATCATTTACTTTTTCAAAAAAAATAAACCTAATTTTTTACTTTTGGCATATGACAAAAGGAGCACACTTTCATTTTCAAAAAATTCAAAACTAATCTTTTACTTTTTGCATATGACAAAAGGAGCACACTTTTCTTTTCAAAAAATTCAAACCTAATCTTTTACTTTTTGTATATGACAAAAGGAGCACACTTTACTTTTCAAAATTTTCAAACAAAATCATCTACCTTTTGTATAAGTCTAAAAAAGGATCAATCACTTTTGAAAATATTCAAATAAAACATGCACATGTGAAAGATGACAATCAATCATCTTTAATATTTTCAAAGTTCAACCTTTTAATCAAGACATGCACATGTAAAAGATGACAATCAATTATCTTTAATATTTTCAAAGTTCAACCTTTTAATCAAGGCATGCACATGTAAAACATAACAATAAACCATCTTTCAAAATTTTCAAATTTAATTTTCAAAAATATTCATGCACATGTGGAAAATATATTTTAATGCTTTATGATAAAATATCAATTTTGAGCATTAATCCTAATTTCGAATTTTAAGAGATTTACAACATTACTCTATGACTTTAATGTGAACTTGTTTCCTTCTTGCTCATACTTGGTTCTTTGATGTGCTTGACTCCATTGTGTGGACAACTTGAGTTTGAAACTCCTTTATTCTTTGAATTCATTTGTTATCATCAAAATCCATGTGTAGATTTATAATCACATGAAACTTGAAACCTTGGGTTCAACAGATTTGAAGTAAATAATAAAATAATTGTAAAAGAGTTGTAGTTATTTTTATTCTTTTACAAAACATTTTATCATTTAAAATAAAATTATATAAAAAATTGTGAAAATGTCGAATGTATATCAATTTTTCTATAAAGAATACTATGTTTTTATTTTTATTTTCAACCATTTTTTATATATCTAGATCTAAACATTTAAAAAAAATCAATTTAATAATAATCACTTTTTTAATCATTAAGTAAACATAATAAAAATAAAAAATACGATCGATCAAGGTTGTCGGTCCATTTTTTTGGTTCCAGAAGCATTTTCCATTGGAATGTATATGAAGCTTCTTTTAATCATGTTAATTCTTTTCAAAGTGTAAGGATTGAGAGCATCAACCTTTGTCGAATCCTAACAATATCAAGAGTTGGAATAAATATAGATAAACATTGTGTCAAAATTTCATCAAAATCAATTGTCAATAGAGAAATACTAGAAATTAAATAAAATATTACAAAGCGACTGGTGTAGCTAGAAGACTCCAAAAAATAAAAAATAAAAAATAAATTCAATGATAATGAAAAATGAGGAATGAGTAATATTCTTCTCCTAGGACCTAAATTCCATCAATCAGTAGGGAAATATATTATCAAGCAATTGATGGGTCCCAATTTTGATTTGTTTTCTATGTTCTTTATCCAAACATATCCTTTTAACATTAGAAAGGATTTGCTAAACAGCAACCCATTAAATATTGAGGGATCTATTCATTATTGTAAATATTTTAAATTAGTTTATCTGTTTGATTGCTGATTTTCTATTAAAAGAAAAGTATTAAAAAATATTATATTTAAATGATATAAAGAAAAAATAGATAAACTGATATATAATATATTGTAAAAATTAATATATAAAATAGAAAAAATAAATTTTGGTGATATATTTTAAAGGATAAGATAAAGAATTCAATGAAAGTGCTCTTATGTATTTTATTTCTAATATTCAGTTTACTACAGTACTACCACTTCCACATCTATGAAACACTATTCACACTTATATAAATATTTAATTCATTTATCTTTCTACTTTTTACTTTATTTGATGTGAATAAAATGTATTAAAAAGTATAATATTTAAACGAAATGAAAAAAAATAGATAAGTTGATGTATGATATATTATAAAAGTCAGTGTATAAAATAGAAAAAGTAGATTTTGATATTATACAGGATAGGATGAAAAATTCATAAGAGCATCTTTATTGGCTTGACCAAAATTGAAGGATTGTCAAAATTTAGATAATATGTGCCAAAAAGACCTCACATTGGATTGAGTATCTCTAAAATAATTTGGATTTTAGCTATAATGCTTCACCAAATATAGCTAACTACAGTTACTTCACTTAACATTAAAATATTAATTTCTCACTCTAAGTAAATAAATTAAATTAATTAAAATTTAACATTTAGAATAGAATTATTATTAAAATTTAATAATGCTTTTTTTAATATTAATTTTAATTAGAATAGAATTATTATTAACATTTGATAATATTTTTTTAATATTAATTTAATAGAATATAATTATTATTAATATTTAATTGGCAGAACTGCAAAATATGATAAAAATAAATTAAATAAAAAAATCATTAAATTAGAGTATTTTAATATTATATACGGAGTAAATGGATAATCCAATGTAAAGATTGAATTTAAATGAAATGGGTAAATGTAAATTTATGTGATATTAGCTAAAATTTGAATATGTATTTAACCAATCCAATGAGAATGCTATGTAAGTGTAGAGAATACTGCAAAAGAAAAAAGTTTTCCAATAAAATTATTAATATAGCAGCAAACTTCTACACAGATTATGATTCAAATTCAGTTCATTCCAGTCGCTCAATTCATCAAAAGAAATCATGGAACAACAAAAATGTAACAAGAATAGAAAAAATTCACTAAGTACCGGCCAGATCAGATATAACATCAAAGTTTAACGTCACTATTCTACAATTAAAAAAAAAAAAAAAAAACTCCGACACTATGAACTCAAGGACCAAACGGAGCACATAGGATCGCTCCCTCCCTTTCAAGGACAACTTTTCAAAACCTCCGGTCCCTAGCTACCAAGATTAGCAAATTGAGGTGTTTATTTTCGGGTTCAGCTAACTTCAACCTGATAGGTATCGTCGAACTTGTCGTACATGAAGCTAGTGAAGATGCTGGTTTTACCGAAGGACTGGTCACCCAAGAACACGAGCTAAGTGTAATAATTGGGATTTCAGCTTCAGATTTCGTTTCATATCCTGGAATTCGAGTTGGCAACGAAATCTGCAACTGGAATCGCTTCAGAGCTGAGATTAATGATTTGTAAGGGATCGGAAAGATGAAACACTATCCCCTTCTTTTTTTAAGAGCTATCTTATAACACTTAAATGAAAGGCCTAAATCACATTATTTATATTTTAAAATGACTAATCAATAATATAATTAAAATCTTATTAAAATTTTATAAAAAACAATAACTTTTCAATTCTAAATAAGGTGGAATCCTCCATATCAGGTACTCTTATTCTTCATCATATACGATATGGCATCTTCCTCATTATCGATCGAGAGAGAGAGGAGAATTTAGATATCTACTTTTTTTTTTTTCAAAGCAGATATGGACTTGTGAAGCTTCGCTTCTTCATATAATTGTTTTATTTTTTTATTTTTTATTTACTGAAGTTGACGGCACCGCACCACATCAGATTAGTGCACCTTCCCTCCGGAAATTCGATTGTACGAGCGGGGCTCAATTCGGACATCACGAGTCATCATCAGTCATATTGTAAACTACTTCCATTTACGTAGTTTTCATGACCAACTTGCAGGTTTTTGCATTACAGCTCTGTGTCAGATCTAAAAAAAACATCTAGATGACAGTATATATCTCTATACACACACACACATATATATATATATATATATATATATTAACAAAGATTATATATATAAGAAGATTCTTAAGTCAACTAATTTGAACAGTGTGCCACAGAATCTTTGAATAATGAACGAAAACTTAAAATAGATGGAGACAATGGTGATGATGACGACAAACCCGTAGAAAAGAAGATGCAGTAAACCGTGGCCATAATTTATAAGCTTTCTGAAACAAACAAATTTGACTCTTTTGGGCTTCGAAAAATGACGATAGAAACAAAGTGGAGGGCGGAAAGTCATGTTATGTTAATTGGTGTTAACCTAACTAGCTAGCTTGCTCATTCACAATAATCAAATTTAGCTCCATCAGCACATATTTTAATTTGTGATCTTTATAGCAATTATGTATTATAAAATACTCTCTCTGAAAATAGATCGATATGTGTATTGTAAAATTCTCAGTCTTATCCTTCTCCGTTTTTGTTTTTCTTTGGAACAATCGATCGTATCCTTCTCGGTAAACTTCGATGTATGTACATCACAGAAACAAATAACTAATAAGATAATCAATACGGCGACGTGTGGGGAGTTCAAAGTCCAAACATTCATATGACCGTAAGCTGCGGATAACCTAACGATGGGTGAGGAGATAACGGTGACAATGGCGGAATACTAAAAATCCCTTGAAGATCACCGTCCCATACCGCCTTCCAACTAGACGGCGTTAATGGGACATCCGTGGAAGAAGTACCGGTCGTATCCGTCGATTCCGTCGACCTCTCCTTCTTGACGACCGCTACCTTCACTTCCTCCTCCTCACGACGTCGTTTTCTCTCGCCAGACTCCGGGGTTGTATCCGAGTTCCCGACCTCGAGTGGGAAGTTGAGGATCGCTTTCGAACCACGGAGCTTGAATGCGGCTCGGTCGTAGGCCTTGGCGGCTTCTATAGCTGTGTCGAAGGTCCCGAGCCATACACGCGAGCCGCGCCGGTTAGGGTCTCGGATCTCCGCCGCGTACTTTCCCCAAGGCCTTCGTCGGACTCCTCTGTAGTGCTTTTTGGCTTCGAGACTCGCATTTTGCTCTACGGAGGAGAGCGATGATGCATCCGGCTGGTGTTTGGGATTGCCGATTTGGATCCACTTGGCTTTGCATTTGCTCGGGAGCGAGATCTCCAGCGAGGGCTTCGTACGATTTGTTTGCGGTTTCGATTCGAATGCGAAGCAATCACGGGTTGATTGGGAGTACGAGATCGAAGTTTGGGTTTTGGGATTGGCTTCGCATTGAAAGAAATCGTTGTTCGAATGGTGGGATTTAGGCGTAGCGAGGTCCATACTTTTTCGGAATCCAAAGAAATCGGTTTCATTATGCTGCAAGGTAAAAGAGTCAAAGAGGTCGTTGGAGCTGGAAAGGTTGGTGATTGCCATGGGAGAGCTGGACTTCGAACTTTGGGAACAGGGAGATTGAGAGGACGAAACCTCAATGTCTGAATTAGATAAGCAGGGCAGAGCCACAGGGGATACCTCACCAAGTAGGTGAAGCTTGATTAGATAGAGAGCAGAAGAAAGATCTTCGTTAGAGGTCTCCATGGATAGAACTATAGATCTTCTGAAGGCACAGCAGCACAAGAATTGCTTAAAAAAGAGAAGGAGCTTTGAGAGAGAACGAGAAGTGAGAGGAGAGTTTAAATTTCGGAAAGCTTGAGAATTGAGACTTGAGAGTGGAAGAGGCAGTAGAAAGGATAGATATATATGGTGGAAGGATATCCCGATAAGGAAAGAGGACTTTGCTTTCACACAGCTTCCTCGCTGCATGTAGGAACCATCGTCTAGATGGATCCTTCTCCTTTCTCGATGTAGGGGTGACGTGCTCCTGACTTTTACAACCGTTGGATCACCTTTCAGAGTCAAACAACACCCACATAACGCCTCTCGATGCAGGTACTGTTAGTTCTTATCTCCAGATTGCGTTTCTCGTTTCCAAGAAGGTTCTGAAAAATGCACTTACGAATAAAATAATTGCAATAATAATAACTATAATAAATAATAATGATTTATATAAAACTCACTATAGCCACGTGATGCAGAATCATCATAGGGTGATACTTAGCTTATTAAAAAAAATTTAAAACATTAGAAAGAATCAAGAATTCTAATATTTATCTTGTTTGTATTTTCAAGAATGATTTTGTTTTGAATATATATTTTTATATTTTTTTAATAAGTCATGTGGGTACGTTATGATACCACATCAAGAGACAAAGTGAATGGTATAAATTAGGGATATAGTATCATTATCCTAAAAAAAATTAAGAGTAAATGAATGAAATACATCTGTTGTGATGAATAACTAAGCAGACAGGAAAAGTTTCTATTCTACTACCAATTTTTTATTTAAAAAAAATAAAACTTGATCTGAAGGACTGAAGGTGACAAAAAAGTTTTACATTTTATATAGTAAGGTGAAAAGTAGAATAGAAGTTTAGTATCTAACATTACTTATTATAGGGAGAAATAACATAAAAAAGCTTAAAGAGTCATTGAAAAAACTTCTAAAAATTAAATTTTAATCTAAAATGAGTAACTATGTTTTTCTGATAACGTTAGAGTGACTATGAAATGTGCCTATCAAATATGCATTATTACAAATGAGTTTTTTTTTAATCATTTTATAAACATTCTTAACCATTAAGAAAAAAAGAAAAAAAAAATATAAATTTACTAATAATCACTTCCTTAATCATTATGAAAAAATAAAAATAAAAATAAAAATATATGAGTGGACATATTTGATAGTCATATTATCATTTTTCATTTTTTTTATGGGTTGTATTCTTGTTTAAAGAAAGACAAGGAATTGAAAAGCATTCCTCTTTAACTTTAGATCCGAATTAAATCCTAAATATTTGTGTAAGCAGTAGTTTAGAAGTTCTAAGTTGAAACCAAACCCTAAAAATGATATTCATTATAAAATGATGTAAGCAGTAGTTTAGTTAACTAGTGTTTCCTGTTTTGTTACTAAGTCTTAAACAAGCTTGGAGAGAGTGGTTTTTGCTGAAGAACTATCAGAATTATAGAACAAATTCTCTCTAACAGAGGAGTAAAGGTATGAGGTAGTAATTACGGGCAAGGAAGTAAAAGAGACTATGGAAAGAGAGAAACTGTGTCTAGTTGGGAAGGTTATAGATGACAAGAAGATTAACAAATATGCTTTTAAAAACACGATGCTTAAGGTGTGGAAATTTTGTGTTGGTATCTAAATAATTGAAGTGGGAGAGAACCTATTATGTCTTTGAATTTTAATCTGACGCTTATTTAAATAGAATTTGGGAGGGACAGCCAGTGTCGGACCCACGTTATGCTCATTGGGAGGCCAAACTTTTTGAAAATATAAAAAGCCCCCTAAATTTTATACATAATTATACAAATATAGAAAATGGCCTCTTTAAAAAATTTATAATCTCTATATGCTTTTTAAAATCTTTTAAATTTTCAATATATCTAGAAATGCCTCTCTCCAATTTTTTTTTTCCTTATAATTCCAAAATTTTGTTTAATTTTTATATATTATCTATTTTCAAGAATGTGACCTCTCTAAAATTAAAGTTAAAACTAAATTTAAGAGAAATAATAAACTTATTAATATAAATCCTAAGACTTTTTGTTATACAATATTGAGCTTCTTAATATAGAATCAAAAGTGAAAATATAAGAAAAATTATTTAAAGTCGATGATCTATATGAAAAATAATTTGTAGTTATATTCTTATGATTTTTCAATCATTTTTTTAATTTATATAAGAGAAATGATGTTTGCAGTCATAGGATGTGCAAACCTTGCCCACTCCCTTTGAAAAAAGTAGGTAAATATAAGACCCACATGAAAAAAAAAAAATCATTTTGTAATGGTGGGTCCCACTTTTTTTTCCTTTCAAAATATAGTGCGTAGAACTTGCACACCCCCTAAGACTGTATGTAGCATTACTCTTTATATAAATGTGTCACATGGTAGAAAAAAGAATGTCTAAAGCTTACACACCCTAAGACAATATCTTGTATTACTCTTTACATAAATTGGGTCTCCCTCGACATAATTGCCGGTTCTGCCACTAGGGACTGCCTTGGTTGTTTGACATGAATATGGTGTGCTTAGAAACTTTTGATGGTTTCACTCCACCGACAGAATTAAGCTTTACTCATACCACTTTGTGGGTTCAAATTCACAACTTATCTTTGGGATGCATGAACTAGGAAGTTGGAACAAAGATTGGATCCTCTATTGGTACAGTTTTAGAGGTTGATGCTAATTATAATGAAAACCATTGGGGGAAATGGGTGAGAGCTCTCATAGACGTGGATTTGATGAAACCGTTGGCACGGGGAAAGGTTGTGGATCTATTAGGCCATAGAAGCTTTGCACAATTTAAATATGAAAGACTTCCCAGATTTTGTTTTACCTGTGGGGTTATTAAGCATGGTTTATCTGGATGTGCTAGTCAGAATAATCAACTGGAATTGACTAAAGAGACTAGTATCCAATAGTATGGATCATGGTTAAGGGCTGGTAATACTTCATGGCATCTAAATGCATGTATAACCAAGTATGGGAGGTCTGAAGGGCAAGATAAAAGTAATAGGACCATAAATCAATCTATCGAAAGTCTTGTGGCAAAAGGAGGGAAGTTGATGTTGTAGAAAATAACAAAAGAAGACACAAAAGAAAGCAAGGTGGGAAATCAAGAAATCAATGCTTTACCTTTGTTAACTCTGACAATAGAACCAAAGGAATTATCAAGGCAAAAACCAAATGAACCATTGGACCAATCAAAGCTAAAATCAACATCTATTATGGAAATCACTTCTAAGGATGAAAGACCTATTTTATTGCAGGATCAGTATACTGTTAGCATACCACAAATAGCTCCCGAGTCTGTGTCAATAAATAGAAAAGGACGGCAAGGGGACAAAACGATGTTGACTTCATGCCTTTTTCTCATTATGCTACAAGAAAAAAAAAAAAAAGAAAGAAAAGAAGAATAAAGAAGATAATGGTAGGTTTGCTGTGGAGAATAATCAAGAGCCTAGGGGGAAAAACAGGCAGTGGCATCTGAATGGGATATATCGGAGGAGGCTGTTGACCAGCCCTGTCGGGAGAAATGAGATTTCTAAGTTAGAACTGCCGAGAGCTTGGCAACCCTCGGATAATTAGAGACCTTAGCCGTTTAGTTAAGGTCCACAAGCCTAACATTTGTTTATTATGGAAACAAAATTGGATAAAAAACAATTAGATGCTATAAAACAAAGGTTGAGTTTCAATTGTATGTTTTTAGTTGAAGGTGTTGGTAAAGGTGGAGTACTGGCTTTGTTTTGGGAAGAGGAAGTCAAGCTCAGTATTAATACTTACTCACACAGGCATATAAACTCATGGGTGGATTAGAAAGAGTCATCATTGATGCTAACTTGCTTTTATGGAAATCCTAAAATAGAAAAAAGGTAGGAAGAATGGAGTATATTGAGACATCTTAAACTTCTTAATTCTAAAAGATGGCTCTGCATAGGAGATTTTAATGAGATATTACATCACAATGAGAAGTATGGAGGGGCTAGAAGGGATGAAAAATAGCCGGATAGCTTCATAAATATGTTACAAATCTGCAAGCTGAAGGGCCTGGGGTTCTTTAAAGGCAAGTACATGTGGTCTAATCTCAGATATGACCATTACTTTACTAAAGGAAAGCTAGATAGAGCCACTGCCACTTCTGAGTGGTGTGAAGAATTTGGTGGGGGAGAGGTCCAAGTACCGGATTCTTCAAAACACTGCCCTATCTTACTATTAGTAGGTCAAAAGAATGAGTGGTCAGGAAGAACATCTTTTGTGTCTAGATATGAAGATAGGTGGTCACTTTTTACAAATTGTGAGGAGGTAACTACCAAGGTTTGGCATCAGTCTGAGATTAATAGTGCAGGACTAACAAATGTCAAGAGGAAACTCAATATTTGTTTGAAGACTTTAAAACAATGGAGTTATAAAAAGGAATTTTAGTCTAGAGCCAATTTAGTGCAGAAAACAAGCAGATTGAAGGAATTGCAATAGTCTACTACAGTAGATTCAATGTAGCAACTCAAAGGTCTAAAAATAGAAATTAATGACCTACTTGAAAGCGATCATGTGAAATGGAAACAAAGGGCTAAAGTAACTTGGCTTTAGCAAGGTGAAAGAAACACAAAATACTACCACTTATGATGGGAAACAAGGTGGGCCTATTCTTAAAGATCATTTTCAAGTTCTAGATGGGCCAATTACAAGATCAAAAGCCAAGAAGATCAAGGAAGTAATGCAAGAATTGGTGCAATCCACTTGAGATGAAGCTAGCAAGAACCCAACACTCAAGATGAGCTTAAAGGATGGAGAACCAGTTTTGATTCACTCAATACAAGCAATGGAAGACATGATTTAGAGTTATTGTTTGGGCCTTGTTTAAAGGATTTATTTTATTAGTTTAGAATAAGTGGGCATGATGATATTTTGCCCACATATGTCTTATTTCGTATGAACTAGGGTTTTTGGAAAAGTCTTATATTTTGGCCAAGGGTTTATTTGGAAAGTTAGGTTAAGCAAAAACTAGGGTTTTATATTAAGTATCAAGGGGGCGCCGGCCATAGTGTTTCTAGGGGGTTTATTTTCGATCAAGGGGTATTTTTGAGAGAAATGTTCACAAATTTTAGTTTAGGGTTTTATCATATTTTGGGAAGGGTATTTAAAGATTGTGGCCCCCCAATGCAAGCTCCTTAGATAATATTAAATTTTTATTATGAGTTGAGTTTACTCCTCTTGTTCTTGATTGAACTTTTGGACTTATCAAAGGTAAATCACAATCTTTGTGGGGTTACTCCTTGTAATCTGGGTTTTTGAAATGGGTTCTTCAACGGTTCTAGATTTTAATATAATCTAGGTTCTTGAAATGAGTTCTCAATTGGTCTAAATTCTTCATCCATTGACTTGATTTTGACTTTCTTGGGTGATTTTTCAAATTAATTATGAGTTCAAGGGATTCCAATTCCGCGGATTCATATAGTTCAGTATTCAGAATAAGGTTTCCAATCAGGTCTGATTCTATCTTTTAATTCTTGTATCTTTAAATTTAATTCTAAGAATTCATTGTTCTAGAGTTGCCAAAAAAAAAAAGGTGGCTGCCGAATTTCTTCACTATTTCTTATGGCTGCCGAAATCATCTTCCATTTGGGTTTTTGTGTTGTCCAAAATTTCTTGTTCTTGAGGCTACCGTATATCACTTGTTCTTAGGGTTTTTGTGTTATTGTTAGGGTTTTGTCAATTGCTTATTCTGTCGATTGTGATCAAATCAGTTAGTAAAAAGAAAAAAAAAAAAAAGAGTATAGAAATCCGATTCTTTTTTTTTTCTTTTATTTTTATTTTTATTTTATTTATTGAGCCTTATCATCAAAGGGGCTGCATACATCATTATAGTCGGTATCTTATCTTATAGTTACTCTTCCATTCCTATAATTTTCTTGATTCTCGTGTTGTTTTATTTTTCTGTGTATTTCTTGGACCTAATTATTAGTTGGGATAAAACAGAGTTGTATTATCTTGATTGAATTCAATTAGTTCTTAAAGAACTTGAGTGAGAAAAATCTTGAGATAAAAGGGAAGAGAGTGTGAGATCATTATCAGGAAAAACCCAATTAAGAATGAAATACGAGTGAAGTGTCATTATTCGAGTGTGAATACGTAAGGGAGCGTGTGAAATCTTTTTTTTTTTTTTTTTTTTTTTTTGTGTGTGTGCAGTGCATACAATGTCTCATAAAAATATTCATCACCAGAGGAGATGACAGATAACTCCTTTGTGTTGCAGGCCATACAACAACAATTTGCGCGGTTGAACATGTTATTAAGGGAAGTGAGGGAGATGATGGATCATCAAGAAGCAGTGATTAGAAATATGCAAGGTGGGAGGGATAGGAAAAGACATGAGCGTAGAAGAGAACATGAGTATGAGGATGAGGAAGATGGTGAGAATAAGGAAGATCTAACATCTGAAGTTGGATCAGGTAGACACAGAAGAGTTAGGCATAAAAGAGAACTTGAGGGGAGCCTAGGGAGTCGGGATGGTGAAGATAGAGATATTGGGAGAATTAAAATGAAAATATCATTTTTCCAAAGTAGAACTGACCCTGAGATTTATCTAGAGTGGGAGAAAAAAATAGAATTGGTGTTTGATTGTCATAATTACTCTGAGGAGAAGAAAGTGAAGTTGGCGGTGATTGAGTTTATTGATTATGCTATTATTTAGTAGAATCAGTTAGTGAGTAATAGGAAGAGGAATTATGAGAGGCTTATAGAGATATGAGGAGAGTTGAAAACTCTCATGAGGCGGAGATTTATACCTAGCCACTACTATAGGGACCTTTACTAAAAATTTCAAAATCTTACACAGGGGTCTAGGAGTGTGGAAAATTACCATAAGGAGATGGAGGTGGTGATGATTTGGGTAAATGTAGAGGAGGACCAGGAGGCCACCATTGCTAGATTTTTGAGTGGTTTGAATAGAGAAATAACCAATGTCGTTGAATTACAACATTATGTGAATATAGAGGACATGATGCACATGGCTATGAAGGTAGAGAGGCAGTTAAAGAGAAAATGGATAGTAATGTACACTTTGGTTTCTAGCACTACTTGGAAATCAATATGAGATAGGAATGATCTATCCAAAATTAAAGAGAAAGACCGAACCACCTAAGGGAAAAGATGAGGGAACTAGCAACAAACCCAAAGTAGAATCTCAACTTTTAAGGAATGGAGATATTAAATGCTTTAAGTGTTTGGGTTTAGGGCACATCGCTTCTCAATGTCCAAACAAGCAGGTGATGATTATGCGTGACAATGGAGAGGTGATGACTAAAAGTGAGGATGATAGTATGAGATGCCCGAGTTGGTTGATGCTACTGCTAGTGATGATGATGGAGTGGTATACCCCGTGACAGGAGAGTCTCTTATTGTCAGGCATGCTCTCAATACACACATTAAGGTAGATGATGCAGAGCAATAGAGAGAGAACATTTTCCATACTAGATGCCATGTCAATAACAAGATATGTAGTATGATCATTGATGGAGGGATTTGTACTAATGTGGCTAGCACTACTTTGGTTGAGAAATTGACTTTACCAACCTTAAAACACTTTATACCATACAAATTACAGTGGTTGAATGATTGTGGGGACGTTAGGGTGGATAGACAAGTGTTAGTTACTTTTCCAATTGGGAAGTATCAGGGTGTTTTGTGATGTGTCTATACATGTTGACCATATTTTGTTGGGGAGGCCATGACAGTATAATAGGAGGTGACTCATGATGGGTTTAAGAACATGTACAGTTTTGTAAAGGAGGACAAAACAATTAAGCTTGCTCCTTTAACTCCAAGATAGATCCATGAGGACCAACTGAAATTGAAAAGTGAGGTTACTCAAAAAATAAAGAGTGAATGAAAATGAGAGTGATCAAAAAAGAAAGAGTGAAAATGAGAGTGATAAAAAGAAGAAAGAGTGAAAATGAGAGTGATCAAAAAATAAAGAGTGTAGATAAGTGTGATAAAAAAAGAAATAGTGAAAAAGAGATTGAGCATAAAAGAAAAAAAAGAGTGAAAATGAACCAAAAAGAAAGAGTGAAAAGGAAATAGAGTCTGCAGAGAGAAAATGAAAGACAAAAGTGAATTTCTATGCAGGAGAGAGTGAGGTTAAAAGGGCTTTCTTAGCAAATCGCCCTATGATTTTTCTTGTCTATAAAAAGTCTTATCTTAATATTAATGAAACGAACCAGTCTCTTCCTAGTTTGGTTGTTTCTTTGTTGTAGGAGTTTGAGGATGTATTCCTAGAGGAGATGCCTAATGAGTTACCACCCATTAGAGACATTGAACATTAGATTGATTTTGTGCCTGGAGCTGTTATTCCAAACCGACTAACCTATATGAGTAATCCAGAGGAGACAAAGGAGCTTTAGAGGCAAGTTTAGGATTTGATGAGTAAGGAGTATGTGAGGGAGAGCATAAGCCCATGTGCAGTGCCAGTGCTACTAGTGCCAAACAAGGATGGGATGTGGAGGATGTGCGTTGATTGCAAGACGGTCAATAATATTATAGTAAAGTATCGCTATCCCATTCCTAGATTAGATGATATGCTTGAAGAATTGCATGACTCATGTATTTTCAGTAAAATTGATCTTAAAAGTGGGTACCATCAAATTAGAATGAAAAATGGTGATAAATGGAAAACTGATTTTAAGACTAAGTATGAGTTTTATGAATAGCTGGTTATGCCATTTGGACTTACAAATGCGCATGTACTTTCATGAGATTAATGAATCATGTCTTACGTGCGTTCATAGGCAAGTTTGTGGTTGTATGCTTTGATGATATCTTAGTGTACAGTAAGGACTTAAATGAATACATTGAGCATTTGAGATATGTGTCTTATGTGTTGAGATGTGAAAAGTTGTATGCTAATTTCAAGAAATGTACCTTTTACATGAAGAAAGTTGTTTTTCTTAGTTATGTTGTTAGTAGAAAAGGTATTGAAGTGGATGAAGATAAAGTCAAGGCTATCAAGGAGTGGCCAACGCCAAAGAGCATCATTGAGGCAAGAAGTTTTTATGGCTTAGCTAACTTTTATTTGTGTTTTGTTAAAGACTTTAGCACTATTGCTGCACTACTCACTGAAGAAATTAAAAATATTGTTGGGTTTCATTGGGGGGCTGATCAAGAGAATGCTTTTGCCATTATTAAAGAAAGGTTGTGCTCTGCACATGTGTTAGCATTACCTGATTTTAAAAAAACTTTTGAGATTGAATGTGATGCCTCAAGAATAAGGATTAGAGCTGTTTTGATGCAAGATAGACGACCCATAGCCTTCTTCAGTAAGAAACTAAGTGGGGCGTCCTTGAAGTGTCTTACTTGTAACAAAGAGCTTTATGTTCTTGTTCGTGCATTAGAGACTTGGCAGCACTATTTGTGGCCTAGGGAATTTGTGATCCACACTGATCATGAATCTTTGAAGCATCTCAAGGGTCAAGATAAGTTGAATAAAGGGCATGCTAGATGAATGGAATATATTGAGACATTTCCCTACATCATTTGTTACAAGCAAGGTAAGGAGAACATTGTTACTGATGTTTTATCTCGGAGGAGTGCTTAGATGGACAAAATAAGGTAGAGTTGGTGAAGTCACTTCATGAGCGTGTATGGCTTCAAATTGCCCAAAATAATGAAAGGGTTGTTTCCCAAGCCAATAAAGGGTGAAGGTATGTCATATTTGAACAAAGAGATTGAGTTTGGGTTCACATGCACAAAGAAAGGTTCACAGCCCATCGAAGAACTAAGTTGCATCCTCGAGGAGATGGACCTTTCTAAATTCTTGAGAAAATTAATGACAATGCATATAAAGTAGATTTTCCAGTTGAGTATGATGTTTCCACTAATTTCAATGTTTCTGATTTTTCTCATTTTAATATAGGAGAAGATTTAAGGTCGAATCCTTTTGAGGAAAGGGGATATGATGGGAACCAAGATTGGCCTACTTTTAAAGATCATTTGCAAGTTCTAGATGGGCCAATTACATGATCAAGAGCTAAAAAGATCAAGAAAGCAGTGCAAGAATTGGTGCAATCCACTTGGAATGAAGCTAACAAGAGCCCAATACTCAAGATGTGCTTGAAGGAAGAAGAACCCGTTTTGATCCACTTGATACAAGCTGTGGAAGACATGACTTAGAGTTATTGTTTAGGCCTTGTTTAAAGGTTTTATTTTATTAGATTAGAATAAGTGGGCATGAGGATGCTTGGCCTACATATGTCTTATTTCTTACTAACTAGGGTTTTTGGGAGGCCTTGTATTTTGGCCAAGGGTTTATTTGGAAAGTTAGGTTAAGCAAAAACTAGAGTTTTATGTTAAGCATCAAGGTGGGGCACCGGCCATAGTGTTTCTAGGGGGTTTATTTTTAGTCAATGGGTATTTTTGAGAGAAATGCTCACAAATTTTAGTTTAGGGTTTTATCATGTTTTGGGAAGGGTATTTAAAGCATGTGGCCGCCCAACACAAGCTTCTTAGACAATATTGAATTTTCATTGTGAGTTGAGTTTAGTCTTCTTGTTCTTGAATGAACTTTTGAACTTATCAAAGGTAATTCACAACCTTTGTGGCGTTAGTCCTTGTAATCTGGGTTCTTAAGACGGGTTTTTCAACTGATTTAGATTTTAATATAATCTAAATTCTTGAAACGAGTTCTCAACTGATCTAAATTCTCCATCCATTAACTTGATTTTTGCTTTCTTGGGTAAATTTTCAAATTGATTTTGGGTTCAAGAGATTTCAATTCGGCGGGTTCATATCATTTGAAAATTGATAAATTTTATTTATTGTAAGTTGAGTTTATCTCATCTTGTTCTTGATTGAACTTTTGAATTTATTAAAGGTAAATCACAACCTTTGTGACGTCTCTCTTTTTTAATCTGGGTTTTTTAGACAGATTCTTCAACAGGTCTAGATTTTTATACAATATAGGTTTTTAAAACGAGTTCCTCAAAGGGTCTAGGTTCTTCTAGTGACTTGATTTTTGGTTTTCTCGAGTGGGTTTTCAAATTGTTTGTGGGTACAACGGATTTCAATTTCGTGGATTCATATAAGTTGATGTGCAAGTCAAAAAAGGAAGAGGAATACTATCTCCAAGGTTAATGATAACATTGGGAAGACTCTTTCAGAACTCAGACAGATTGGGGAAGCTTTTACAAAATACTATAGATGGTTATTTGCAACCTTAGAACCTCGTAATATGGAAGCTTCTCTCAATGCAATTGCTAAAAAGGTTACTTAGCAGATGAATGAGGTTCTTGTATCACCTTTTACAAGAGAGGAGATTAAGGAGCCTGTTTTCCAAATGGGCCCATACAAAGTACCTGGTCCAGATAAGTATGGGGCCTGTTTCTCCAATTACCTCTGTCATAGGCCTTGGTCCAGTTGGTTTTTTTTTAACCATCATAACCAATTTAACCATCATATCCAATTTAACCATCTCTAATTAACTCAAAAAAATAGCTTGTTATGCCAATTGATGTGCCACCCTATTTATTGAGTCTGAGGTTATGACTGATTGTAATAGATCTTCTATAAGGACTCATGTAATGGCTGAAAGCCATAGTATTGTTTAATGCAATGAAGATACCAACTTTTCAAAAAAAAAAAAAAAAAAAAGAAGTAAGAAACCAAACTAGGTTGCCTAGTTCAAAATGGAAGCTACGTATATATTAGTATCTTAACTTAAATCATTTTATTATTATTTACAAACAATTTCACTACTATATATTCATTGATCTTTTTTTTTTTAATCTAATCTCATTCTCCAAACTCACTACAAAAAATATGGCCTTTTCCAAAAGGGGGATTCATGGCAAAAAACCAACTTTTTGTGGGAAAAAACTCTATTCCCACAGCATTTTGTTGTAGGAAGCTCGTGGCGTAAAACTCGCCGCAAAAATTATTATAGCCCATGAAATGTTTAATTCGTGGCCAATACCTATGGTTTCATAAGACATCTCGAGGCAAGAGCTGATAAAGCTTGTTGCAAAACCACGTCCATTTTTATTTATGCTTGTAGGAATTGGAGCAATTACCATAGGAGTACTGGTGGGTATTATTATCACCCACTAGAACATTGGTGGGTATTATTTTCGACGATTAGGTGACGCCGGAAACTGTTCATAAATTCACCACAAAAGTATGCTAAACCATGGTTAAGTTCGTCATGAGGACTTTTCCAACAATATTTCACGGTAAATAACTATTTTCAACGAGTTAGCATCATTGCAAAAATGCTTTTTCTACAAAGTCTTCCTCGTAGGACGTGATCACTTGAAAAAAGACATTTGTTTTTCCCCTGGACAGTTTTCGTGTCATAAGCTAAGTATTTTCCATGGATGTAGATCTGGAGGGAAAAAAAAAAAAAACTCATGAGATAAGCCCACATTTCTTATAGTGACTGGGCATTTAAGTAAGAAACCAAACTAGGTTGCCTAATCCACAATAGGAGCTACATACATAGCATGCAACATAGCACAAAGTAACAATTAAACTTGCTATTGATAATTTGAAAACATAAAAATATAAGACTTTAGATGAAATAGTTGATATAATACTTATTGTAGATCGACACATGGACTTACGTATGATTGAAGTCGTCAATGGTGGTATGGTGTAGATCTTATTCCCATTCATAGGAGTTTTATGTTGATTACTTGAGATACGTAATAAATAGAATGTCACTCCTAAAATATTGTTGTTGATGATCTAGAAAACATATGGGAATGGGTATAATTAGATAATTGGCAAAGCGTGTACATGTATATATCATTAGTTGAAATCTAATGCTGATTTGTGAAGTTGCAGCTTAGAGTTGAGATGAATAGTGCTAAGTAAAGATGTTTTTGACAATTTCTATCTCACAGGTTGAGACAGAGAGAGTGTTATCATTCATATATATATAGTGACGTTACAAGATGAGCATGACCCATTCAAGGGAGCTAAACAAATGCAAATAAAGCTATGATGAAGGAAAAACACTAGCCTATACACAGAACTATATAGCTGGACTTTCCAAGATTAAAAAGATCAGCTAATATCTTCCTGTGGAATATCCTAAGTATTAGTAGAGCCACATATCTGTTGGATGAGATCTTGCAGACTTGATTCTTGGTCATTAGGATCAGGATTTATGTTTTCATTCTTTACACTCCCCCTCAAACATGGTTGTGGGAGGCAACAGAGGCCAAGTTTGTTTCTCAGTAACTTGAAATGACCTTTGAGTAGTGGCTTAGTAAATATGTCAGCAAGTTGGTCAAGAGAAGTAACATATCGAGTCTCTAAGGAGTCGAGGGCAACTCTTTCTCAAACACAATGATAATTAAGTTCTATATACTTCATTTGAGCATGTAGAACATGATTTATAGAAATGTATAATGCACTCATATTGTCACAATGCAAGGAAGGTGCTTTGGTTAATGGAACTCCAAAGTCTCGAAAGAGAATGGAGAGCCAAGTTAACTTAGTTGTAGTGGAAGCCATACCCTTGTATTCAGCTTCTGCACTATATCGAGCCACAATGAGTTGCTTCTTGGAATTCAAGGAGATATAATTACCTCCAAGGAAGGTGCAATAACCCGAGGTGGATCTACATGGGGTAGGGTATTGAGCCAATGATTTTAAATCTGTCCCGTACCTGTCGGTACGGTCGTAATTTTCAGTTCGGTGTAGTATCTAGTATACTATACCACCTCATTCCATTTCGCTCCAAATTCCGGCCATTCTGGCCTGAATTGGCATTTCGGTCCCTATTCCGTTCATGATTATTTTTGTAATTTTCTTGAACTTATTTTTGTAATTACAAGAAAATGACATTTTAAGTTCACGTACCTTATATATATATATATACAAATATATGATACAAACTTACACATATATGTATTTATTTTATTAGTGTTAGTTTATATATATAATATATAATTAATCTTGAAACGGTATGAGTACCGAAATATTTTTTTTAAATATTATTATTTTTAATAATTTATCTATTTTTTTCTTTATTTTTGTGTCTCAACTCAAGTTTGTGATTTTTCAATATATATTCATTTTATAAATTTTCAATTCTTCCATATATATACACATATATATGATACAAACTTACATATATATATATGTATTTATTTTATTAGTTGTTAGTTTCAGGATTAATTATATATATAATTAATCCTAAAACGGTACGAGTACCAAAATATTTCTTTCCAGCGCCTTAACCAAAATGGTCACCGAAACAGTATTCAAAACTTTGCATCCAGCCCAATTAGTATCGGAGAAGCTATAGAGATCAAGAGTGCTATTGGATAAGATACATAGACCAAGTGTAGTAATGCCTTGCAAGTATCTCAAAATTCTTTTGACATGCTGAAAATGAGCCGCGGTTGGTGCTTGCATGAATTGACAGATATAGGTTACACGAAAGGAGATGGCTGGTCGTGTAAAAGTAAAGTACTATGATCCACCAACAATGTCATGATAAGTGATAGAAACATAGTAGCAGAAGCAAAGAGCTGGTGAGCCTTTGAGGGCATAGGATTGAACAAAGGTTTGCATTCATGCATATGGGCTCAAGTTAGATGTTTCACAATATATCTATGTTGAGATAGAAACAGATTTGTGCCAAATCGATGAACCTTGATTCCCAAAAAATGATGAACGAAACCTAGGTCTTTAATGGTGAATTGCATACTGAGTTGAGAGATTTGCTAATGAGTTTGATGAGGATTATTGCTAGTTACCACCATATCATCTATATATAGTAGAAGGATGAGAATACCATGTGAAGAATGACAGATGAGAATACCATGTGAAGAATGACAGAGGATTGGAATCCCTTGAACCCATAATCAATTTGAAAACTCACACAAGAAATTTAAATTCAAGTCAATGGGTAGAGAATTTAGACCCATTAAGAACTCGTTTCAAGAACCTAGATTATATTAAAATCTAGACCCGTTAAAGAATCCGTCTCAAAAACCCAGATTACAAAGGAGGAATGCTACAAATGTTGTGATTTACCTTTGATAAGTTCAAGCATTCAATCAAGAACTAGAGGAGATAAACTCAACTCACAATGAATAAAATTCATCAATTTTTATAAATGTTTTCATATATCTATTAAAATGAGGCTATAAAGAGTATTTAAACTAAAATCTCACGAAACTCTAGGTAAAATAAAGCCTTATCTTTCAAAAATTCCCCTAAGTGAATAAGGCTGCGACTACAGTACCGCGCTATAGTAACTCGGCTACAATAACCATCTCGAAACCCTAGTTCAACAAAATAATATTTTTCCCAACATGCTCTTAAGTCATTCTTATAATAAACCTAATTATTCTAAATTAATAAAATAAGTCATTTAAATGAATTAAACAAGTTGAAAGCCTTAAAGTGCCCAAAGCCTTTGAGTCATGTTGTTGCCCTCTTCCATAGCTTATATCAAATTAATCAAAACTGAATCATCATCCTTCAAGCCTATCTTGAATGTTGGGCTCTTGCTAGACCCGTCCTAGGTGGATTACACCAATCCATGCATCACTTCCTTGCTCTTTTTAGCTATCAATCTTGTGATTGCTCCATCTGAAACTTGCAAACGATCTCTAAGGCTTGGTCCACCTTGGGCCCATCAAAGCTGGAGTAAAATCCAAGCTGTAAGAGAAATTCACTAGGCCTATCAAACCAAGCTCGAGGAGCTTGTTTTTTTAGGCCATACAAGACATGATTTAATTTACACACATGTAGAGGGTGAGCTGAGTCCACATATTTTGGTGGTTGCTGGTTTGATAGGCCTAGTGTGTTGAGAAAGACATGGTTTGATAGGAGGAGCTTGCATATAAACTAGAGTGTTGAGAAAGACATGGAGGAAGGCATTCTAGCTCTAATGAATAAGATGCCCTAAGAGCCTTTCTAAAAGGCTTTCTTCTTCTTCTTCTTTTTTTTTTTTTTTTTTTTTTTTTTTTTTTTTTTTTTTTTATGAAGAGTTAGGGCCACATGTCCAAGAGTGACCCCTTCCCAAATTTATTAACAAAAGCCCTCACTTCCGGCAGAGGAATACCAAAAAATACATAAAGACCAAACTAAAGCCAAAACAATACATGCCTAAAATAAATCTCCCAACCCACAAAGACATACCTATTAACAAAAACCAACTTCAAGACTTCTAAACAACATAACTCCCTCTAACATAAGGTAAAGACAATTTATCCAAACGAATCAAACCTTTAAGAAATTTTGGAACATGTAACAAAGACCGCTAAACTAAGGTAGAGCCATGAGCTCCCATTTTAGCTAATAAATTAGCCGATGCATTTCCTTCTCTATAAACATGATGAATAGTAAAAACCCCACCTGCATACAATCTCATAGCCTCCTCCCAGAAGTCTTCCAAATACCAAACTCCACAATGTTTCTTCTGAATCCAAGATACACAAATCAAAGAATCAGACTCAATGTCCACCTGATTTAGTCCCAAAGCTCGACAATATTTCAACCCTATTAACAATGCTTTCAATTCCGCATGGTTATTAGAACCCACCCCAAGAGAGCATGAAAAGGACAACACCATATTGCCATGCATATCCCGAATAATACCCCCCGCACCTGAACTTCCTGGATTACCAAGACTGCATCCATCTATATTCAATTTCAATCTACCATTTTTTGGCTTTTTCCAACAAACCAATTTAGCCTGCACCTTTTTAATAGGTAAAACCGGTATGCTCAAGTCCCTCAACCTTTCCTCATCAACAACACCAATCTTAGTAATAGTTGTTAAGGAATTTTGCACTCTTCTTAGCCACACACAAATAGACCTCCAAATCTCTTCTGTCAATATGGTTTTACCTTCCATCCGTGCCTTGCACCTGCATTGCCACAATTTCCAAATAATAATAGAAGGAATAAGGCCCATAAGATTACCCACCTGGGACTTGGTAGTCGCCCGTCTAAACCACATTAACACCAATTCAGACCATCGTCTATTTGGATCATAAGGAAGTCCCAAGATAAGAGAAAACCTCTTCCAAATCTCAGAAGCCACATCACCTGCAGCAAGAACATGGTTTAAATCTTCATAGGCTCCTCAATCACAACAGTTACACTTGGAAGTAATGGGTATACCCACCCTCCTCAATCTATCATCAACACTTAAACTGTCATAGAAAGCCTTCCACATTAAAACAGAGATTTTTTTTGGTAGAGCTTTATGCCAAACCCACTTTGCCCAGGTCACCCTTGGTGCAGTAACCCGAACACATTGCCATGCACTTTTAGTAGTAAAACATCCATCCTTATTATGAATCCAAACAAGGAAATCCTGACCATCTTTGTGAACACCCAAAAAGCTACAAATCTCCTCTGTTTTTTGTGCTCCCACTAATCTTTCCAACACATCAATATCCCAACCATTTTCAATTCTAACATCAGCCAACCTCATACTAGATTCATCAATCACTGGATAAGAATTAGCAAGAGGACCTTCATTTAACCAGTTATCCCACCAAAAAGAAATATTCCCCTCACGAACTTTCCATTTTGAATTTTCTAACACCGCTGGAATACATTTAACCACTATTTTCCAAAATCTAGACCCCTTCTTAGGATCCATTAAGGAGATATGGTTATCCCCAACATATTTAGCACGAAAAAATTGTGACCAAAGATCACTCCCAGTCATAATTTTCCATGCAAATTTCATGTGTAAAGACTGCTGTACCTCATCAAAATCACGCAGCCCAATTCTCTCCTCTTCAGTCGGCTTACACATCAACTTCCATCCCGCCCATTTCTTTTTCCCCTTACCATCTTTTTCACCCCAAAAAAAAGAACTAAGCACCCTGTTTAGAATTTTCAAAATCCCTTTTGGCACTTGAAGGATAGACATAATATGAATTGGCATACTCGACAAAACATGCTTCAACAAAATCAATTTGCCCCCAACCGAAAGACACTTCACTTTCCACCCCCCAAGCTTATTCCTCACCCGATTAAGAATAGGATCTAAATGTAAATTTGTAAGCCTTCCAGTAACAATCGGTGCACCAAGATAGGTAAAAGGAAAATTACCTTCTATAAAACCAATGATATTCATTAGATCCCTCTTCCGCCTTGTAGAGAATTGCTTCGCAAAATATATTGCCGTCTTCTCCTTACTCACTCGCTCCCCGGACCAAGACTCATAAGTCTCAATAACCTTCATCAACTCTCGCATTGACTTTTTCCTTCCATTTGTGAATCTAACTACATCATCTGCATAAAGAAGGTGAGAAACAAGAGGCGCACCTCTCGGATGCGAATAACTGATAATATTACCACATAAAAAATTCTTCTTAAGTAAACGGGAAAAAACTTCCTCCATAATGATAAAAAGATATGGAGATAAAGGATCCCCCTGTCTCAACCCGCGCCCTCCTTGAAAAAAACCACAAGACGTCCCATTCATCATGACTGAATACCAAGGCGACTCAATGCAATTTTTAATCAGAGTCATAACAGAAGGAGGAAAACCAAATCCTGCCAACACATGTAACAAAAACTCCCACTCCACTCTATCATAAGCTTTGGCCATATCAAGCTTCAAAATAACATTACCACCCAAAGCCTTTTTGTTAAGAGAATGCACAATCTCTTGTGTGAGACTGATATTATAAAAAATGCTTCTACCTTGAATAAAGGCACACTGTTCAGAGGAGATCATAGAAGGCAATAAAGGGGCAAGCCTTGCCACCAAAACATTAGTGCAGATTTTGTAGAAAACAGAACATAAACTGATAGGACGGAACTTATCAAATCCTGTCGGCTGAGCCATTTTTGGAATAAGCACAACAAAAGAAGCCGTATAAAATCTAGGGAAAAAAACTCCCTTAAAAAAATCCCTTACAGCCTCCACCACCTCCACATGCACAATATCCCAACAAGCACGATAGAAATCTGAACCAAACCCATCCGGGCCAGGACTACTCTCAATAGGAATACTGAAAACAGCTTGTTTCACCTCTTCTTCGGTAGGCAAAGAACAAAACCTCAAATTATCCTCGTCCGAGATCACATGAGACACTAAATCCCCCAAATCTGGAAGTACTACACGATTAGATTGACCCAAAAAATCTATGAAATATTTCATAGCACCATCATGAATATCTTGCGGTGTTTTTAACGTAGTACCATTAGACATAGTCATCTCCATAATCCTAGTTTGCTTCCTTTTATTAAGAAGAGCATGAAAATACCTGGAATTTTTATCGCCATGTTTCCACCATCTAACTTTGGCACACTGAGCCAACCGGATCTCTTCACGATTAGTCCAGGTATCCAGTTCCATCTTTGAAGCCAACAAGTCCTGCTCCACATCTTCTTCATATCTCACTTGCAACTGTTCATCCAACCTCTCTATACGAGCCTCCAACTCCTGAATGTGTCCACTCGTCCACCCAAAAACTACCTTATTCCATGCTTTTAGAGCAACACTCACCCTTTTCAATTTTGCCACCATTTTCATGAGAGCACCACCAACATCATTTTGGTCCCAAGCCTCACGAACACATCTAACAAAATCAACATGATCCACCCACATTTGCTGAAAATGAAAAGGCGCCGGCCCATACCCTTCAAAACTCTTCACGAATGAAATGACCATAGAAGCATGATCCGATGATGTACGAGGTAAATATCTCATAACTGAATCCGGAAAAGCATCAAGAAAATGTTGATCAACCAAAGAACGATCCAACCGAGCCCAACTCCTTGAATTTCCGGCATGCTCATTGCACCAAGAATAACTCTTACCCAAATATTTCAATTCCATTAAACCACAATTATGTATCCAATAATTAAACTCCTCCATGGCCACCACAGGTCTAGGCCTACCACCATGTCTCTCCCCATCATTCGCTATAATATTAAAATCCCATGTTACCAACCAAGGATCAGTAGAATTACTCTCCCTTGCAAGCTCATCCCACAACACCCTCTCCATTGCTCACATAAACATTTAGCATAAACAAAAGAAATTTTACACTTCATCCCACCATTAGCAACAAGAACATAAATTTGTTGGCTTCCACAACTAACCATACTTACATTAACATCATTCATCCACAACATCCACAATTTCCCATTCCACGCACCATTTGAAAACCCATAATCAAAACCAAGCATTTTTTTAACTTCATCCATTTTTTCATCACATAAAAGAGGCTCCGCAATCACAAACATCTTCGGCTTATATACTTTAATAATTTTTTTCAACCTACTTTTGGAAGACTTCACCCCTCTAACATTCCAATACAATATTGGACTAATCATAGATTGAGTTTAGAGGCACAGGTAATTACCCGTTTACTACTACGTAATTTCTTATGACCATCCTCCATCTGTTTTTTTACTTCCTCCCTTATATCCGAATTAGAGGACACATCATTATGCAAAACAAAATTTTCCTCCCCCATCTCCAGATCCGATAAACAAGCCATAAGTGCATTACTATCCCCTATCAACTCCTTCTCTGTTCTCGGCTCAACCAGCTGAAAATCACGTACTTGTTCTGCATGGGCTACCACAATAGAAACAAGATCCTCCTGCGACACATCAACTGGAAGCAGCCTCGGCTCTTCAGTCATACTCTGTTTCTTGCACAACAGCATCATTCTCCGCATGCCCCATAGCGTCTTCCATACCCGGTTCTTCAGTCATACTCTGTACGTGCACCGCGGGATCATCTTGAGCCATCTCACTGCACTCCACTGCTCTCGGGACCTCCTTCACAGAATCAAAACCTGATCGTTCCAGCACCTCTGAATTGACAGGCACCATCACCGCCGAAACAGAGCATAGAGCCTCTACATTACCAACCGTTCCCTGATCCTCAGAACCGTGCTCCTGCAACTCCTTCCACTGCACTTCTTCCACTTCCCGTTCTTCCATATTAATTATAGGCTCAACCCTGCCCACCACTACCACATCCGACGTACATTGCTCAGCCACTTCTTGCACTGCAAGGTTCAAACCCAATGACTCTACCTCCTTCAACTGTTTCGGCACATATTCCATCCGAACCTGTTTTTTCCCTTTTTCCTTCCGTAGAACACCCTTCTTACATGTCTTCAAGTTATGGCCCTGGACTTTACATAAAGAGTAAAAAGCCAGCATCGTCTCATATACAACCTCCTGCAACCGACTTGTAGGACAAGATGGTGCACCAATCCAGAACGAAACCAGGGGGGATTTAGCAACATCAACCTCCAAGCAGACCCTTGCACCATCTGTTCTAGTGGCACACCTTGTAGCATTGTCAATCCAAATAAGCTTTCCAATAGGCAACGTGATGTTTTTCAAGATAGATGGATGATAAAAATTAGGAGCCAAGCCAGGGAGAAATATCCAAACGGGAACCACCGATGGCTCCTCCTCCTCAGAAAAGTCATGCGTCCAATGAAATGGACGGTAAACCACCCTGTTTACATCACAAGCTTCCCTCGAGAATGCCTTGTTAAAATCATCCTCCAATGTTAACCGGACAAACACATTCCTTGGCCTTCTCATGGCTGAAACCACCGCCATACCAGACAAACCCCATCTGTTTTTAATGAATATCCGAATCGTATCCAACGATGGCCTCTGCCTAAGGAACTTTAGCACCAGTGAAAACCGAAACGGTTCAGCTGACTTCAACATCTCCTCCTTTGAAAACAAGAAGTAAACTTCTCCATCTATGGTTTTGTGAACCCTTGGTGGCAACTACACATCAGGAATCGGCTGAGGGGCTGCAGAAACCAGTTCTGCAAAGGATTTGTTGGCCGTCAGCATGGGGCCATCAAAGCCCCTCACGACATCCATGCAAAGAACGTAGAACAAACCCTAGCAGAGCAATAAGGGTAAAAACGTCCGAGCGAAACATTAATTTTTTACATACATAATATAATTATATATGAATTATATATTATATAATTATAATATAATTATAAATAAAAGGCTTCATATAGGCATTCCCAACTAAACAAAGTTCACATACAAGTAGGTTTACATTAATGAGCGACCCCAATAGGTCTTCTCTAGTTAATCTAGCAATTCTATCTTTTCCTATGTGGCATAGTCTAACATGTCATTTCAATGGATTAAAAACAACATAATCATCATTTACATGAAGACCATGGTAAAAATGTCAATGTAAAGGCTACTATTAGCATGTTGGTGCAACCATGGGGACCTCCCCCTTCCAAGAGTATAAAAGTCAATTGGGACAGAGTCGTGCTACACCCACCGAGGTTGTAGCACGAGAATGGCTCCCGAGGAGAGCAATTGCTCTTTTTTTAATTTTTGTTTTTAGTTTTTTTACTCATTTTTTTCATATCTTTAAATATATTTTTTTTAAATTTGTAACACCATTAAAAAAATATTTCTTTAATCACTAAGTAAAAAAAATAAAAAAAATAATAATAAAAAATTTATCGGGATGAATCCTCGGTGGGAGTATCTTTTCTCATTGGGATATTGCCACTGTACAACCCCCTTCTCTAAGTTAGGGATGTCACATGCTTATGTACATATAGCCAGGCAAGAGACTTGTATAATTTAATGAAACATTGTTCTTCACTTACAAGAGTTTATAAACTAAACTATCTTAATAAAATAGAACCAAAAATCTCAAACTAATTGAAATGAAAATCACATAATAAAGTCACCAAGTTCATAGTCTACACCTTCTAAACTTGGCCCATTTGCTCATACTAATCATCGTCCTTACCTAGGTGATTTAAACATGAAATAAAATTAAAATGAGTCGAAAACTTAATAAGAAACTCATCACAACATAAACATAATAAATGTAAGGGTTTTCATAAAAGTTTTCGTGCTAGGAGTTTAAAATCATGACTAATCATACTGATTCTTATGCTATGCATGACTTGCCTTGATTTATCTAAATTAACTAACTAATATGATTTAACTGATTTATCTTACTGATCCGATTTATTTGACTAATCTTACTAATCTGATTTATTCTGACTGATCTAACTGGCCAATTTATTGTTCCTAGACTCTACCACAAGTGCATGGGTTGGGATAAATAGAACAGGGCAAAAAGTGTATCATTTTCAGAAGGAGGAGATTCAAGTACCAATTTATAAAATTTCCTATATTATTTAGACGATCCCAAATTGATGTGACTAACTACAAATTTTTAATCTAAAAATTCAAATATGAAAGTTTCTTAGGGCTTGGATTTCATCAATTGAATTCTTTCAATGAGTTTAAACATGGTTACTTGCATTAATGTTTTGCTAATTACAATGGCCAAATTCCTTTCTTTCTTTTTTTTGTTTTTTTTTTTGTTTTTTTATGTGATATCCTCTTTCAAGGTATAACACCTATACCTATATTAATCCTATGTCTACTTTCGTGATCACATAAATTAACACAAATTCATTATGCTCTGTGGAATTATTGAATGTACGTCAAAATGGTGTGTATTTAATTCTAAACTACAATGCCAAGGTTTGATGAATTCATGAACTAATATTGAACTTCAACTTTCATTACTTTATTCAATATCTTAAGCATGCAATTCATGGCTAGTAAATTGCAATAATGGAAACCAAAATCATTAAATTGCATTTAACAATAGATATTCGACACAACCATACTCAATCATAGTAAAAAGTCAATGACTACATGCTAGCCCTAGAATAAGAAAACTAGCAAATCATAACTGATAAAACAATTCAATTACTTTTCAAACATAAATTCGAATTCAACATCCTTAATAACAATTCAGCAACTAAAAATTAGAGAAAGAAAAAAAGAACTCTGTAATTGCAGAAATAGTGAGCTTTTTTTTTCTTCTCAGAATTATAACTGCTCCTCTCAATCCTCCTCCTCTCAATTTCACTCCAATAATATGCTTATATAAGGTAGAAGAGAAATCCTAAAGGTTTTCGTGATTTCCCTTAAGAAAAATAGCCTAATTTCTAGGATTTATCTTGGCAGCTGCGTATGAGCTTCTAGAGTTCGAATTCTGAAATCCTTATTAGAGGAAAAGTTGTAACCCTTTAAGATAACTTTCAAACCTATCAAGAATTGCATCCATTGGATAAGTGAGTAGACTATCTCCTAGAGCATTTTGAATTTGAATTTCTTGTGGATTCCTACTATGATTTCTTTTTTTTTTTTTTTTCCTTCATTCTCCTTTTTCTGGAACTTTTTCTGTTTAAAACCCTCCTTCCATATCTTTAGGCCATCCAATCCATTTAAAATTGATTCTATTTTTAAATTTTAAAACAAAAGATATTCCCCATATAGGTTGCTAAAAATTCAGAATTATTGGCTTGCCCGACTTCTAGCTAGATTTAGAGCATAAGAATGACATAGTTTGAAGCTAGGCCCTTCATGAAAGTTTTAGTTTTTAGCTTTCCAACACACCCAACTTATCTTTATTATGACTTCTAGAATTCTAGATACAGGTTGACAACCGAAATAGGGTTTGGGCTGCAATAAACTTTTGGACAGATTCAGACTTTTTTGTTCTTTCTAAGTTTCAAACTTCAAAATGGCAGAACTGGATTTTGGACTCTTCATAAACATTTTAGGCCTACCTCTTAGCTTTCTAGAAAGTGAAACAATACCTAAAACTGAGGTGTATAGCTCCAGTTAGAACCCAAAAACCAAACTGTATTATGTTTTGACTAGATGAACCCAACTAGGATTTGTTCTCTAGGCCTAGCCTAAATTGTGTCTCTTTATATCTGCCCAATTTCAACCTATTTCAATTAAACATCTGTAAAATATAAAGAATTTTCTAGGATTAAATAAATATAAAAGACACATAAAACTCTAGACAATCAAGCTAAGAAACATACAAAACACTTTAAATCAAAACAATTAGGATTAAGAAAATGTATGAAATAAATTCCCACATCACCAATACACTTAACCATGTGTGCAAGGTTGTGCACCAACTTTCCCTGCTACAGCAAAGGAAGCCGATTGTGCAATACTCTGGCATACTACGCTAGACCATACTTGAGTCTGTGGCTTGCACGCCCACCCTGATGTGAACTGCAATGGTACCATACATCTGAATGGTCATCTGATTTATTGGTTAATTGATATGATGTTATTTTACACTTGAACGTAAGATAGCTTATGTGTCTTATGTGACATGAGATGCATGATATACATACTTATATAAATAACTATAAATGGATTTGAATATGATGTTGAATGACATGATTATGTACCATACTGGGTGACATGCTTGCATTTGACATGAGTGGTACATAAAAATGGCTGTCAATGAATTGGCTCTAATAATAATTTATATCAGTTGAACTATGATGGTCCTAATTTGTGATCATATTACTTACCTCTCTGTACTGCTTCTTGAATCTTACTTCGAAGTTTGTCACTTATACGAAGCTTTAAATATCACTAAATATGTTTGAGATAACGTGTAGTAATATTCTACTTGATTGATATATACCATGGAGAATAATTTAATAAATATTATGATTCATCCAAAATTATTGAATAATAAGTATCATATAATTAACCATATTACAATTTAATAAAATACTTGGGTTAATTCAACTTCATTAAAATAAGCCACGAAAACCTAAATGGATTTACTTTCTTAAATTGACATAATTATTCAAGAAACCTGATAAATATTAATATAATTTAAATATCCTTAACATATTCCTTTTAAATTTACAACTTAGTACATAAATATAATAAAATTTGTCAAAGCCAATCGTTTAATCTCGTTTAATAAAATAGTCTTAATAATATTGAGTATTAAAATCATTGTAAACTATTATTATAAACTACTAATAATCTAATACTAAAATCATATTTCTAATATTAAGGAATCACATTGGATTTAAGACTATTAATTAACACATAATTATTTAAATACCAGTATTATATCTAAACTTAAATTGTAGTTTAGTAGATAATATATTTGTCAACTCCTGTAAATGACCGTGGAAAATAATCAGCTCATGAACAGAAATATTAAAATTGCTTGTAAACTATTACTATAATAATAAGATTGACTATTATGTTAACTTAAAAAAAAATGATACTTGGTAATGTAATTAAAATAAACCCTTAATATTTTATACAGGAAAATAAAGTTTATGGACTATTATGAAATAAAATAGGCCCACTTAAAAACCACTAGAATAAATTCTGTAAACAAAATGTTTCATGGCCCAACTAATTTTGAGACATAAATCCCAATTAAATAAGGAAAACGGCCCACGTAAAGCCCACCCAAAATACATAGTTGGCTAATGCTTTGAAAACAAGAAGGGCATAAATATATGAGTAATGCTATACACCAAACTACCATCTCACTTGCATCTTATTATATATGATGTGATGCATTTATCATCATTTGATGATACAGAAGCATGTAATAAATGATCATTCAATGGTAGTAAATGTGCCTCATCTTATTTAGTGGGATGCAAGTAAGATGATAGTATGGTGTATAGAATTTTCCATTTATTAAACTTAGAAATACACTTGGTTTACGGAAGTATAAAACATCACTTATAAACTTAAGGTCAACAAACAAGAAATGAAGTCACTTGGGCGGCAGCAACACTTACCCATGAAAACCAAAGACACCGTGCGACTACAGTTCTGGGTGGACAGACCGAGGTTAGCAACAGTGGCCTCCGTGCATGGTGGTGGAACTTGTTAAGGATGTGTCCCACTTTGCTTCTACAACTGTTCAACCACATAATGTCAAGAGGATCCGCGTAATTCGCTTGGGAAAACTCTAATGCTTAAGTCAGTAAAGTATAACCAAATGATTCAGGATTTAAAAGAGAGCTCAATCCCTCACTATCAAGGGTTACCTAGTATATATAGGCTCATGCATGACACTTATCTTGTTCAGAGTTTATCGGAATGGATCATACTTGATAACCGAAATAATCATATATCTGCATGAGATCTCTATCTTCCCGTGAAAGGTGGTGTGGTGTGTGTGTAACTTTGTTGAGCTTTGGACTCTTTAATTTCCTTTAGTGAGCAAAGGGCCTCTTCTAGTGAGCTTCTTTCATATTGGGTTTCTGAAATGGAATGGGCCTTTGGCTAAATTAGGCCTTCCAACTACCCCACTAATTCTCTTCGCCCCAAGGCGTAAGAAATTTATGTTGATTAATCCACATTGTTAGATTGTTAATGCCTTGCAGAAAGAAAGTGAAACAATCAAAAGCAAGAAACTGTGTGTAAGCACAAAAGGAAGAAAAACAAGCTGCATTGTACCTCAGAGAACCGGTCCTTTAAATGATTGGCCATTTGAGCGATGGCTTCAGGTTGGGCACCAGCAGAAGTAGAGGAGGCACCGCCACTAGCATCACCCTCAAGGATCTCTCCAGGGCTAGAAGCCACCTCGAGCAAGGAAGCCTTCGTAAACCTTAGAGGTGAATCTGCCACCTTCTTTGACAGACCCTCGAGGCGTGTAAGTGGAATGGGGGCGTGGTGTAAGCCAGGTCGGCTTGGATTAGGTGAGCATCTTCCTGTAAAAATTTACCTCATTCCTCTTTGAAGAAGAAGTCAGTGTCTCTCCTAAAGAATGAGGCGTGGAGGGGAGGAAAAGAAAGGCCTTCACCACTGCCAACCAAAGAAGGTGACTAGCAAGGTCTCTGGGGCGGCTTGTTTTGCCCCGATCTTGTCACATGCATCCTCACGACAATAGGGTGTGCACTTTGCTGCATCGGCATGGTCGCCATCTAGGAGTGTGGAAGCTCCATCCGCCCCATTGATGGGAAAGGCACTTGCCACCTCTCCACGAATAGCTCCAGTCGAGGAAGGTGGGCAAGCCCTCACACCCGTGATAGAGTCTAGGTTGAGGGCAGCCATCACTTCAGCATCCAACTCGCCTTCCCTCACTGAACCCTCTAAAATGGAAAATTCAAACACAGAGTTGGATGCCAGAGGGTGCACCTGCTAGGGGCGCGACTCAGAGGGAAGCAGCCAAATCAAAGAGAGCCATGTTGGCTAAACCCTCAATGTCCCTCAGACCGGAGGAACACGACTGGGCAGAGGACCCATAGGGTGATTGGAGTGTAGCAGTAACTGGCAGCATGAAAGGTTGGACCTAATTGACCCCAGAGGGTGTGGCAACTTCCTCTGACTACGGTGCAGAGAACGCAACAGTGGCTGGCTACACAAGTGTACGGGTCTGGGTGTCCTCCAGGGGCACCAAAGCTTTTGTAGGTAATGGTACTGGAAGCACAGCTATGGCTGGTGAAGTGGGCGTTTGGGGAAGGGCCTTTAGAATAGTTCCTTTTAGTTCCTTTTGTGGAGGAAAATGGAGAGAAGAGCCTTTAGAATAGTTCCTTTTTCTCTGGCTTTCATCTTCGTTCTTTTTCTTGCTTCTTTTTTCCCTCTTCTCTACTTTTTCCTCCTCAGATCGCCTCTTTTTCTCTTTCTTTTATTGTACAGCGTGTCCATGCCTTTTACTTTTCTTTAAGAATTTCAGTAGAGGAGGGGGAATAGTGTCTGAAATTATAAATGAATGCCCTTGAACATAGGACCCATTGGGAGACATCAGGAACCAATTGATATAACCGGGCGTCAACAAAAAGTCGGTCCAGAGATCATCGAGGTGAGCTTACGAACAGTTTCAATTTGGGCCAACTCCAGACACGACAAAGGTTCCACAGTAGCCCACAAGCTCTTATCATTAGGTAGAGGGCGCCAGATTGCTCTAACTGGAAAATCTCTGAAAATGTCTTCTTGGGCAGGAAACTCCTAGCCCTGACCTGATAATAAAGAAAAACTTGGTTGTCCAAGCTTTGGCGTTGGAGTACTGGGTCTCAAATCGAGCCAAGGTCTGCTGGTTATCTTTCTTGCGAAAGCTGACAACGTTACCCTTGGTAGCAACATTCACATTGTAAAAGGCTAAAAATTTCTTAGTAGTTTAATCGAGATAGGGATTGTTAAGAGGCTCTAGGACCATACGAAAAACAATGCAAGCACAGAGATAAGCCCTCAGTGCAAAGGTGTGTAGTTGAGCCAGCGCCAAACCAAGAAGGTCCAAGATATCGCGAAGAGGGCAACAAAAGGGGAGCCTCAACCCATGTGACAAAAGTGATACAATCACGGCAACTTTACTGGCGAAACCCTTGTGATCACAACATCCAGATTAGGGAGCCTCCATCACTGTTGTTTTGGGGATGCGATATTCCTCCCAAATCCGTGGAAAATATTTCTCTTGGAGGCCTGAGCACCACACATACCCATCGAAGGTCGTGCCTTTCGGGACTTGGAAAGGTTGTATGGAGCTGTCATCTTGTTCAGCCATAGAAATTGAAAGGGAGAAAGGAAGCAAGAAGATGAAGAAGACAAAATGGGCAAGAAATAAAAGCAAGAAAGGAAGCACGAGGAAGAAAAGCGAGCATAGGAAAAATTAAAGGAGATAGCGAAGGGGTATTTAAAGAAGAATGAATACGGAATGCCAACAGCTGTAGACATCATGGCCTGACATTGAAGCAGAAAAATAACCATCGCACAAAAGTTCCCCTTCCTTTTCACCATGATAGTGGGAAATCATGGGGGCTCCTCGATTTTTGAAATAGTGAAACTGTGCAGGAAGGAGAGTATGAAAGGTCGGTGGGCACTCAAGGGTTCATAAATGGCGGTGACTTTAGAAAAAGATGTGGAGATCAAGGATGACCAGAGTCAGCCACATGCTAAAGTTAACGAACCATTGGAGCTCATGATTTTATATGTGGACCACCTTGGAGCTACCACAAGCATTGGAACATGAGTCCTGCCGGCAGACAAAGAAGCCCTAAAGCAGTTGTTGATAGAACATAGGGATGTCTTTACATGGAGCCACGAAGAAATGCCTGGTATAGATAATGATGTCGTTGAACACTGCTTGAGCATGGACCTTGTGCACAAGGCAGTGTGCCAGAAAAGAAAATCGTTCAGTGTGGAGAAGTACGTTGCCATTAACAAGGAGGTAGAAAGGTTGCTCACAGCTAGTTTCATTAGAAAAGCCCATTATCCAAAATGGTTGTCCAACGTGGTCTTGGTAAAAAAGGCAAATGGAAAGTAGAGGATGTGCGTAGACTTCACAGATTTGAATAAACTTGCCCAAAGGACAGCTTCCCATTACCATGCATCCATGTTATCATGGATGCAATGGTAGGATACTGTATGTTGAGCTTCATGGATGCATACTCAGGTTACAACCAGATACGGATGCATGCAGCAGATGAGGAAGAAACCTCGTTCATGACAAACCAAAGACTATTGCTACCAGGTCATGCCGTTCGGATTGAAGAATGTAAGGACAACCTACCAAAGGTTGGTCAATCAAATGTTTAAAGAACAAATTAGGAAGTCTATGGAGGTCTACGTGGACGACTTGTTGATAAAAAGCAAGGAGCTCGCCTTGCACCTTGAAAACCTGTGAACGGCATTCGGGATCTTACACCACTATAAAATGAAACCCTACAAAGTGTGCCTTTGGAGTCCAGTCGGGGAAGTTCTTCGATTTTATTATGTCTGAAAGAGGAGTTGAAGCCTCCGTAGAAAGGATAGTAGCCATACTCTAATAAAGCCACCGAGAAATCTTAACTAAACCCAGTGGTTGGCGGGCAGAGTAGCCACTCTGGGAAGATTAATAGCTAGGTCAATGGACAAATGTCTCCCTTTTTTCCAAGTACTGTGAAAAGTGTATCCCTAGAATGAAGATAGTGATAAGGCGTTTGAGAACTTGAAGCAGTACCTAGCCAATCTGCCTCTTCTGAAGCGGCCAAAGAAAGGTGATGTGCTCTACGCATATCTAGTGTCTCCCTGCATGCTGTGTCCACCGTCTTGGTGAAGGAGGAGGGGATCGCCCAACATTCCATGTACTATGTAAGTCGGGCTCTCAGAGGAGCAAAAACAAGGTACCCTCGGATGGAGATGTTAGCCTTTGCCTTAGTAACGGCAGCTAGAAAGCTCCGCCTGTACTTCCAAGCTCACACAATAAGGGTGCTTACAGAAGCTTCGTTAACAAAAACCTTAAGGAAACCAGACAGCATAGGAAGATTCATAGGATGGACGATCGAGCTGAGTGAGTTTGATCTAGAATATGAGCCAGGAAAGGCAATTAAGGAACAAGCACTAGTAGATTTTGTGGCAGACTTCTCAGGTTTTTTCCAAGACACGGTAGCCTCGTTGGAAAAGCCATGGGTACTTTCATAGATAGCTCATCCTACCAGGTGGGTGGAGGCCTGGGAATACATTTGTTAAGCCCTGATGGCCAAGAACGGTACTACCTAGCCACACTAGTGTTCAAAGTGACAAACAAAGAGACTAAGTATGAAGCACTCATAGTGGGACTTTCTATAGCCACCAAGATAGGGGCAACCGAGATAGAGGCCAAGTTAGATTCGCAGGTAATGGTGAATCAGGTGTTGGGCTTGTATGCTACTAAAGGTGATAAATTGAGAAAATATTTAGCACGAGTTTGGGAGGTGGTGACCTTTTTTCGTATTTCACCATAACTCAAATACCAAGGGCAGGCAACGAAGTCGTAGACAAATTGGTGTGAACAGCGTCAAGGATAGAGGAGGCTCCCCTCCCATGGCGAGTTGAAAGAAGAGTCATTGAGGTCCCCGCCATTGGCACAGAAGTAGGCGCCATGGGCTCCAACATCCCAGATTGGGCAAGCGGGGTGGTTAAGTACTTAGATGAAGGAAAGCTACCGAAAGCAAAGGAAGGGGTGAGAAGGATAAGAAGGAAAGCAGCAAGGTTCCTGCTCATCGATGGAGTCCTTTATAGAAGGGGTTTCTTTGCCCCATTGCTATGATGCATTTCCACACAAGAGGCACAGTACGTATTAGCAGAGATACACGAAGAAGTATGTGGAAACCATTCTGGTGGAAGGGCCTTGGCCAGAAAAGCAGTCAGGGTAGGATACTACTAGCCCAACACTTTAAGGGATGCTCGAGAATTCACCAAGAATTATGTTAGGTGCCAGACGTATGCATTGGTACCGCATGCCCCCTATAGGAGTTAACATCTGTGATAGTGCTATGGCTTTTTGCCCAATGAAATTCATGATAGTTTCCATAGATTACTTCACGAAGTGGGCAGAGGCAGAACCGTTGGAGATCGTGACAAGCAAGGTCACAGCAAAGTTCTTGTGGAAAAACATTGTTTGTAGATTCGGAATCCCACAGACAATGCCAATGTTAAGAACGTGTTGCACTTCCATTTTGCAACCGTTCAACCACGTAATGTCAAGAGGATTCGGGATAATCTGTCTAGGAAAACTCTGATACTTAAGTCAATAAAGTGTAACCAAATGATTCAAAATTCAAAAGAGAGTTTGATCCTCACTATCAAGAGTTACCTGGTATATATAGGCTCATGCCTGACGCATATCTTGTTCAGAGTTTATAGGAATGGATCATCACTCAATAACCGAAATAATCACATATCTGCATGAAATCTCTATCTTCCTGTGAAAGGTGGCGTGGTGTGTGTGTAACTTTACTGAGCTTTGTGATCGGTGCAAAACTGCAAGTGCACAGTATCGTAGTTTTATAGTAAAGTAATAAGAAGAGTATCGTCCTCAGGGATTAGTACTTTACGTTTGTCAAATACCAAAATTATACTAAACTTGATTTTATCTAAAGGAATCACTAAGATTTTTGTAGTTGCAATCTAAACTAGATCAACTCAAAGAAAAATGTGCAAAGGAAATAACACTGACGTTCGAAGATCAAATTAATGGGAAGAAAACTTCTAGGAAATTGATTTCACCTACTTCTTCACTATACTTTTCTCATCCAGCTAATTTAATTTAAATCTCTTTTGTCTATTAGCAAATCTCTAATTCATCCAAAAGCCTCTTTCGATAGTCAATTGGAATTGACTCTTGGTTATCAATTCACACAAGAATATGCAAATTCAATAATCAAGAACGCAATAAGACCAATGATTTAATTACTACATAGGTTCATACAAGTCTTTCGATCTCTATACTTACCTATGCTGAAATATCCAAGATCTACCCTATGATTCCCTCTTTCGACAGCAAATCACAAGATTACTTATCATCTAATCAATGGCCAGTTAATTAGAAGCAATAAATTTAGAATAAATCAGATAAACAAAGAGAAAATTGCATTAAATTAGCATAGACAATCAAGCATAGTTCGGAAATAGGTTACATCGTTTTCCTAGAATGAAGAAAATTTAGCTCATGCTAGAAATGGAATTCAACATAAACGAATTCACCATAATTGTTCTGAGAAGATGGGAAGAAGAAAATAAACACTGAAAAATCCTCCTTGCAGCCTCAACTAGTCGTCAAAAGCTCAAGGGAACGATTCAACACATTTCTCTCGTCCGTGCTCGTGTATGATTCCAACGTACGTGCAATAATTGGAATTCCGTCTCCAAAAACAGATGAATTGAATCCCTCTAACTGTGTTTTTCTCTCCCAAGAAGTGTTCTCCAGTCAAAAATTCGCGGCTCTAGAGTGAAAAATTGCTTTTATATGGTCTCACGGCGGAAGACCCTAATTCTGTCAAAATACGATGTTCGCTCGAGCGGGGTGTCGAGTGCGCGTCGAGCGTTCGACTCTGCCTGATTTCGTTTGAGCGTCCTATCGAGCGCACATCGAACGTTCGACTCTGCCTGAATTCGCTCGAGTGGCCAATGTCTCTGCTCGAGCAATCTTTATTTTTCAGCAACCCGCTCGAGCTCCCTGTTGAGCGGCAGTCGAGCGTTTGAATCTGCCTGAATTCGCTCGAGCGGCCAAAAGCCTCCGCTCGAGCGAACTTGTAAATCTGCAATATGAAATTTTGCAAGTCATCAAATACCCCCAAACTTACAACTTTGTTTGTCCTCAAACAAAAAAAGAAAAGCAAATGATAGTTTAGGCAATATCGATTCAACCCGAAAGAGAAGTATCATCACTCACGAAACTTTTATGAATTTAGATTTCATCTCTAGTATCTTACTCTTTTAACATCAAAGATGGCAGGAAAATCAATCAAAAATTTTGCAATTTGTCAAGCAAGAGTTAGGCGTTTACTTCAACCTAAAGCTAAGACCTTGAGTGTGTGTGTGATATAGTCAATTTAACCTCAAACCACCTGCAAACTCAGATAAAAGTAGAACAACCAAAATCAAAAGAATTCTCTTAAAACTTAACCCCATAAGTCCACTTTTTAGAAATCCTCTCCACTAATGTAGTCAACACCAAAATCAGAGATCAAAAGGTCTTTAATAAGGTTGTAATGATAGGCCAAAGGGTGAGGGTTAAGAAAGAACTGGATATGGGAAATTAAATCAAACTGGGAAAATACATAGTGAAAAGAACATTAAAAGAGAAACTCACATGATTCAAATCATAGCTTTTTCTTGGCAATATGCTCATACTTGTGGTATTATTATTGCTGTAATCACTGATGTAATACCAACACTTCCCTTAACAAAATCTGAGGTAATTCACATTCCGCTTGGCGACTTCTTTTTCTTTTTTTTTTTTTTTTTTTTTTTTTTTTTTTTCAGTCACTTCCTTTCTTCTTCTTCTTTTTCTTTGATCAAACAGAGCAAACATAATACGGTTCATCATGAAACCAATTTTCTCTTTTACATGTAACTCTCCACGAAAGTATTTTCTCAAACTATCAACGGTAGATTCATTGTTTTTCAGGCTTAGAGCGGGCATGGTTTATGTAGTTCAAAGAATCAATAAAGGCTCATGAAGGCTCAAGGGGGTTGACTATGGAAATACACCATGTAATGATGGCATGACATTTAGGACGGCTGGGAAAGCTTTTTGGTTATGCCAAAGAAATGCCTAGATCATTTCTCTGATATTTGGTCTCAACTAGGATTTCGCTTCAAGGACCCATCAACGGATTCTAGAGCAAAGCAAAATCGAACCTCCCTCTTTCAATTAATTCAACTTCTTCTCTTCATAAGCAAAATGGAATAAGAGAAAAACGACTATGTGCTCTATTGTGTTCAAGGTCAAAGATTTAAACCAAAGTACCCACAAAACTTCACTTGACATAAAAGAAATTTTTGAAAATTTTTCTCAAAACCATCTTCAATCACAAATTTCAGAGTCATAGAGAATTCAATCTTACTCCAATGCATGCTTGGTAAGAGAATCAAACAACCCATCAACAACCCATGACTTAGAAAACACGAGGATCAAATGATTATAAGAGTTTACACCCCCAAACTTAAACTAAACAATGTCCTCATTGTAATACAAAAGTAAAAAGGATTGAAGAAATAAAAGAACTTCCCTGGTTTCATGGTGAATCTTCCGTAGATTAGAATTTTTCAGCTCTTTATTCTTGCTAAATAATCCTGCATCAAAAACCAATTTATTAAAACTTAAATAAATCAAGATAATAAAATAAATGAAAGAAAGAAAGATAGATTTATGGGTTGCCTCCCATAAGCGCTTGTTTTAAAGTCTACAGCCAGACTTTTCAATGATCATCAATTAGGATCTCCAAGAGGAATAAATGCATAGTTCCTCTCCATTTGCTCTCCATAGTAGTGCTTCAATCTTTGACCATTAACTCTAAAAATATTCCCTGTCTTGTCTTTCAAATCTACTGCTCCAAAAGAGAAAACCTCATGAATTGTATAAGGACCCGTCCATCTTGATTTTAACTTTCCTGGGAAGAGTTTGAGTCGTGAATTGAAGAGTAAAACTTGTTGTCCTGGAGCAAACTCTCGCCTAAGAATCTGTTTGTCATGCCACTTCTTCGTCCTTTCTTTATAGATCTTTGCATTCTCATATGCATCATTCCGGAACTCTTCCATCTCATTCAATTGAAGAAGTCGCTTTTCACTTGCTGCCTTCAAATCAAAGTTAAACTTTTTTACAGCCCAATAAGCTCTATGCTCCAACTCCACAGGAAGATGACATGCCTTTTCAAACACTAATCGGTATGGAGACATCCCGATAGGTGTTTTAAAGGCTGTACGGTATGCCCACAAAGCATCATCAAGCTTCTTCGCCCAATCCTTTCTATTGATTTTGACCGTCTTCTCAAGGATGTTCTTGATCTCTCTATTTGAAATTTCAACTTGACCATTAGTTTGAGGATGGTAAGCAAGTGCTATCTTGTGCTTCACACCATATTTAGAAAGAAGATTCTCAAACAACTTGTTGCAAAAGTGAGTCCCTTCATCACTAATAATAGTTCGTGGAGTGCCAAATCTTGTGAATATGTTCTTGTGCAGAAATTTGAGCACTACCTTTGCATCATTTGTTGTTGTAGCAATTGCTTCCACCCATTTTGACACATAGTCAACTGCTAATAAGATATAAGCAAAACCAAAAGAAGGAGGAAAAGGCTCCATAAAATCTATTCCCCAAACATCAAATAACTCAAGTATCTAAGATACCTTTCAATGGTAACTCATGACGCCTTGAAATATTTCCCATACGTTGGCACCGGTCACAAGTTTTCACCAAAGTGTAACTATCACGAAAAATAGAAGGCCAATAGAACCCACTTTGAAGTACCTTAGCTGCTGTACGGGTGGCTCCAAAGTGTCCTCCATATGATGATGAATGACAATGATGGAGGATGTCTTGCATCTCTTCTTCCGGCAAACATCTTCTAATGATTTGATCAGGGCATCTTTTGAACAACAAAGGCTCATCCCACAGATAATAATTCACATCATGCAAAAATTTCTTACGTTGATGATAAGTAAGATCAGGTGGTAGAACTTTACAAGCTAGATAATTAACAATATCAGCATACCACGGAAGCTTGATCTCACATGCAAACAACTGCTCATCA